>NC_139645.1:34939522-34957022 GCF_964638095.1 Poromitra crassiceps
ATGTCCACATTGTAATGAATATTGCTCATGTCTAGTATCTCTGTCGTGTGTCATCTTCTTCACAGCTGTGAAGAATATACTTTTTTACTACTACCACAATCTCAAAGTAGTAGAGACCACCTTGTAATAGTTCACACTTTCTTCTTAAATATTACATTTCATTATGACGGTTTATACCTGATAACCCTAGTTTATGTGATATTCAAGTTGTTCTGAAAACGTCCATTATTACTTGTCCTTTGAGACAATCACGTTTTGATATTGCCAGTTGACATTTGATTATGTGAACAAGTGCACTGTATGTTTAATTTTATGTATCACATGATGTGTCAGGTGACCCCTGCGAGGGTACTTAAGGGGTGTGTCCCTACACTATATTCATGTCTGAGGAAGGGCTTTGCCCGAAACGTCACATTATTTTTGTGGTCAAATAAATATTCTCTATTTTTGTATTAAGAAGATAATGACACAATGCAATGTGACACATATTCAAAGACTTTGGGGGGTCAATTTAAATAGGGCTGCAACGTTTAATCGATTAGTCGATCGCCAGAAAATTAAAGTCAACATTTCTTTACTTTATATGTACTGTATTCATGTAATTCATATACAAATGTCATTGAGATGGTGATCTGCATGAGAAATAAAGAAAAAAAATCCACTTATAGTGATCAATTTGACCCGTCCCAAGCTGATCACTATAAGAGGAGTGCACTGCATCATGGTGTTGTGTCACAAAGTGTGGTGAAATATTGACTCTTATTTCAGATGTGTATTCTTGTGTTTAAATATGCGCAAATGTTAATAGCGGTAATTATTATCAATTTACATATTTTAAACGCGTCGTTATCAGACGTATCGAGTTAATGCAGTAATGAGTCCAGAAGTCACACTTCCGGTTCGTACGTGTAAAAGGCAATGGGGTTTTTGTATGGGGATTTTGGTTAAACACATGAAATTAGGTCTGTGGTTAACACATTGAGTGCCAAGGACGTCTGTGGACGTCCTAAAAAAAACTAACGAGGAGTGCCAAGGACGTCTGTGGACGTCCTAAAATCATAATTCATATTATTCCATAATTCTGCTGTTTAAGGTCGTACCTAGCCAGTGAGCATGAATCCCTTCAAGGGATCACACGGCGCCACCTTAAACATCGACAGGGAAGCTGCGCCACCCACCTCAGATCCTTTACTTTGTGCATGAGACAGCAGGGAAAGACGTGATCAAAGAGGAAACCGATGCATGCTTCAGCCAGAGCCGTATAGATTGCTCTGTCTGCAGCGGACAGTTGGCTCGGCTGCATCCGCGCCCACAACTGAGCTCTTCTGCTTCTATCTATCTGCATATACGATTCCCTGCCAGAAAGCCAGCACCCGAAGCCGAACGGCCAAACCTTTTCGTTCAGTCGCGTTTGGCATTTCCTTGTTGCGCGCTGGGATCCGTCCGGGGCAAAAACGGAGTCTGTGAGAAAACAAACTGTGTGCGTGTGGGGAGGAGCCCGCAGCTCAGAGGTGGAGGGGGGGGGGTCACGCAGGCTGCACAGAACCACACCATGTCACTACATCAGAAAACACCAGCCAGAGTCAGTGAATGCGCTTGAAATTAGAGTGCAAAAAGTATTCATAAAAGTCACTATATCTTGAAAAGTAAAAAAAAACAGCAGAAAACCCTTGAAAGTGCTCTTGTTTCAGAGGCTGTCATTTCATAATGGAACTGTCTAGAAACAAAATTTCTTCTTTGGAAGAAGCATGAGTGTCCAATGTTTCATTAAAGTCCAGCCCTGTCAATATAGCCCTAATAGAAAAAATTCTATAGCTGTTTTCAACTGAATGGAAGTGAATCTGGCACAGGCTCCAGACAATTTTACTGAAGCGCTGTGGCACTCAATGTGTTAACAAAAGTTTATGACACACCGAAGTTTGTGTTCAGTAAGATAATCTTATTTGAATTTGAAGTGTAATAACCAAAATCCCCATACAAAAATCCCATTGCCTTTCCCCCTACGAACCAGCTGGTCATTTCTGGGTAAGCCTAGAAAAATACGTCAACCCTGCTGTACTCTATTCATTATGACTTCCTTTTTTGTTATTTTTTCTCTTGTACTGTTGCTTTTCTTTCCCTTATCTATAGTTTGCTTGTTTCTTTTCTCTTGTTTTCATCATATTGTTTGCTTTGTACAGATTATTAGGTTTTCTGAGGTAGAGACCCTGTATAAACAAGAGCCCGACCGATATATCGGTCCCCTGATATTGGCTGATAACCGATATATCGGTATCGGCCGATATTTTGGCCGATATGCCGATATTTTTTTATTTTGTATTTTTTTAGTTATAGACAGCATGTCGTCTATATTTTATCTTTTTTCTTAACTCAAGTTATATTTTATATTTGTTCTATCTGTGTTTTTGTATTTCTAGTTATTTATAATTATTATATTCCCAGTTCAGTTTACTGTTTCATTGCATTGATGTCATTTTGGACAATAAAGTTTATTGATAAGCTGTAAAATATTCTCCCTACATTACATTATCTCAAGTCATGTCAAGTCATATCTTTGTCAAGTGTTTGATATTTGAGGGATCATTGCAAAATAATTGTGTAATATAATGGTGTATTATATAATATAAGAATACCGGCCGATATATCGATATCAGAATTTTTTAACTTCCTAATATCGGTATCGGCATCGGCCTCCAAAATCCAGTATTGGTCGGGCTCTAGTATAAACCCATCTTGTGTTTCCTGTCTCTACCCGCACATTGTTTTTGCTGTATTCAATTTGTCTGTTTCTGTATAAATAATGCAAATAAATAAATAAAATAAAAACACTTCTGCCATCAAGGCTACATTACTAGTTAAATGTCCTTTGCTTTCATTGTTTATATATATTGTTTTCCAGCAACCATAAGTCTTCAGATCCATCAATGTGTGCTGAAACTCCCTGCCTTGACTCAACATTCACAATAGAATCTTTGAACGTTCTAAACTGGACTCTGCCTGCTTTATTCTTCAAGTGAACCAGTGAGTGGGGTAGTGTTGTCACGGTAGTTGGTACTTCGGTACTTGGACGGTACTACATTGCTACGGTACTGAACGGTACCTGTTTTTCATGGTACCGAGGGTACCGAATTTACTATTTAGTTTGCCACCATGGCTTGGCTTCATGGACCCAGCCGCCAGCTAACGTTAGCCTGTCTGCCTGAGCAACACACATACATACTGCGCATACAGCCCCGCGCACTTCCGGGACTACGGTGTCCCCGAACGTCCACACGTAATCGCGAACAGTCATTCACAGCTTGTTGACACAGCAGTGCGCACAGGCGGCGAAGGGAATGGCTACGGCTGCAGCAGGAGCGGCTGCTCCTACTCCAACAACTCAACTTGTTGAGAAGAAGAATGCAAATAGTCGCATTTGGAAATATCAGTCCCCAAAGCCCCATCTGCAAAAAGTGTGAAAGGGAGTTCCAAACCAAACAGGGTAACACATCCAATCTCGCCAAGCACCTGAAAGACAGGCACCCAGACCTGTTCAAAGAATCCAAGGTGGGTTAATTCTTTCAAATGGTGTAAAATAACACGTTTAACAACATATCAAACGGACCTTATCCTGTCACATTAGTTTCTGAGATAGCTGGCAATGCATTGTGTAACCAAAAAAACGTTTGGCTAACGTTAACGTAATAACATTAACGTGTTTCGTAATGGAATCATTATGGGACCCGGCTAATACCTGGTACAGCATTAGCTAGCATAGTGTAGCGTGTGTGCAATGCAATGTTTGTAATGGAATCATTATGGGACACGGCTAATAGCCGAACTTAGCCATAGTTCAACATGGCATCAAAATAAATACAAGCTTCTTTCGGGTGAAACATGTCCATGAATTAAAACTAGCTACATAAAATTGCTTGCACTCTACATGTGTGTATGTGCAGTTGTCTTTATCATCTCTTTATTTTAGTAAATCTCACTGACGTTACTTTCCATTTAACAGTATGCGAGAGATGAAGATGAAGAGGAAGGCACAAGTCGCGGAGCCCAAAAGACCACCCAGCAGACAATTCCTGATGTTTTTGAAAAGCAGAGGAAATATGACAAGAACTCACATGAAGCAAGAAAGTGTGATAGGGCATTGGCAGAATTCCTATGCATCGATCAAATACCATACACCGTTGAAAAAAAAGGATTCCAGCAATTCTGTGAAATAAATTAAATTATAATATTTAATATAATAATAAAATAAAATACTTGAGGGCTACATGCCACTGTCTGTACTCACTGCCATACAGAGTTGAATGTAAGAAGAAGTAAGCAGAAGCACATTGTTTTGTTTTAAAGTTGAAGGCATTTGTTAATTGGAAATGGTTGCATACTTTAATAAAGGAGAATATGTTCAAGAAATATCAGTCTGTTTTTTTTACCGTGGTACCGAAATTGGTACCGAGTACCGTGGAAATTCACTAGTACCGGTACCGACTACTGAATTATTGATACCGTGACAACACTAGAGTGGGGAACAAATTAACCAGGTGGAAGAACTAGTTTTTAGCTGCCATTAGTGTATCAGCCTCAGGAGATGCTTGTGTGGTAGCTATACTGTATCAGCCTCAGGAGATGTTTGTGTGGTAGCTATACTGTATCAGCCTCAGGAGATGCTTGTGTGGTAGCTACACTGTATCAGCCTCAGGAGATGCTTGTGTGGTAGCTACACTGTATCAGCCTCAGGAGATGTTTGTGTGGTAGCTATACTGTATCAGCCTCAGGAGATGCTTGTGTGGTAGCTATACTGTATCAGCCTCAGGAGATGTTTGTGTGGTAGCTATACTGTATCAGCCTCAGGAGATGCTTGTGTGGTAGCTATACTGTATCAGCCTCAGGAGATGTTTGTGTGGTAGCTATACTGTATCAGCCTCAGGAGATGTTTGTGTGGTAGCTATACTGTATCAGCCTCAGGAGATGCTTGTGTGGTAGCTACACTGTATCAGCCTCAGGAGATGTTTGTGTGGTAGCTATACACTGCTGCTGCTGCTGCTGCTTCTGTGTCTTGACTGACATTAAGTGAACGTTGCTCTCCTGACTGATGAGGCTGCTTTAACGTCTGCCAGGCCACCATACGCCCCAGAAAACACACGGCGACATCATCTAGTTGGCTTGTCAATCAAATCTGATGCTCTAATAAAAAATAACCCTAACCCAACAGGATTGTTGTTGCTAAACTCAACCGCTCAGTAAACTGCCATTGTTAAAGTTAAAGGTGTTAAAGTCAGTTTGAAGCGGGTCAGTCACGTTTGTGGCTTTTTGCGCTATGAACTCTTTAGGTTACTACTGACTATTTACTAGGGGTGTCACAATATATCGTCCCACGAAATTTCGCGATAGTAAAACGTCACGATATGTATCGTTGAGATGAAATCTCATATCGCAAAATTTTTTTTTTTTTTTTTTTTTTTTTTTTTTTTTCAAAAAATAGACTAAGAAACGTCTTTGTTTGTTGAAGTTCAATGTGTGGAAAGTAGTTCAGTTGAACAAGTCTCTGAAGAGACACATGAGAAGTTATACAGGAGAGAAACCATTCAATTGAGTTTCTGGCAAAACTGTTTACTTGACAGGAAAAACTGAAGATGCATAAAAAATAGATTAAGAAAAGTCTTGTTGTTTGAGTTTGAAGAAAAACTGAAGATGCATAATGAGAATTTATACTGCTGAGAAACCTTTTAGTTCAAAGTAAATCTAAGTGATGGTGTAACTCATTCTATTTCAAGATAAGCCTTATCTCCAATCTCATGTTTTTTCTAGTTGTTATTGTAATAACAATTTCCCACAACAGCATGTTTTGTATTTGTGCATTTCAAATAAAATACTACTTTTCCAGTCATATATTGTCATTATTCAAGTTTAAAAAAATATTGTTAAAATCGTATCGTATCGTATCGTTATCGTGAACCCAGTATCGTGATACGTATCGTATCGTGAACTGAGTGTATCGTGACACCCCTACTATTTACGAACGCACCCTTTGTAGATTTTCATTAATATTCATTTTAATTTTCTCTGGAAGTGGATCACCACTTATTTGCGCTGTTATGGTTATTAGCTTAGTCACTCACGTCTACATAGCTTCACTGCTGCTACTTTTAGCTAAATCTCGCTTCACCCAAAATGTTATTCACATAAAAAGACATATCCACAATGTTAATTATTTTAGAGGACTGCATCTTGAACTGGAGACATCAAATGGAATTGACGGTTTTGCTAACTACAGTATGACCTGTGATGGTGGTGGTAAAAACAGCTCACTGCCATAACAGCTCTACATGACATGTAGCTAAGCAACACGATTGAGGGATGGCTAACATTCATATGCTAACTTTAGCTGCCTGGTAGCCAACAATGCAAACTATGCCTAACTGACAGCATTTAATTTTCACACGTTTGAAAAGGGGGATTGATGCTCTACTACTAATGCTCTACTGCCATGAATTTTGTAAAACAAATATTAATAATCCTATAATCATAATTATCATAATGATTTTAGGTTTGTCCCGATACTGGCCTATTTACTCGTAGCCTACTCACCCAATAGGCCTACTGACACAGCCATGCGCCGATACCACTTTACACCTATGGCTCACACAGCAGAGAAGCTTGGCTGTAGTGTTCACTATGACAGTGTGTTTGTTTGCATCTCTGCCTGGAGCGCTTTGTGAGGAGAAATAAAAAGCTATCAGGTCAGTAATCAGCTGATGCCTGCACCGCATCACTCGCCCATTCACTGTCTGAGGTCTGACTGCGTCTGACTACTAGCAGTTAGCCGCGTAGCCTGCAACAAGATAGAACACTTTCTGTTCAACTTACAGGTTAACATTAGTTGCTCTTCTAGCAGACAACACTGTTGTGGAACAAGCAAAGGCTTACCAGATCGCTGTAATACGTGCTACGTGTCCCGTAATCCATACTGCCTTAAAGTTTAACGTTTTAAAAGTGGAACGTAACGTTAATGTCTGTGACATTAGCGACAATTCTTACAATTTCACTTCCGGTTTATTTGTTTGGCCTTCAAAATAAAAGAACGATAAAGTTTGTTTTTACAATAAACATTAAAGTAGTAATCTAACTATATGAACATAAGAACATGAGGAACCTCTACCTCTAGTTTAATGTTTGAATGAAAATAGACCAGCAGAACAAATACAAAGGAGATGCACAGATATGTGGTTCAAATGGTTGATTGCCAGTGTTGGGTCATTATAAAAGTAACATATTACATGCAATCAGTGTTGGGGGTAACTCATTACAAAAGTAACATAATACATGTAATATATTACTCTTAGCAGTAACTCAGTAATATAACTTATTACTTATAGGATTTCAGTAATATTATACCAGTTACTTTGTCAAGTAACTCAAGTTACAAATTGAGTTACATTTGATTAAATCAAAGCACATATTTCAAAAAGATACAATCATTTCCTAATCAAACTGTGTGTTTTTATGCAAATAACCACTATAGATGACAATAAGAAAGGAAAATAATAACATTTAGAATTTTGGATTGTTTACACTGATTTCAAGGTGGTTGAAATTATTTTTCGGGATGGTTCCGGGTGTGTCCAATGTCATTCTGCTGCTGCTGTTATTTTGGTGAAAGTAATGCAAAAGTAGTGTAATAAGTAATGAGTTACTCTACACAGAAAGTAATATTGTAAAGTAACTTATTACTTTCAAATTAAAGTAACTAGTAATATGTAGTGTATTACATTTTGAAAGTAACTTGCCCAACACTGCATGCAATGTATTACTTTTAGCAGTAACTCAGTAATATAACTTATTACTTATAGGATTTCAGTAATATTATACCAGTTACTTTGTCAAGTAACTCAAGTTACAAATTGAGTTACATTTGATCAAATCAAAGCACATATTTAAAAAAGATACAGTTATTTCCTAATCAAACTGTGTGTTTTTATGCAAATAACCACTATAGATGACAATAACAAAGGAAAAGAATAACATTTAGAATTTTGGATTGTTTACACTGACTTCAAGGCGGTTGAAATTATTTTTTTCCGGGGCGGTAATGTCATTCTGCTGCTGCTGCTGTTGTTTTGGTAAAAGTAATGCAAAAGTAGTGTAATAAGTAACGAGTTACTCTACACAGAAAGTAATATTGTAAAGTAACGTATTACTTTCAAATGAAAGTAACTAGTAATATGTAGTATATTACATTTTGAAAGTAACTTGCCCAACACTGTTCATAGCATACTTCTTTATTTAATGGGAAACCTTATTTCCTTATTTAATTGGAAACCTTTGATTATAAGGCATCAAGAGAAGAGACAATCATAGGCAATAGCCATTATGCAAAATTTGTGTGGTCTTGTGAAAACTAGGTACTTCTGCAGATATAGGCATACTAAAGAAAATGACTAAAACCCATAATCTTGAAAAGGTATCTTTTAATTAATCATAAGGGATAAAGAAAACAACGTTGTCAACCCAATTAATACTCAGTATCGGTATTCGGTATCGGCAAGTACCCAGATGCCAGTACTCTTACTCGGTCAGCAATAAAGTGTTATCGGGACATCCCTATATATATATACATATAAGGCTGTACATGCATGTGTACATACAGGCTGTATATACTGTACATATATAAGGCTGTGTGTGGCTGCTCTAACCTGCTAACATGAAATGAAAACCAACAGGTTCCACCAAACACATGCTGCTGCTCACGCAGGATGTTACAGTGTAGTTGGAGCAATTTAACTTCCCAAGACATTAACATCTGTGTGACTTCCATCGCAGCCACACATCATCATTCAATCAGAATCCTACCTGAACAGGTGATTACATTCACCTGTGTCACTCACAGGCTTCATTCAGCTGCCTGCTGCTGCTCAACACAAACGCATGCATGATTCAACAATAGACCCTTCTCATGGGGGCCATTTTGTGTCAAAAAGGCAGGATAAACACAGGTGCAAGCAAAACACTAATGAGGGTTTCAAACTTCCATGATTAGAAGTTGGAGTTATTTCAGTGGGTGTGAGTACTTGCCTTGATAGACAACTCCTTCAGCCAATCAGTGTCGCCAAATCCAGTCCTTAAGCCAATCAGTTAAATCAAAGATGGAAGATCAGTAAAAACGTATTTTCCGCCTAGAAACTCCGCTGTTGCATACCCCTGTGTTCTGTTGTTGTGTCATTGTTGTTATTGAGTCTATTTCTACCATAACTGCACTTATCGCTGTCTAAACTTGACGAACGTTGATGTTACTGCTCGAGCCGCAAAGCCCTGGGAGCAGCCATTACTGCTTTGCTGATGATTGGCCGGTTACGATGTCAACTACGAGACGGCTCCCTGATTGGTGCACTATGGAATTTCTGAAAACACCTGCAGCCCCGGTCCCGCAGAAAGAAAAACAAAAAAGAAAAGTGAGTTGACGTGAGCGGATGGTTTACCAGGCTAGGAGTTCACTAGCTGTCGTAGACAAATGTCCAATGTCGGAATGTGACCATGAGCGTTTTGCTGGAGTTGTGGCGCGCTCCCGTCATCTCAATCCTTTGGTGCACATACAAAGACAAGTCTTGTTGATTCTCAGTTGATTTAATATGCTATTACATTGTTATCCATTTACATTTTCACACTCTTTTACAAAACAGAATGACACCAATAACATCATCATAACTGGTACAGTATGTAAATGTATCCCAACACGTCTGAGGAATGTGACTTTCCATGAGTCCCTGACGTGTTTTCAACAGTTTGTTGTTTACACAGTATTTACACATCTGAACTGAGCTAACGGGCACCTGGACCCGGCACAGGAACCACGTGTTTGTAGCCATCTTATGCCGCCTTCCAGTTGTTCTGGGAACTAGGAATTTACCAGCTCACTTCACGGGAACGCCCCTGTGAGTTACCTGAACTGGGTTTTCCTGCTCTGAACTTGGGGGAACTTCACCAGCACCGACCTCAAAATCCAAGATGGCAGCTCCGTGCTTCAACAGTAGGCTAGTGAAAGCTGTAGTAATAGTAGTTTATTAGTACTTCTGTCTTATTTGTCTCATTACATCACTTGTACACACGGTACTGTCTACATTGTATCTATGTTGCTAGCGTGTTTGTGCAAAATACTGCGTAATGTAACCTGGCTAGAGCTAACCCTGGCTGCTTTTGCGACTGTTTTACTGGAATGCGGTCAACTTGGGTGTGACGTCATTCAACTGTGAAATTCCTAGTTCCCAGTACAACTGGAATGTACCATTAGTTTGGTGTGCGTCTCCTTTGTGGATTTAATGCAGGGGAAAATCCCAGCATGCACAGCACTGGGACAGGACAGAAAGTGCAGTCCCTCCTCCAACCTGCTATTTTTGCTTCATGTTTAAAAGGGCACTGGCCCAAACCTACATGTGTTCAGTTCAACATACAACACAACCAGCCTACATGTGTTCAGTTCAACATACAACACAACCAGCCTACATGTGTTCAGTTCAACATACAACACAATCAGCCTACATGTGTTCAGGTCAACATACAACAACCAGCCTACATGTGTTCAGGTCAACATACAACACAATCAGCCTACATGTGTTCAGTTCAACATACAACACAATCAGCCTACATGTGTTCAGGTCAACATACAACACAATCAGCCTACATGTGTTCAGGTCAACATACAACACAATCAGCCTACATGTGTTCAGGTCAACATACAACACAATCAGCCTACATGTGTTCAGGTCAACATACAACACAACCAGCCTACATGTGTTCAGGTCAACATACAACACAATCAGCCTACATGTGTTCAGGTCAACATACAACACAACCAGCCTACATGTGTTCAGGTCAACATACAACACAACCAGCCTATGGACAAATGTTTAAAGGGATAGGCCAACCTTTTGAGAGATTCACCGATTTGCCATATTGCCCATACATAAACAAGATAACCAATGCCTTTACCATCACTCTGCATACAGTGCACTGTGAGGCACAGCCATCCAGTTAGTTAGATTCGCAAATGCGCTGTGTACAGCGCCTCATGGCGAACAAGGAAGTAACTTGAGTTACTCTTGCTTAGTTTGGCTAATCTGTTTAGTTCTCGGTGTGTGGATTTACTATCAAAATGACCGTTTCACGGAATTTTGGATTATTATTTCATCAATTGGTGAGTTCACGAGTCACAACATGTACATGTGAGTGTTGCAATGTGTATTTTAGGCGACTGAATGGGAGTATGCAGCTGTACCGGTCACCCCCGTTGTAGCGCTAGCTAAGTAGCAGCGATGTCTACCGCTCTTTGTAGGGCACGCAGATTGAAAATAAAACCATTGACAATATGATAATGGCCTAAAATCCCAAAATGTTGGTGTATCCCCTTAAACCTGATATATAGGCTAACTGGGTTGGATTTAAACACACCTGAACACCAATTTATCCGCTGGATCATAGTAAGTCAATGGCACAAAAATAAGTTAGTGGTACCATATTAAGTCACTACAACCCTACTGTAGTAAGTCAATGGGACAACAGGAAGTCAAATTGACCATAATTCAGTTGTACCAGCGTAATTCATTGGGGCCATAATAAGTCATGGGACCACAGTAAGTCAGTGTGGCCATAGTAAGTCATGGGACCATAGAAAGTCCATAGGACCATAATGAGTCACTTGGACCATAACAAGTCAATGGGGCTGGATAAAGTCAATAGTAAGTTCACAGTAAGTCAGCGGGACCATGATATGATACGTAAATGGGCCCATAGTAAGTCAGTGGGAGCATAATCAGTCATTAGGGCCTTATGAAGTCAGTGAGGCCACAGGAAGTCAATGGGCCCACAATAAGTGAATGGGACCATAATGTCAGTGGGACCATATTTCTCTATTTTATTTGACCTTTATTTATACAGGGTGAAGCCCTTGAGAGCAAGCTCTTATTTTCAAGGGTGCCCTGTTACAATAAACATTTATAAAAACTACAATATGTCAATGGGACCACTAAGTCAATGAGGCCACACAAAGTTGGTGGGACTCCAATAGGTCAATGAGACCAAAGGAAGTCAGTAGGTCCAAGGGACCATAGTAAGTCAATGTGACCAATGACCATAGTAAGTCAATGTGACCAATGACCATAGTAAGTCAATGTGACCATAGTAAGTCAATGGGACCAGAGTAAGTCAATGGGACCATAGTAAGTCAGTGGGACCATAGTAAGTCAGTGGGACCATGGTAAGTCAATGGGACCATAGTAAGTCAATGGGACCATAGTAAGTCAATGGGACAAGGGTCATCGTAGTGATGAGGTGCCTCTGGGAAATCAAGTGCTGTAGATGTGGAAACAGGGCCACTGCCAGCCAGCAAATGGCAAACATTTCTCAAATAACATCCATCTATCTGTGTGTAATGTTAAACACAGCATGTTTAGTGGTAACTAAGTACTGTATCATGCGTATGGTCAGCTTAGAAATCTGTCTAAGGGTGCTTTCTCACTGGTGCCCCAGTACCGTTCCCCAGCACACTTCTCCCCAAATTGACCCCAGTTTCGGAACGTTTGATGAGTGTGAACATTGCATTCCGCTCCCGGGAAAAAGTGGTCCAGACCCCAGACCACCTTGAAAAGGTGACCATAGTAAGTAGTAAGTCAATGGGACCATAGTAAGTCAATGGGACCATAGTAAGTCAATGGGACCATAGTAAGTCAATGGGATCATAGTAAGTCAATGGGACCATAGTAAGTCAGTGGGACCATAGTAAGTCAATGGGACCATAGTAAGTCAATGGGATCATAGTAAGTCAATGGGACCATAGTAAGTCAATGGGACCATAGTAAGTCAATGGGATCATAGTAAGTCAATGGGACCATAGTAAGTCAATGGGACCATAGTAAGTCAATGGGACCATAGTAAGTCAATGGGACCATAGTAAGTCAATGGGATCATAGTAAGTCAGTGGGACCATAGTAAGTCAATGGGACCATAGTAAGTCAGTGGGACCATAGTAAGTCAGTGGGACCATAATAAGTCAGTGGGACCATAGTAAGTCAATGGGAACATAGTAAGTCAATGGTCCGGGTAGCGCTTTGGCATGCCCGGGAACGGAACACTTGCGAATGTGAACGCCAACTGTTCCGAACCACATAGCCAACACACGGGCGAGGATACACTCCAGGCGTAGTTGATGACACAAGTGCACTCTGTTCCGTTTCCGAGCGCGGAAGAAATGTAATGTAAAAGCTGACCAGCGGGGGAGAGGGGAGAGGGGACAATCGTGCCCGGGCACGGAACGGAACAGAACGGAACGAAAGCAATCGTTCCCAGTGAGAAAGCAGCCTAAAAATCTGCGGATGGTTCAAATAACATCCATCTACTGTATCTGTCAATATGACTTCTGCTAATGTTAAACACAGCATGTTTAGTGGTAAGTACTGTATCATGCTAATGTTAAACAGCATGTTTAGTGGTAAGTACTGTATCATGATGTTAAGAGCACCTTGACAAAGTTCACAGTGGTATGAGAACATTTCCAAACATCAAGCTCAATACAAACAGAGGGGCTCAACTCATAAAGCAAATGAAGAGACAAAGAGAGCTGAAAAAGACTTGAAAACCTTTAAGAATAGCCAGCCTGTGTTCTAAAGACACAGCTTGTTCTTTAGAGATGGCTATTCTTCTCCAGTTGACAGAAACAAGTGTCATTTCTCCCCCTCCTCCTGTCTCTCTGTCTTGAAAATATTGATAGAAAAGACAGTGAAGATGAGGACGTGTCATAAGTGTGGCTGCTCTGTCTAATATGAACATGAAGGCACCTGCAGCATCTCTCAGAGGAGAAAGAGAAGGGATAGAGACACTGCAGAGCACGTCATCATTCAGACACCACGCCCAAAACGGGGGGAAACAAAAACTCCCCCACCAATCCTGACCTTCTCCTATGTCACGTGTTGCACACAAAGATACAGAAGATGAACTTTAATTGTCGATTTTTTTACATTTGTTGTCTGTGCGGCCCACTACACAACAGCTTTTAGCATGTTTAATTCAAGGAAAATGAAGATGGTGTATGGAAGTGAATGGAGAGCTTTCCCCTGTGATGGGCGTGGCCTATTTCATGCAGTGTCTCAATGCAAAGAGTAACGAACAAGAGCACAGGGCGTGTCAAGCAGAAGGAATGGGCATGAGATAGCTAAAGACACAGAGCATCCAAACTAGACCAACATTATGTGGAGAGTTAAACAGAGCAGCTGCAGTAATAGAAGAGTATTGCTAAGTGCAGTCAAATCCCTGTATATTCCCCCCATAAACGTTATTCAGCAAAATGTATTACACACGCAAACTAACCACACAGGCCAATCCAACATAGCAAAATACAATGCTCCCACATTTCAATAAGGCACAATAGCGCAAATATTTTGTTCGACTAAAAAAAAGTACCAATCTCGGAAATGAAAGCAGAATTTGACAGACGAAGGCTCCTTGAATGAGGAGAAGGGAGAAGTTCCACATGACAGAGTAGACTTGGGATTCTGCTGAGGGGGAAGGGGTGGATGGTACCAACAATCCAACAAATAAAGATCTGTCTTAGCTGGATGTCTGAACCTCCATATGACCATCCACTCCCTTTATACTGGGGGTCAACACAGATCCATTCAAATTGCATCTGGACAAGAACAAGGGTGAAGCCATCTCTTCACCATTCAGGAACTGACCAAACGTAAAAGGGGAGAAAGTAATGAAAAGGTATGGAGTATTGGCAGGAAGGAGGGAGCTCTTGGTTGACCGCAGTGCTCAGTCTTCGGCTTTGGAGGCGGTGAGGCATTCGGTCTCTGAAGGGTCTTCCTGAGGAAACACCACGTAACACACCTTCTGGCCCATGTAGGTGACTCTCTCTGCAACACAACAGACAAGAACAGCACTTTTACTGGACAGAGAGGGGTAATACAGTTAAAGGAGAATTCAGGTTTTTTTTACAACCTGGACCTTATTTCCTAGCCTGGTAAACCGCCCGTCACGTGAACTCACATTTCATTTGGTTCTCCGTGACGGTCTGGACCCGCACAGGCAGTTTAAGATGATTGGTCGAGCCATGCCGGCCATTGCCGGGCCGACGAATCAGCGGCGGCCGTAGGCGGGCAGGCTCGTCTGGGCAAGTAGTGGGTACATGGTCTTTGTAGTTCTTTTCACTCGTCAACATCGCGGAAGTGACAGGCAGTCTGAATGAAATTGAATGTAATGTTCCCAATTCTATGTATTAAATTCTAAAAAACGACCCTCAACATTTGGGAAGGCTAAGCCACACAACTAGTTCGTTATAATCTAACTAAATGCTTCGAAGGTGACTTTACGACCGCGAGGACTCAATCAATGAATACCACGGAGATCATCCACAGGCACCTTCCGCGATCTGATTGGTTGAAGTTAACACCCACCAGCGGTGATAGACAGATGGGTCATCCAATCACCTGCCAAGTAGCTTGGACAAAGTGCCCGCCTCCGTCAGCGGGTCTGGTGACTTCAAACCCAGATCGACTGGTTTAGTGAAACCTATGTGGAGCTATACCGTCCATCTGGCAGCGTCAGGTTACTTATTTCCGGCTTTAAATATGATTTTTAAGTCAACCACTAAGCCAGGGGTGGCAAATTTTTTTGGTTGTGGACCGCATACAGAAAAATATATGGGGCTCTATTCTCCCACAGGCCATCGGCGCTA
The DNA here is from genome assembly GCF_964638095.1 of Poromitra crassiceps. Lineage (NCBI taxonomy): Eukaryota > Metazoa > Chordata > Actinopteri > Beryciformes > Melamphaidae > Poromitra > Poromitra crassiceps. The sequence continues at coordinate 34,955,235 of NC_139645.1, forward strand.
TTACGGGCCTTAACCGCAAAAAAACGTGCCTTGCGCCTGTTTCGGCAAGATAGCAATAGGCTTTAGGCTGCCAAATGCGCTTTAGGCCGAATGGGCGTGGCGCAGTCCCAAAGTGGGCGTGTCGGCGCTAAATACCAGCCTAGTGATATCTTGGGACCTGGCGTACATTTAGCGCTTTGCGCTTTTGAAAAGCAGGCCTATTCTGTGCCTTCACTGCCTCTTCTCTGTCACCCTTCTCTCTCTCTCTCTCTGAGTTCCCAGCATGCATTGTGTTTCTCCATTTCGCTACTAAATAGCAAGCAAATGAGCCAAAATAGATATAAAAGGTAGTTCTAAATTAATGTGTAATGGTAACACAGCCTGCCATTGTCAACATTTCAATATTGGACCAAATAAAACATTGAAATGAAAACACCACCCTATGTGAAACATATATGTCCTCCTGGGCCTATATATACCCCTTGTCGAGTTAACGTGATTTAGAGAAGTAACAGCGGAACGCGCTTCGGAACGCGCTTCTAATGGCATCTGCTATACTGTGATGTCCCTCCAATAACTTGGCCCTATTTCACATTTAGTTTTACAATAAAAACACATTTATGCAATGACTTGACATAATGTAGGCTATATTTATGTGCATCATCCTTCCTGCAGCAGGCGAGAGAAAATGATATCTTTCTGGACAAACTTTCACCAATCTAATAGGCTATATTTTTCTAGCTGATGCATAGAACATTATTTTCACTTTGATATTGCTATAGTGTAGCGTATTTACATGCTTGCAGTATTTAAACTGCAGTTAGATTGGTTTGAGAAGCATCATAATATGGAATAATAGCCGATATATGGAGACAGACGGGATGAAGGGAGGTGGGGGGGGGGGGGGGGATCAGAGGCTTGGGTTTCGTCTGGTTTTGCGGGACCAGTGGAATTGGAGCTAAAAAGGCAAGCGTGCCATTCGTTTATTGCACTTATCCAATGAGCATGACAGTGCATAATTTTACGCCTAAAAGGCGTGGTTGTAATGCTTTGGGCTGCATCTAGCGCCAGCACACGATATCAAGTGCGCCTGTCCACGCCCACTGCTTTGATCTGCGCCTGCCGCTCGGCCTAGAAACTGCGCCGATGCAACGATAGGGCCCATGGAGTTGCGGGCCAAACAATATTTTTCAAACAATAGTTTTCGCGGAAAAAAAATTGGACCAGAAAACCCTTGTGCCATCAAAAATTTAATTTCTACCTAAATAAATATATGACACATAGTTTATTGATGTGCTCACCTATTACAATGGGTATTTCTGTATGTTTTCAAATGTTCTTTTCCTGTGCCAACAGGTTAAGACAGAGATAATTTAACATAACATTAGTATTAAACGTTTTTTTATAAATAGACCAGGTCAGGGTAGTCAAGTATAACCCCTTTTCAATTTTTTCAACACCGTTTTTGTTTTTCTGTTTCTTTTTTTGTTTTTCAGTTTTTTTCCCGTTTTCTTTTCCGTTTTAAACTTTAAAACAGAAAAACAGAAAAATGTTTTTAGCACTTTTTTTTTTTGCTAAATTCATGGCGGGCCACTTAAAAACGGGCAGCGGGCCGCAGTTGGCCCGCGGGCCGTAGTTTGGCCACCCCTGCACTAAGCTAAGTTAATCTCAGCACAAGAGAGAAAAATCACTCTTCTGATGAGCTAAGGCTACAGGCCCATGGTGCAGACGACTCACCGACCACTCTGTAGACCCATTTGGGTTTTTTCTTCCATTGAACACCCAGGAAGTAGACGGGGACGCCGGTCA
>NC_139645.1:34961117-34978617 GCF_964638095.1 Poromitra crassiceps
GGTATGCAGGTGGCTATATGCATGGTTTCAGTTTCATGACCCAATAAGTAACAAAAAGAGGTGGTGTAAAGTTAAAAACAACATAATATATTTTATTTTATTTTTCAATCGTTCCTATCAGGAATAAATAAATGTCCCTCTGTATGTTTTTTTTTATTATCGATGATGACTTTGTGTGTTGTGTACGGCTTGGGTTGTGTACCTGTGTTTGTAGGTGTCATTTTGATATGAATTTGGCTAAAACAGTTTGTGTTTGTTAGTTACAATTATGTTGACAGGAGAGCTGAGCAGGTGGTGACATGAAAGAGAATATACTGAATAATGACATCACAACAGTATAATCCTAATGTTGATTTAAAATGATATATTACTCTAAATATGGCTTAAAAAGGGGGGGAAAAAACCTCAATCCGCCTCCCCTTGCTGGACCTCCCCTATTTCGGAACCCTGGCTACGGCCCTGACCGCATCACTCGCCCATTCACTGTCTGAGGTAGCCTAGGTAAACCCAGCCACCACGTGACCTGCTCTCTCAGTTCCCAGTCACTAGCGTCTAGACTCCGGGCCATTCAGATCGATTTCTGGGGCGATTGAAAGACCCGCGCAGACCCGCAGCCACCCCGCAGCCAATGAGTGACGGCGTGACTGCCAACATCAGTCCTGCCGTGATCGGCCAATCAGAGAGTGCGTCTTTGTCAATGACGTGTAACAGCTGCAGCGGCTTAGCACTACCTAGCCGTTAGCATTTGGCCTCTCTAAAGCATAGCTCCCGAGCTAGCTACTAGCTGGCTAGCTATATGGCTATGCAACTACGTGAGGAAATTCAAGTGAAAACAGCTGTTGAGGTTGAGGTCTGTTGATCAAAATAACACCTAGCGTTATCGAAATCGGATTTTAGCGGACCATACAAGCCAGGGCTTCAGAGCTGATCACCTGGACACATTTTATGGCGAAATTATCTGATAAACTTGTCTGTGCTGCTCTGTGGTGATCAGCTAATGTCTTCATAGCATTGAGATTATGATTTAATGCATTATGGAAGATAAACGCTGGTTTAACATAATTAAAATAATTCCCTACCAAACATGTAAAGTGACGCTTCTGGGCAGTAGACCATTTGGGCATAACATTATGTAATGTGACATGAGATCACCACATTTCAATAAATATAATGTTTTTGCACATTTGAATGCTGCTGGTCGTTTGTTTAATGCTGTATATATTGGATATTTAAAGCTGATACACAACACAATTGTGTTGAGGTAATTCTGCAAAGCTCAGTTAAAAATATAACATGTAACACTTTACACAATCAAATCTAACTTATTCACAGCAATACACAGTCCAGTAGTACAGTGGGCTAATTGTTTGAATTATATCGAAATATATTTGCATGGTGTAGCATGTAATGCAGATAATGTAGCTAGATACTCTGACACAGAAAGGCAGACAAGCTAGCAGCAGGGATCTTGTCACACTGATTCCAGATAAACTCCTCTGTCTAGCCAGCTATACAATATTGATCAAAATAACACCTATATCGAAATCGGATTTTAGCGGACCATACAAGCCGGGGCTTCAGAGCTGATCACCTGGACACATTTTACGGCGAAATTATCTGATAAACTTGTCTGTGCAGCTCTGTGGTGATCAGCTAATGTCTTCGCATTGTGATTATGATTTAATGCATTATGGAAGATAAACGCTGGAAGGCTGGGTAGCATTAGCTGACGTCATCCAGGCTACAGTAACATTAGGCTATTATAGTTATGAAACGCTGAAATATTTTGTGAACGCACCAATAGTTAGAGAAGGAAACCTCTCTTTGCATTTTATTTTTTAATAAAAGTAGGCTACTTGTGATATCTCACGTGGTCGATCATCATTGCAAATTTATGTGAACAGCTAGGTTTAATGACAAATATGGAATATCACCCAAGGAAATACCACGGTTTAATGCCAACAGATAAACCATACAGATTTGTTGTAATTGTGAACACATAAGGGAGCAAAGACATGGTTTTCAAGCATAACACAATGTACAACTTTTATTCAAAGACAGGATTGAAAAATATAGGTCACTTGTATTCACTTCAGTAATGTCAGGTCTCAGTCGCATTCACGCTAACCTCTTAACTTCTAGCTAGGTCAAACACACCTTAACGTTATGAGTGTGGCCGTTTTGGATTAACATTAAGTCCACGATCAAGTCTAGCATTTCGGTATATTCCTACCTCTTAACATCTAGCTAGCTAGGTTGGATCTGGAATATGATATCGGCTTGATACATTTGATTGTAGCTACTCATACAGCCGTGTGGAGCTTATCTAGCTAGGTTGCATCTGGAATATGATATCAAGCCAGTAATGTAGCTAGCTAGCGTTAAATAGGTTTATCTGTAACCACGCTGAAATGTGAGGGCATTAACGTTAATATTTCTAGCTAGGTCAAACACACCTTAACGTTATGAGTGTGGCCGTTTTGGATTCACATTAAGTCCACGATCAAGTCTAGCATTTCGGTATATTCCTACCTCTTAACATCTAGCTAGCTAGGTTGGATCTGGAATATGATATCAAGGCTTGATACATTTGATTGTAGCTACTCATACAGCCGTGTGGAGCTTATCTAGCTAGGTTGCATCTGGAATATGATATCAAGCCAGTAATGTCAGGTCTCAGTCGCATTCACGCTAACCTCTTAACGTCTAGCTATAGCTAGGTTACATCTGGATTATGTATAATATACAGTATAATACTACGCTCACTACGTCATGACATTCACATTAACGCCTCCAAAAATCTACTGTAGCTAGCTAGCGTTAAATAGGTTTATCTGTAACCACGCTGAAATGTGAGGGCATTAACGTTAATATTTCAATTAGGTCAAACACACCTTACCGTTATGACTGCGGCCGTTTTTGATTAACATTAGCGTTAAGTCCATGATCAAATCTAGCATTTCGGTATATTCAGTGTGTGTGTGTGAAAAGGATGTTAGCATGCTAGCATTATTAGCACAGAATGTATACAGTCCATGGTACAACGTTAGCCCTTCAAGTCCTGAGGCGAACAGCACTGGAGGATGAAGTCTGCAGTCTGGCATTCAGTGTCCAGCATAACAAGCACGCCTGTTTCCTCATCAGGTTGGCAGCAGCTGTATAGATGATGACTGTTCTTCACAGCCACAAATATCTCTCCAGATCTGCGGCCATCTGCAGCAGGGATCGAGGTTTGGGTCCGTGTAGACACGTCCTGTTCCTCTTTCATTCCCTGACCACCGTCACGCGATGTTCTCTCTTCTTGTAGCTGGTTGTAACCATTTGCGTGCTAGCAGTACTGAAATGAAAAGTGTTAGCTCGCTTGCTAACAACAAAGGTCGCAGAGCGATGACGCCATCTGCTGCACTGCGCATGTGCTCTGTGCACAAAGCTGGTTGGATGACGGTTGCGTAATGGAGCGGTCTATCGGGGGGGGCCAACAACCGCAGGAAATCGTTTAACAATGGTGGGAATCCAGACCATAGTGACTGAGAACAGGTCTGAGAGCAGGTCACGTGGGGGATGGGTTTACCCAGGCTATGTCTGAGGTCAGACTACTAGCAGTTAGCCGCGTAGCCTGCAACAAGATCGAACACTTTCTGTTCAATTTACAGGTTAACATTAGTTGCTCTTCTAGCACACAACACAGTGCTGTGGAACAAGCAAAGGCTTACCAGATCGCTGTAATACGTGCTACGTGTCCCGTAATCCATACTGCCTTAAAGTTTAACGTTTTAAAAGTGGAACGTAAGGCCTAAACGTTAATGTCTGTGAAATTAGCGACAATTTTTACAATTTCACTTCCGGTTTATTTGTTTTTCCTTCAAAATAAAAGCACGATAAAGTTCGTTTTTACAATAAACATTAAAGTAGTAATCTAACTATGAACATAATGAACATGAGGAACCTCTACCTCTAGTTTAATGTTTGAATGAAAATAGACCAGCAGAACAAATACAAAGGAAATGCACAGATATGTGGTTCAAATGGTTGATTCATAGCATACTTATAATTAATGGAAAACCTTATTTCCTTATTTAATCGGAAACTTTTGATTATAAGGCATCAAGAGAAGAGACAATCAAGTATAGCCATTATGCGAAATTTGTGTGGTCTTGTGAAAACTAGGTACTTTTGCAGATATAGCATACTAAAGAAAATGACTAAAACCCATAATCTTGAAAAGTTATCTTTTAATTAACCATAAGGGATAAAGAAAACAACGTTGTCAACCCAATTAATACTCAATATCGGTAGGCTGTACATGCATGTGTACATACAGGCTGTATATACATATATAAGGCTGTGTGTGGCTGCTCTAACCTGCTGAAATGAAAACCAACAGGTTCCACCAAACACATGCTGCTCATGCAGGATGTGTCCTGGGTGTTACAGTGTAGTTGGAGCAATTTAACTTCCCAAGACATTAACATCTGTGTGACTTCCATCGCAGCCACACATCATCATTCAATCAGAATCCTACCTGAACAGGTGATTACATTCACCTGTGTCACTCACAGGCTTCATTCAGCTGCCTGCTGCTGCTCAACACAAACGCATGCGTGATTCAACAATAGACCCTCCTCATGGGGGCCATTTTGTGTCGAAAAGGCAGGCTAAACACAGGTGCAAGCAAAACACTAATGAGGGTTTTAAACTTCCATGATTGGAATTTGGATTTATTTCAGTGGGTGTGAGTACTTGCCTTGACAGGCAACTCCTTCAGCCAATCAGTGTCGCCAAATCCAGTCCTTAAGCCAATCAGTTAAATCAAAATCCAAAATCCACTTGGAAGATCAGTAAAAGCATATTTTCCGCCTAGAAACTCCGCTGTTGCATACTCCTGTGTCCTGTTGTTGTGTAATTCTTGTTATTGAGTCTATTTGGCTGTCTAAACTTGACGAACGTTGATGTTACTGCTCGAGCCACAAAGCCCTGGGAGCAGCCATTACTGCTTTGCCGATGATTGGCCGGTTATGATGTCAACTACGAGACGGCTCCCTGATTGGTGCACTATGGAATTTCTGAAAACACCTGCAGCCCCGGTCCCGCAGAAAGAAAAAGAAAAAAGAACAGTGAGTTGACGTGAGCGGATGGTTTACCAGGCTAGGAGTTCACTAGCTGTCGTAGACAAATGTCCAATGTGGGAATGAGACCATGAGCGTTTTGCTGGAGTTGTGGCGCGCTCCCGTCATCTCAATCGTTTGGTGTACATACAAAGACAAGTCTTGCTGATTCTCAGTTGATTTAATATGCTATTACATTGTTATCCATTTACATTTTCACACTCTTTTACAAAACAGAATGACACCAATAACATCATCATAACTGGTACAGTATGTAAATGTATCCCAACACGTCTGAGGAATGTGACTTTCCATGAGTCCCTGACGCGTTTTCAACAGTTTGTTGTTTACACAGTATTTACACATCTGAACTGAGCTAACGGGCACCTGGACCCGGCACAGGAACCACGTGTTTGTAGCCATCTTATGCCGCCTTCCAGTTGTTCTGGGAACTAGGAATTTACCAGCTCACTTCACGGGAACGCCCCCGTGAGTTACCTGAACTGGGTTTTCCTGCTCTGAACTCAAAATCCAAAATGGCAGCTCCGTGCTTCAACAGTAGTGAAAACGGTAGTAATAGTAGTTTATTAGTACTTCTGTCTTATTTGTCTAATTAAATCACTTGTACACACGGTACTGTCTACATTGTATCTATCTTGCTACCGTGTTTGTATGTGCAAAATACTGCGTAATGCATTGACCTGGCTAGAGCTAACCCTGGCTGCTTTTGCGACTGTTTTACTGGGTGTGACGTCATTCAACTGTGAAATTCCTAGTTCCCAGTACAACTGGAATGCACCATTAGTTTGGAGTGTGTGCGTCTCCTTTGTGGATTTAATGCAGGGGAAAATCCCAGCATGCACAGCACTGGGACAGGACAGAAAGTGCAGTCCCTCCTCCAACCTGCTATTTTTGCTTCATGTTTAAAAGGGCACTGGCCCAAACCTACATGTGTTCAGTTCAACATACAACACAACCAGCCTACATGTGTTCAGTTCAACATACAACACAATCAGCCTACATGTGTTCAGTTCAACATACAACACAATCAGTCTACATGTGTTCAGGTCAACATACAACACAACCAGCCTACATGTGTTCAGTTCAACATACAATGTGTTCAGTTCAACATACAACACAACCGGTCTACATGTGTTCAGGTCAACATACAACACAACCAGCCTACATGTGTGCAGTTCAACATACAACACAACCAGCCTACTACATGTGTTCAGGTCAACATACAACACAATCAGCCTACATGTGTTCAGTTCAACATACAACACAACCAGCCTACATGTGTTCAGTTCAACATACAACACACCCAGCCTACATGTGTTGAGTTCAACATACAACACAACCAGCCTACATGTGTTCAGGTCAACATACAACACAACCAGCATACATGTGTTCAGGTCAACTTACAACACAACCAGCCTATGGACAAATGTTTAAAGGGATAGGCCAACTTTTTGAGAGATTCACATATTTGCCATATTGCCCATACATAAACAAGATAAATACCTTTACCATCACTCTGCATACAGTGCACTGTGAGGCACAGCCATCCAGTTAGTTAGATTCGCAAATGCGCTGTGTACAGCGCCTCATGGCAAACAAGGAAGTAACTTGAGTTACTCTTGCTTAGTTTGGCTAATCTGTTTAGTTCGGTGTGTGGATTTACTATCAAAATCACCGTTTCACTGAAATTTGGATTATTATTTCATCAATTGGTGAGTACACGAGTCACAACATGTAAATGTGAGTGTTTGTGGCGCTGTTGCAATGTGTATTTTAGGCGACTGAATGGGAGTATGCAGCTGTACCGGTCACCCCCGTTGTAGCGCTAGCTAAGTAGCAGCGATGTCTACCGCTCTTTGTAGGGCACGCAGATTGAAAATAAAACCATTGACAATATGATAATGGCCTAAACTCCCAAAATGTTGGCGTATCCCCTTAAACCTGATATATAGGCTAACTGGGTTGGATTTAAACACACCTGAACACCAATTTATCCGCTGGATCATAGTAAGTCATATGGCACAAAAATAAGTTAGTGGTACCATATTAAGTCACTACAACCCTACTGTAGTAAGTCAATGGGACAACAGGAAGTCAAATTGACCATAATTCAGTTGTACCAGCGTAATTCATTGGGGCCATAATAAGTCATGGGACCACAGTAAGTCAGTGTGGCCATAGTAAGTCATGGGACCATAGAAAGTCCATAGGACCATAATGAGTCACTTGGACCATAACAAGTCAATGGGGCTGGATAAAGTCAATAGTAAGTTCATAAGACCACAGTAAGTCAGCGGGACCATGATATGATACTTAAATGGGCCCATAGTAAGTCAGTGGGAGCATAATCAGTCATTAGGGCCTTATGAAGTCAGTGAGGCCACAGGAAGTCAATGGGACCACAATAAGTGAATGGGACCATAATGTCAGTGGGACCATATTTCTCTATTTTATTTGACCTTTATTTATACAGGGTGAGGCCCTTGAGAGCAAGCTCTCATTTTCAAGGGTGCCCTGTTACAATAAAACATTTATAAAAACCACAATATGTCAATGGGACCAGTAAGTCAATGAGGCCACACAAAGTTGGTGGGACTCCAATAGGTCAATGAGACCAAAGGAAGTCAGTAGGTCCAAGGGACCATAGTAAGTCAATGTGACCATAGTAAGTCAATGGGACCATAGTATGGCAGTAGGACCATATAAGTCCAAGGGACCATAGTAAGTCAATGTGACCATAGTAGGTCAATGGGACCATAGTAAGTCAATGGGACAAGGGTCATCGTAGTGATGAGGTGCCTCTGGGAAATCAAGTGCTGTAGATGTGGAAACAGGGCCACTGCCAGCCAGCAAATGACAAACATTTCTCAAATAACATCCATCTATCTGTCAATATGGCTTATACTAATGTTAAACACAGCATGTTTAGTGGTAAGTACTGTATCATGCGTATGGTCAGCTTAGAAATCTGTCTAAGGGTGCTTTCTCACTGGTGCCCCAGTAACGTTCCCCAGCACACTTCTCCCCAAATTGACCCCAGTTTCGGAACGTTTGATGAGTGTGAACATTGCGTTCCGCTCCTGGGAAAAAGTGGTCCAGACCCCAGACCACCTTTTCACGCTTTGGCGGAACACTTGCGAATGTGAACGCCTACTGTTCCGAACCACATAGAGTCTAGACAACACACGGGTGAGGATACACTCCAGGCGTAGTTGATGATGCAAGTGCACTCTGTTCCGTTTCCGAGCGCGGAAGAAATGTAATGTAAAAGCTGACCAGCGGGGGAGAGGGGAGAGGGGACAATCGTGCCCGGGCACGGAACGGAACGGAATGGAAGGAATCGTTCCCAGTGAGAAAGCAGCCTAGTAATCTGCGGATGGTTCAAATAACATCCATCTATCTGTCAATATGACTTCTGCTAATGTTAAACACAGCATGTTTAGTGGTAAGTACTGTATCATGATGTTAAACACAGCATGTTTAGTGGTAAGTACTGTATCATGATGTTAAGAGCACCTTGATAAAGTTCACAGTGGTATGAGAACATTTCCAAACATCAAGCTCAATACAAACAGAGGGGCTCAACTCAGAAAGCAAAGGAAGAGACAAAGAGAGCTGAAAAAGACTTGAAAACCTTTAAGAATAGCCAGCCTGTGTTCTAAAGACACAGCTTGTTCTTTAGAGATGGCTTTTCTTCCCCAGTTGACAGAAACAAAAGTGTCATTTCTCCCCCTCCTCCTGTCTCTCTGTCTTGAAAATATTGATAGAAAAGACAGTGAAGATGAGGACGTGTCATAAGTGTGGCTGCTCTCTCTAATATTAACATGAAGGCACCTACAGCATCTCTCAGAGGAGAAAGAGAAGGGATAGAGACACTGCAGAGCGCGTCATCATTCAGAAACCACGCCCAAAACGGGGGGAAACAAAAACTCCCCCACCAATCCTGACGTTCTCCTATGTCACGTGTTGCACACAAAGATCATATATACAGAAGATGAACACTCCAACTAACTTCCTTGACAGCTAGATCCACATTGTTCTTCTCGCAAATTCTCAATGGCTTCCTTGTTTTGCTCGGGAGTACAAAAAAACGTTAATTGTCGATTTTCTTACATTTGTTGTCTGTGCAGCCCACCACACAACAGCTTTTAGCTATGTTTAATTCAAGGAAAATGACGCTGGTGTATGGAAGTGAATGGAGCGGTTTCCCCTGTGATGGGCGTGGCCTATTTCATGCAGTGTCTCAATGCAAAGAGTAACGGACAAGAGCACAGGGCGTGTCAAGCAGAAGGAATGGGCATGAGATAGCTAAAGACACAGAGCATCCAAACTAGACCAACATTATGTGGAGAGTTAAACAGAGCAGCTGCAGTAATAGAAGAGTATTGCTAAGTGCAGTCAAATCCCTGTATATTCCCCGCATAAATGTTATTCAGCAAAATGTATTACACACGCAAACTAACCACACAGGCCAATCCAACATAGCAAAATACAATGCTCCCACATTTCAATAAGGCACAATAGCGCAAGTATTTTGTTCGACTAAAAAAAAGTACCAATCTCGGAAATGAAAGCAGAATTTCAAAAGACGAAGGCTCCTTGAATGAGGAGAAGGGAGAAGTTCCACATGACAGAGTAGACTTGGGATTCTGCTGAGGGGGAAGGGGTGGACGGTACCAACAATCCAACAAATAAAGATCTGTCTTAGCTGGATGTCTGAACCTCCATATGACCATCCACTCCCTTTATACTGGGGGTCAACACAGACCCATTCAAATTGCATCTGGACAAGAACAAGGGTGAATCCATCTCTTCACCATTCAGGAACTGACCAAACGTAAAAGGGGAGAAAGTAATGAAAAGGTATGGAGTATTGGCAGGAAGGAGGGAGCTCTTGGTTGAGCGCAGTGCTCAGTCTTCGGCTTTGGAGGCGGTGAGGCATTCGGTCTCTGAAGGGTCTTCCTGAGGAAACACCACGTAACACACCTTCTGGCCCATGTAGGTGACTCTCTCTGCAACACAACAGACAAGAACAGCACTTTTACTGGACAGAGAGGGGTAATACAGTTAAAGGAGAATTCAGTTTTTTTTTACAACCTGGACCTTATTTCCGGCTTTAAATATGATTTTTAAGTCAACCACTAAGACAGGGGTGGCCAAATTTTTTGGTTGTGGACCGCATACAGAAAAATATAAGGAGTTGCGGGCCAAACAATATTTTTCAAACAATAGTTTTCGCGGAGAAAAAAATTGGACCAGAAAACCCTTGTGCCATCAAAAATTTAATTTCTACCTAAATAAATATATGGCACATAGTTTATTGCTCACCTATTACAATGGGTATTTCTGTATCTTTTCAAAGTTTCTTTTCCTGTGCCAACATGTTAAGACAGAGATAATTTAACATAACATTAGTATTAAACTTTTTTTTTTTTTTATATAAATAGACCAGGTCAGGGTAGTCAAGTATAACCCCTTTTCAATGGTTTTAAATTGAAAAAACGAAATGGGGGGAATCAGTTTTTTTGTTTTAGTTTTTCTGTTTCTTTTTCTTAATTTTTTCCAATTTTTTCCTGTAGGCCTATTCGTTTTCTGTTTTAAACTTTAAAACAGAAAAACGGAAAAACGTTTTTTTGTGTGTGCTAAATTCATGGCCAGGTCAGTTTGGCCACCCCTGCACTAAGCTAAGTTAATCTCCGCACAAGAGAGAAAAATCACTCTTCTGATGAGCTAAAGCTACAGGCCCATGGTGCAGACCGACTCACCGACCACTCTGTAGACCCATTTGGGTTTTTTCTTCCATTGAACACCCAGGAAGTAGACGGGGACGCCGGTCAGCATGATGACCATTCCCAGACCGCAAACCACCGGCTCAGAGTACAGACTGAAGCCTAGCAGCACCGCCCAGAACAGCATGTAGCTGATGGGAATCAACATGTTTACCTGCGAAAAACAACAACAAAACACACACATATCAACATGATCACCTGCAAACAACAACAAAACCCACTTTTCAACACTATTTCTATTTTCTTCTTTGCAACTCCATCTGGGATGCACACACATTCATATCTCAATAGGATAAAACATGTCTGCACATTATTTCTGCTTGTGTGTTACGGTATATAGAACTAGAAATACCACATTGTGGTTGTATGTCGCCGCCCACAAGTCAGCAGTCTACATCCAGTCTGTCCAGACACAAGCACTTCCCCCTTACTCGGACCAAAACGTTGTTTTTTTTTGCAGATTTAAAGAAAATATTTTTTCAATGTACAGTAGTTTTTTAAAGTTTTGGTCAGAGTGAAATGTTGTATGGTCTCTCCCGATTCTAAATATAGCTGAACAGTTTGGTTTGGCATTTTACAAAATGTCTATGGGAAAATAAATGGCGGATAAAAATCTCTGGTACAGTGCCGAAGCAGGAAGTAGGGGGGTCACTTTGTCTCTCTATTGGCAGGCTGTTGTACCTTGATGGGTCTCATGAGGTTGGGTTTCTTCCAGCGGAGGTAGAGGAGCCCGGCGATAGTCACCCCGTACGACAGGTAGTTGATGAAGGAAACATAGTTGATCAGGTTGTGTGTCTCTCCAATACACATGATCACTATGGTGGCACTGCACTGTGGGAGACAGAGGAAGGGTCAAAGGTCAAGCACATTTTAAACTGTTGGCCTGAAAACATGCAGAACAGAACCACTAACAGGCAGAACAGAACCTTGACAAAAACAGAACTGTGGAGTGCACAGGAACGAGGAGACAGATCTCTGGATCTTGGTGTGTGGACTTGGTGTGCTCTGTCAACAACAGAGTTGACTCAAACTTGTCAAACTCGCCCAATAAGAAGTGCATAAACGATCTTATCAAGGTGAGTAAACACTATGTCGTATTGAAAAAGGTGTGTAAACGGCGTTTGCATGCGTTTAGCCTCCACTACAGCCCTGACTACACTGACCCAAGACCCTCCTCTCACTACTGTATAATTAGCTGACTTGGTGGTGCAGTACTCACACAGACCAGCAGGGCGGGGATAGGAGTGCAGTTCTTCAGGTGGATCATAGCCAGCAGGTAGGGCAGGTGACCCTCTCTGGCCCCTGAGAAACACAATCTGCAAATGCACATAGTGTATATCAATATTAATATTATAATGGATATGGTGATATGAGTCTTTATCTTAGACTTATCTTAGATATGTTCCTGTAATATGGTGATATGGCATAAGTGTTGTGTTTTAAAGGCTGCAGTACAGTAAAGTTATGTCATCTTCTGAACTTACCTTTTTACCCACTTAGTCATTATATCCACGTTGTATATGCCTACAATATTGTCGCAAAATCAGTATTGAGGTATTTGGTTAAAAATATTGTGATATTTGATTTTGTCCATATCGCCCAGCCCTACCTATGCTAATCATCATCATCATCATCATCATCATCATCATCATCATCATCATCATCATCATCATCATCATCATCATCATTCTGTGTGTGTGTGTGTGTGTGTGTGTGTGTGTGTGTGTGTGTGTGTGTGTGTGTGTGTGTGTGTGTGTGTGTGTGTGTGTGTGTGTGTGTGTGTGCGTGTGTGCGTCTGTGTGTGTTGACCTGGAGGAGGTGAACAGGTATCCATTGATTCCTCCGAAGGTGGACAGAGCTACAGAGATGGGCATCACCCAGGAGAACATTCCCAGCAGCTTCTCACCAAACGTCTGGAACAACACAACACAAAAACTGACATGAGTTTAGTGATGGATTGGTACATTGATTAATTGACTAAGGAGTGACTGACGTCTCCCACCCACATTGAATACATATATTGAGACATATATTGAATATGTGAAGATGTCCTCACCACTGCCACGGCGTTGGAGGCCAGGAGCTCCTCAGGGCTCATGGAGGAGAAGTAGGCGATGTTGGTCAGGGTGTAGACCAGGGTCACCAGAGGGATGGAGATGTAGATGGCACGAGGCAGGTTCCTAATACAAATAATACACATTTGGTACATGTTTTGTGTGTGTGTGTGTGTGTGTGTGTGTGTGTGTGTGTGTGTGTGTGTGCGTGTGTGTGCATGCGCGCGCGCGCGTGTGTGTGTGTGTGTACTCCATACTTGCGTGGCTCCACCACCTCTTCGGTGACGTAGTTGAGGAAGTTCCAGCCACTGAAGGCGAAGGAGGCCTGGAGGAAGGCCAGGGCGATCTGTCCCACAGACGGCTCTCTGATAAACTCAAAGGCCACGCTGGGTACCAGGGCCTCATAGTGACCTGGGGGGGGGGGGGGTTGTGAAGAATATAATGCTGAACGTAAATTCGCGTTCCCATAAACTTGTGTTAACCACAGACCTTATTTATATGCATTTAAGTGAAATTCTAAAAGCCCATAGACTTTTCCACTGAAGAACCAAATGGCGGCGATTTCTGGATAAAGCCTACAAAAATATGTCATCCCTGCAGTACTCAATTCCCCCTGCTGTCCGGTCGTTGCTCCGCCCCCTCTGCTGATCTGGGTTGTAGACTAGCACATGCTTCCTCTGATACATGTGCAGTCGCCAGCTGCTTCTTTTCACCTGGCAGCGAGGAGTTTCACCAGTATCACATAGCATGTGGAAGGATCACACTATTCCCCTCGGTTCCCCTCCACCCGAACAGGCTCCCCGGCCAACCTGTATGGATGCCCGACCGAGCCGGAGGTAACACGGGGCCTCGAACCTGTGACCCACGTGTTGGTAGGCAGGGAATCTACTGCTGCACTACCCAGGTGCACCAAAGCAGACGTTTTCTCTCACCAGAACCTGTGTGTGTGTGCGTACGTGCGTGTGTGTGTGTGTGTGTGTGTGTGTGTGTGTGTGTGTGTGTGTGTGTGTGCGTGCGTGCGTGTGTGTGTGTGTGTGTTCAAGATTCAAGATTCAAGATTTTTATTGTCACTCCATGGTACAAGTATCACGTGTGAAATTATTGTGCTGTGGACTCCGTTTACAACATAAGACAAGTCAGAGACAGTGCATATAGGTGCACATAGGTGCACATGTCATGTGCATACTTTAGACGTGCTTCTACATCTTAAATTTGACGTATTTGACATACAGGTGCAAATAGCAAATAGCAAATAGCATATACCTTATTAAACATACAATTAAACATTAGACATACGTAATGGTAGCAGCTGCAGTGCGGTACAGTACAGCTACTACTGTCAGGATCGGTGTCAGACATGTGGATCTATTCGCGGGTAGTTGAGGGCCACGGGAGACTTGGTAAGTCTTGAGAAGCTGGGGTGTTGTGGAACTTCATCGGAATGGCACGTAACAGGAGACGAGTTGCCAGAACTGCACGAACTGTATAACCAGGTCCCTGAAGATCATCAAAGACACAAACCATCCCCACAACAGCCTGTTCTCCCTGCTACCCTCAGGGAGGAGATACAGGGTTCCAAAAGCACGCACAAATCGCTTGAGGAACAGTTTCTTCCCGCAGGCCACGAGACTCCTTAACATACACAAATAGTGTAGTAGTCGTACCGTACCGTACTGCAGCTGCTACCATTATGTATGCCTAATGTTTAATTTTATGTCTAACAAGGTACATGCTATTTGCACCTGTATGTCAATTACGTCGAATTTAAAATGTCTGAACACGTCTAACGTATGCACAATGCCTAATGTTTAATTGTATGTTTAATAAGGTACATGCTATTTGCACTGTATGTCAAATACGTCGAATTAAAATGTCCGAACATGTCTAACGTATGCACATAACATGTGCACCTATGTGCAATGAATATGCCACTGACTTGTCTTATCGCTATTCTGCCTCATTGCCTATTGCTGCTTAGTATTGCTTATTGATGCCTATTTCTTATTGCCTATTGCTCATTGCTTGTTGCCTATTTGTACTATGTCGTAAACGGAGTCCACAGCACAAGAATTTCACACGTGATACTTGTACCATGGAGTGACAATAAAAATCTTGAATCTTGAATCTTGAATCTTGAACTTGATGGCTGGGGCTGCACTGTTCGAGGTTTGGGAACGGTTGCAGAGATTGCAGAAGTTGCTGGTTGCAGAAGTTGCAGGTTGCAGAGGTTGCAGAGGTTGGTATGATCCTTGATGTGAGTCTATGAATCACTCGGGAGAGCCTGCTGGAACGGACCTTTATAGCATAAAAGAATATGACATCACATGTGTTATGACATCGCCAGCGAGGCGATCGGAAGGCATGATTGAGACACTTATGAATCATGACATCATCAGTGATCGATGACATCATAGTAGGAATGACGACGTCAAAGTAGGAATGATGACGTCATCCTAACAGTACCCTCCCCTCAACGGACGCCACCTGGCGTCCAATGAGGCCATCAAGGATGGCATCTGGGAGACAAAAATCCGCAGGTTCTGGTGGAGGTGCTCTTCCGCAGGTGGTTAGACGCAGGTGGTTAGGCCCCAAAGGGGGCGTAGGAGAGTGAGGTGCTCTTCAGCAGGTGGTTAGATGCAGGTGGTAAGACCCCAAAGGGGGTGTAAGAGAGTGAGGTGCTCTTCAGCAGGTGGTTAGATGCAGGTGGTCAGACCCCAAAGGGGGTGTAGGACAGTGGAGGTGCTCCTCCCTAATACTGGATATCGAAGCCATAGATGGACCGATACGTAGACAGAACTTCCACCGGGTCCGGTGGATCCTCTGGGGCCGGCCATCCCCCGGGCATGATCCAAACACGGGAGGCTGGGGACCATCAAAAGGGTCAAATGCTGCCCTCTCCGAAGGCAGAGCCACAGGGGGATCTGACTCAGCGAGGCCTGCCCTCCCGACCTGTAGTTTGGGGAGGTCACCCACCGTCTCCTCCTTTAAACGCCTCTTATTTCTTCTTGCTCTTGACCGAGGGCTGACGACACTACGGGAACCTCCCAGCATGAAGCTGGAACCTACGTGTGGGTCAAGGACAGGAATTGGCTGCTGCTGGGGTACGGGCTCAGACTCGGCGAGGGGCAGGTCCACAGGTTGTGCCTCAGGGCCAGCAGACTCGGAGGCCCCCTGCGGGGGGACGGAGCCGATCTGCAGGCAGCGATTGAACTTCCCAATGAGACGATCGACAGTCCTCTCCAACTCCTTAACCCTCTTGGAGACACACTGCCACTCCTGGGTCCTGCAGGGAACGCTACCCAACCGTACAGATTTCTTGGCTGGACACGTAGAGTCTTGATCCACTGAGAGTACCACGGGCCGGCGAGCGGTGGGACCACTTACTGGACGCCGGGAGCAGGAGGAGAGGTAATGCCCGGCTCGACCACAGTACAGGCAGCTCCGGGTGTCCAAACGGCGCTGCCTCTCCTCTGGTGTGATGCGAACCCTGCCGGTCAGATCACGGTACAGATGGCTGCTGGGACTCAAATGTGGCTGCCCCTGCTCTGGGATGACGCGAACTCCCCCCCAGAATATGCCCTTAGCAGCTGGAGGCGGCCGAGAGGCAGAGCTAGAAGCAACGGCCGCTGTGGCCCGGGGGGTAGCAGGTCTGGAAACCTCCGGAACGACGGTGCGCTCGGAAGCTGGGGCAGGAGGGGCAGAAGGCTGCGGAATGGCACCCTGGGGGCCTAGCCCGTCGAGACGATCTAGCCGGCCAATCAAGAGGGCGTGCCGATCAGCGGCTTCGGAAGCCACAGCCTGGATTGCTTCTTCCTGGTGGGCAATCAGGCGCTTAAGTATGATCGGCAAGTCTCCGAACGTGATAGGACGAGTGGAGACATCAGGATGAGTGGAGATATCAGGATGAGTGGAGATATCCAGCTGACCGCCTGGTGGGTCAGCTGAAGCGACCGGCCGGGTAACTGGCGTTGGGGCGACTGATCGCTCAGAAGCTGGGGCAGGGGGGGCAGGAGACTGCGGAATGACGCCCTGGGGGCCTAGCCCGTCGAGACGATCCAGCCGGCCAACCAGGAGGGTGTGCCGATCATCGGCTTGGGAAGCCTTGAAAGCTGCCTCCCTCTGGCCGTCGAGCACGTCCCGAAGGCTGTCCGCGATGAGCGCGTGCTCCCGTCGCGTCTCGGTGAGTCGCGCACCCAGGCCAGAAATAGTAGAAATCAGCGCTGTTTGGAAGGTCTCGTCTGGTGGACCACCTGACGTGGCCGGCGGGAAAACTGGGGTCTCGGGAGCTTCCTCCTTGACTGGCGGAAGTGTGTCCGCTAGATCCGCTTTAGAGTGATTCATACTGTCAGGATCGGTGTCAGACATGTGGATCTATTCGCGGGTAGTTGAGGGCCACGGGAGACTTGGTAAGTCTTGAGAAGCTGGGGTGTTGTGGAACTTCATCGGAATGGCACGTAACAGGAGACGAGTTGCCAGAACTGCACGAACTGTATAACCAGGTCCCTGAAGATCATCAAAGACACAAACCATC
>NC_139645.1:34983617-34986117 GCF_964638095.1 Poromitra crassiceps
AACCTGAAACTCCACCTGAAAGCTTAAAACACTTATTTTACCATTCATTCAGTATGAATGCTGTCATGTTGATTACAGTCATGTCTACGGACATCACAATAAACGAATCTGCAATAAAGTAAAATTCAGTCTGTCAAACTTCAGATTTACCTATGTTGTTTTTATCCTGTTTTACCTGTACTGTATGTGCGCTTCCTTATTTTTTCCTAACAATGGTGTTTTTTGTTGTTGCTGTTATTTTTTATTTTATGTTTCCTGTCTTTTGCTGTTGTTTTTAACTATTGCAAGTTTTTCTTTATAGGATGCCAATCAACACCAGGCAAAGGGACTGCCGACGAAAATTAGCCTTCTGGCTAAATCGGGTATATTTACATGACCATGTTGATTAATGTACACTGTCCCTTCACAAAAAAAGTGAATTGAATTGAATTGAATTGAATGTCGGGGATGCAGCTCAGAAAACGCTCTGTTCATGTCATCTTATGGGAAGAATTGGATGACAGACAGAACCATTCATGTTCTTGTTGGAATGCCAACATCGAAAGTCTTCGTCTTCTTCTCCTTCCACCCATCCCACCAAATCCCTGATTGTGGGATGGGATTCCCCCAATAGAGAAAAAGACAATAAAAAAAGAAAGGCTAATATCTGATATATTCTAGCAAAATAAATGCATACATCGTTTTGGGTTATAAGCACGGGGATTTGAGTTTGCTGAGATACATTACTGAGTTCCAGGTGAAGTAGAACTGCTCTTTGGACCCTCTGGGTGTGTATTTCATTTGGATCAAGTTTGAAGTGGAGCATCAGATCACTCGTCCATAGTGAGGAGTTTGCTGGTTTGGAGGATGTCCAGTGCAACAAGATCCTACGGCCAAGCAGAGTCATGAAGGTCATCATGTGCTCATGCTTATTAATAATCTGTTGGTCAGTTGGTCAGTTGATGCAATGCCAAAGAGTGCTGGAGACATTAGGTTGTAAATGTAGGCCTCTGAGGAAGTCTTACGCAGTAGGATTTTGCTGGTTGTGGCTTATAGAGCTCAAGTCACATGACTTTCCATGACGTTTCTTGCCCCGGAAGAGAGTTCCCCATTCATTTTCTCCATAGACATTTCGGAAAATGCTTATGAGTTTTAAGGCTGGAACCAACAGATTGACCTTGAACTTTGACATTTGACCACCAAAATCCTTGCGTCCAATTTGACGTTTGAGCCAAATTGGAAGAAATTCCGTCAAGCCATTCCTGAGATATCATGTTAACAAACTTGGGAATGGCATTCGTGAGGTCACAGTGAGCCTGAACTTTGACCTTTGACCACCAAAATCGAATCGGTTCATCCTTGAGTCCAAGTCGACGTTTGAGGAAAATTTGATGAAATTCCGTCAAGGGGTTCCTCAGATATCGTGTTAACGAACATCAGACGGACGGACGGACAAGCCAAATCTATAATGCGTCAAGCCTGGCTATCGCCGGCGGAGGCATAACAAAGGCTCCATACTGCTCGTCTGGCATAATCCAAGTCTCCAGAAGCCCTGAGATGCCAAGTTGACTTGAAAAGACATCATGTGTTTAGCTGAAAACTGCACTGTAGGAGAATTTAGAATTGAATTGAATATAACTTTATTGTCCACCAAGGTAGAAAATTGTCTTTGGCTCACCAAACACAAAAAATAACAACACAAGAGGCCAGAAGGTAATTAGTGAGACAAAAAATATAAACAGGCATTGACAGGGTTAGCTCACACATTAAAAACAGTTCATGTCTGTCGTTTAGGACAATTATTTTTTTCCTTATTACCATTTTTTGCTACATTTCTTTTACCTTTGAATGTAAAGTTTGCATGATCATGTATGGGTTTCAAAGAATTTCAAAAAGTCATGATTGTCAGTAATGGGGGTCCAGTCAGGAAGTCTATCTTCCTATCAGGAAGTCTAAAAAAAAAAAAAAAAAGATGGCACGGTGGCTCAGTGGTTAGTACTGTTGCCTCACAGCAAGAAGGTCCCGGGTTCGAACCCCGGTCCGTCCCAGGTCCTTTCTGTGTGGAGTTTGCATGTTCTCCCCGTGTCCGTGTGGGTTTTCTCCGGGTGCTCCGGTTTCCTCCCACCACCAAAGACATGTATGTTAGGGTTAATACTCCTGTCAGTGCTCCTCCTGACCAAGACACTTGCAAAAGAACTGGAGTTGGTCCCCGGGCGCTGCACTGCAGCTGCCCACTGCTCCTAGTTCTAGGAAGGTTCCTAGTAGAGGATGGGTCAAATGCAGAGGATGAATTTCCCCACGGGGATAAATAAAGGATAACTTAACTTAACTTAACTTCTGCATGCTTACAGTAGCTTGACGTCTCACACCATCCTGCCATCTCTCACACATGCCCTCTCATAACTCTTGCTGTCATTTCCCGGCTCGTCGATCGAGATATCAGCTGCTCACATCAGCTGGTCACATAGCACAGCGACACACCTCCATTGTTAGCCAATCATCTTGCTGCTTCTTAATATGT
>NC_139645.1:34988617-35138617 GCF_964638095.1 Poromitra crassiceps
CTGATCCATCTGTATCAGTAGTGTCTTTGTGTCATTTAGATTAGAAGTCTTTGATCCTGGTCAAGGTTAGACCGTTGGCCCTATAACTGATCAGTTAATGGTTACTGGGCTTGTTTACAGAAATCATCCATTAGTGTTGTAACTTTCCTTGAATTATTATCATCTTCTTTTATACCGAAGAGTTCAACTGAGACCAGGCTTCCTAAGTTCTCTCATCGTAAACACATGTCTCCTCGTTGGAGTCAACTGTCAGCTGTTAGTCCGACACATCATCAAAACACAACTCATCTCATACAGGTCTGTACGGTCACACCATATCACCTGCAGCAGGGATGTACCATGATGTCACCTGCAGCAGGGATGTACCACGATGTCACCTGCAGCAGGGATGCACCCTGATATCACCTGCAGCAGGGACGTACCATGATGTCACCTGCAGCAGGGATGCACCCTGATATCACCTGCAGCAGGGATGCACCATGATGTCACCTGCAGCAGGGATGCACCATGATGTCACCTGCAGCAGGGATGCACCATGATGTCACCTGCAGCAGGGATGCACCATGATGTCACCTGCAGCAGGGGGCACCATGATGTCACCTACAGCAGGGATGTACCATGATGTCACCTGCAGCAGGGACGCACCATGATATCACCTGCAGCAGGGATGAACCATGATATCACCTGCAGCAGGGATGTACCATGATGTCACCTGCAGCAGGGACGTACCATGATGTCACCTGCAGCAGGGATGCACCCTGATGTCACCTGCAGCAGGGATGCACCATGATGTCACCTGCAGCAGGGATGCACCATGATGTCACCTGCAGCAGGGATGTACCATGATGTCACCTGCAGCAGGGATGCACCATGATATCACCTGCAGCAGGGACGCACCATGATATCACCTGCAGCAGGGATGTACCATGATATCACCTGCAGCAGGGATGCACCATGATATCACCTGCAGCAGGGACGTACCATGATGTCACCTGCAGCAGGGATGCACCCTGATATCACCTGCAGCAGGGATGCACCATGATGTCACCTGCAGCAGGGATGCACCATGATGTCACCTGCAGCAGGGATGCACCATGATGTCACCTGCAGCAGGGATGCACCATGATGTCACCTGCAGCAGGGACGCACCATGATATCACCTGCAGCAGGGATGCACCATGATGTCACCTGCAGCAGGGATGCACCATGATGTCACCTGCAGCAGCGACGCACCATGATGTCACCTGCAGCAGGGATGTACCATGATATCACCTGCAGAAGGGATGTACCATGATATCACCTGCAGCAGGGAATGCACCATGATATCACCTGCAGCAGGGATGAACCATGATGTCACCTGCAGCAGGGATGCACCATGATGTCACCTGCAGCAGGGATGAACCATGATATCACCTGCAGCAGGGATGCATCATGATATCACCTGCAGCAGGGATGCACCATGATGTCACCTGCAGCAGGGATGCACCATGATGTCACCTGCAGCAGGGATGCACCATGATGTCACCTGCAGCAGGGATGCACCATGATGTCACCTGCAGCAGGGACGCACCATGATATCACCTGCAGCAGGGATGCACCATGATGTCACCTGCAGCAGGGATGCACCATGATGTCACCTGCAGCAGGGACGCACCATGATGTCACCTGCAGCAGGGATGTACCATGATATCACCTGCAGAAGGGATGTACCATGATATCACCTGCAGCAGGGAATGCACCATGATATCACCTGCAGCAGGGATGCACCATGATGTCACCTGCAGCAGGGAGCACCATGATGTCACCTACAGCAGGGATGTACCATGATGTCACCTGCAGCAGGGACGCACCATGATATCACCTGCAGCAGGGATGAACCATGATATCACCTGCAGCAGGGATGCACCCTGATGTCACCTGCAGCAGGGATGCACCATGATGTCACCTGCAGCAGGGATGCACCATGATGTCACCTGCAGCAGGGATGTACCATGATGTCACCTGCAGCAGGGATGCACCATGATATCACCTGCAGCAGGGACGCACCATGATATCACCTGCAGCAGGGATGTACCATGATATCACCTGCAGCAGGGATGCACCATGATATCACCTGCAGCAGGGACGTACCATGATGTCACCTGCAGCAGGGATGCACCCTGATATCACCTGCAGCAGGGATGCACCATGATGTCACCTGCAGCAGGGATGCACCATGATGTCACCTGCAGCAGGGATGCACCATGATGTCACCTGCAGCAGGGACGCACCATGATATCACCTGCAGCAGGGATGCACCATGATGTCACCTGCAGCAGGGATGCACCATGATGTCACCTGCAGCAGGGACGCACCATGATGTCACCTGCAGCAGGGATGTACCATGATATCACCTGCAGAAGGGATGTACCATGATATCACCTGCAGCAGGGAATGCACCATGATATCACCTGCAGCAGGGATGAACCATGATGTCACCTGCAGCAGGGATGCACCATGATGTCACCTGCAGCAGGGATGAACCATGATATCACCTGCAGCAGGGATGCATCATGATATCACCTGCAGCAGGGATGCACCATGATATCACCTGCAGCAGGGATGAACCATGATGTCACCTGCAGCAGGGATGCACCATGATGTCACCTGCAGCAGGGATGAACCATGATATCACCTGCAGCAGGGATGAACCATGATATCACCTGCAGCAGGGATGAACCATGATGTCACCTGCAGCAGGGATGCATCATGATATCACCTGCAGCAGGGATGAACCATGATGTCACCTGCAGCAGGGATGCATCATGATATCACCTGCAGCAGGGATGAACCATGATGTCACCTGCA
This sequence comes from Poromitra crassiceps, assembly GCF_964638095.1. NCBI lineage: Eukaryota > Metazoa > Chordata > Actinopteri > Beryciformes > Melamphaidae > Poromitra > Poromitra crassiceps. Next base: position 34,991,465 of record NC_139645.1, read on the forward strand.
GCAGGGATGCATCATGATATCACCTGCAGCAGGGATGAACCATGATGTCACCTGCAACAGGGATGAACCATGATGTCACCTGCAGCAGGGATGAACCATGATGTCACCTGCAGCAGGGATGCACCATGATGTCACCTGCAGCAGGGATGCATCATGATATCACCTGCAGCAGGGATGAACCATGATGTCACCTGCAGCAGGGATGTACGATGTCACCTGCAGAAGGGATGTACCATGATATCACCTGGTGATGTTAAAGACAGGGCAGTGCTGTAATATGTCTCCTCCAACAGTCTACTTATCAGAAAGAGACAGTGACACAGCCGCTCAGACGACTGAGCTATGAGCTGTTGGGACTTAAGCTTCTGATTTCTACACACTGTATTCACACTGACAATAACACAGAGCATTAAGAGTGAGACAGGTGAGATTTGTACCAGTGAGTTTAGCTAGACTGACTAGTCTCCTTCATCCGCTTATTTCTATCAGTGTTCAAACTACTGGTGATGATAAAGAAGGATCACTGCTGCAGCTTATAATGAGAGTACTTTTTAAGAAATTGCCTGAGGCTGGGATTGAACCAACAACCTTTACATATCACACAACATTCACATGTTTATCTGAGTGAGCTATAATCCACTTTCTCTTAAGCTCTTATCAAATTTAGTCAACCTCATCCTGATTTTATTTAGTCAAGTTTTCGTCGATTAAGTGTCTAAGTATTTTCATCTAATCTTAGTCAAAGAAAACCGTAACTATTCATTATAATTTCCAAACTTATTGTAAAGATATATTAATCTGTTATTCTGGAATTGTTTTAAGGTTTGAATGTGCAATACAGACACAGATGTTTAACTTCTTCTTCTCTTCTGATTGGATCTCTTCCCAATTCATCCCTCCCTAACATTTAGTCTAGTTTTCACCAGTGAAAATAGGTAGTCGTCTAGTCGACTAACATTTTTCCTCATACGGTAGTTTTCGTCGACGAAATCAACACTGCTATGGATGCATGTCTCCACCTAGTGGTGCACTCCTCTTCCAAACTCACACACACTTTTCCACAACTACACCCATTGGGGCCCTATTCTCCCATAGGCCTTCGGCGCTAAAACGGGCCTTAACCGCAAAAAAACGTGCCTTGCGCCTGTTTTGGGACGATATCAACATGGCTTTACGCTGCCAAATGCGCTTTAGGCCGAATGGGCGTGGCGCAGTCCCAGAATGAGCGAGACTAGGCGTGTCGGCGATAAATACCGGCCTACTGATATCTTCCGACCTGGCGTAAATTTAGCGCTTTGCGCTTTTGAAAAGCAGGCCTATTCAGTGCCGGGGACAGGATAGTGAATGGAGAATAGAATATATAGAAAAAAATAGTTTAGAACACAATAGAATATAAGATTGGAAGATTACAGCATGCAGTGGCAACCCTTCTCAGGCTTTGGGTGAAGCTGCAATGCAGTTTCATTTATTTAGTTTAGGCTATCATAATAATCCCCATTTATGTGCAGCATCCAGACAGCAGCAGAGTTATATCTGTCAGATCTTTTTCAAATGGGATAGCTGTCTAACTACACATATTTGATGTATATATTTTTTTGTTTTGGAACATTTTGATTAGCAATATTAACTTTGTATTAATGTAGCTCAACGTTTTATTATATTATTATTACCCCCCCCCCCCCCCCCCCGAAATTAGCTAGGCTTCTAATATTACTAATATTCCTAATTAATATGTATTATTATTTCATTCAGATAATTGACATTATAGGCATGTATATCGTTTAATGTGAGAGAAAGGGAGAGAGAAAAAAAGAGAGAAAGAAACTGGAGAAACTTTTGTGTAGCGCTTCTTCAAACCCCACTCTCATTACAGCTGTTCATTACAGAATTGTCTGTTGTATTTATATTTTCTGTTTGCAAAGCAGAGTAGTTAGAATTATTTCCAAATGTTTCCCCCGTCTGTGGCAGCGGAGCTGTCCGAGGTGCCGTGTAGCCTACATTAAGTGCAAGAAAGAATGAGAAAGAGAGAGGGGGATATTTAATTAGGCTACAATTCTAAATAAAATATGAAAAACAATGACAAAGCAAAAGATTAATTTAATAGGGGCGTCCTCTACGTTCTCCTCTCCCTGCACGGGGCCGTCCTCTCCTCCTCACAGGACGCCAGGCATCACGCAGGAGATGCGGGGAGCGGAGCCGCACTGGTGCGCTATGAGGCGCTGGTGGTCGTGCAGGCGGGTCGTGCAGCAGTGGAGCTGACTGACAAACAGATTGAGTGCTCATACAATTATTTTATTTACAGCAGTGGAAACCACTGAGTCGGAGGGCGAGGGCTCTCCTCCCATCCACTCCCCCTCCCCTCCACCGGGACCTGGGGTGTGCGGCGCCCACTCCCGCAACCGGCCTGGATCGCCGACAGGCCGCTCGAGGCCCGGCCGCTCCCCTCCCAGGCACCCCCTGGCTTTTAAAGCCAGTCTGATTGATTACTGAAGATTTTATTGAGAATGAACATATTTGTCAGAGCCTGTGGGCAGGGGGTGGGGGGGGGAAAGCATAGGCCAAATAAAATACAAATACTCAATAATAAAATCCAGTAGGCTAAATAAAATAGAATAAAGTAATCAGATCCAGTAAAAGTGATAGGTGTCATTCAGAGGATGTTGCATCGTGCAGTGGGGGAGAAGAGAGAAAACGATATCATTCTGGCCAAACTTTCATCTAATCTCATGACATCCAGCCGGCTATATTCTTTTCTATCCGATGCGTTTAGAACATTATTTTCACTTTGATCTTGCTATAGTGTAGCTTATTTACATGCTTGCAGTATTTAAACTGCAGTTAGATTGGTTTGAGAAGCATCATAATATGGAATAATAGCCGATATATGGAGACAGACGGGTTGAAGGGAGGTGGGGGGGGGGGGGGGGGGGATCAGAGGCTTGGGTTTCGTCTGGTTTTGCTGGACCACTGGAATGGAGCTTAAAAGGCAAGCATGCGATTTGTTTATTGCACTTATCCAATGAACTGACGGTGCATAATTTTACGCTTAAAAGGCGTGGTTGTAATGGTTGAGGCTGCGTCTAGCGCCAAGACCAAGATATCAAGTGCGCTGGTCCACGCCCACTGATTTGCGCTGCGCCAGGCGCTCGGCCTAGAAACAGCGCCGATGCAACGATAGGGGCCCATGTATCTGAAACAATGTTTACTTACTGTCAATCTCATCAAAGTTTCTGAAGACCATCTCCACCTGATCCCACTCCATAAAGCTGCATTTCCCAATGAAGGGCTGGGCAAACACCACATACTGATATATATTTCAATTAAAATACATGTCACTCTTGTGTTAGAATGAGTAAATGGGCATTGACACTGTTTTTATATAACCCTTGATCAATTCTCATTCATCTTTTACCTTTTCTTTTTTATTTGTCTGTAGGCTACATACGTGCAATGCCAAGAGTAGCGGCAGCATTATAAATCAGAGACCAGACTATATCAAAAACATAAACACACACAGTCTTTCATGCATGCTAGCAAGCGAAACTGCTGTCTGTCTGACCACAGACTGTAGAAATAGACGCAGGATAGCCAAGCGAATGTGATTGGATGAACGTTTGACGCTAGGCCAATCACAGGCAGAGAGGGTGCCTCCAGCCTTCGCCATCATCCGAAAAACAATATGGCCTACAGTATGGGGAGCAGCTACAGTGCAGTCGTTCCAGTGGACTCAGTCCTGACTCAGCCATTTCTTTGTCCATAATGTGAACGTGCCAAATGAACTCTGACCCCTCTAAAACAAAGCACCACCCCAGGAGATGGTTAGTGGTTTGTTTGTGCTGGCTTGACTTGACTTCATTAATTCATGCTTGCAGTAAAGTGTCCTGAAAACGACGCAGAATACAAAACCACTAAAATCATCATATTCATAAACATAAAGAGAGCACATTTGTACACATGAAACAAGACAAAGTACAAAAATAAAGCGCGTAGCGTGGAGACTCTGGAGATGATGCGCCATGGCTGCAGTTATGGAAATCGCCCGCTCCGCAGCCTCCCAAAATTGTGACTGACAGACAGACAGAGAGACAGACACCGCCCACCCACTTAGGCGCCATCATGCAACTGTGCGCCATCGGCTTATACTACATCACAGTTGCTCGAGTGACATCACTGATGACATCACAACTGCCTAAGTGACATCAAAGTTGCGCAATCACAGTTGCTCGAGTGACGTCACTGATGACATCACTGATGAGATCATAATCGGGACTGACACCGCCACAGACACCGCCACCGTGACCACACCACTTAGCCAATTTTAACGAAGATGTTCTCAACCTAAGTGACAAATTGGAGACAAAATGAGAGAAGACTACCAGACTACCAGTGAAAGGTGTTAAAAGTGGGTTAAAATGAGTGAGACTGTGTGGGACTCACAGATACAGACGGTGGAGAGCAGTCTGGTGGCCATGTATGGAGGCACGCAGTTCTGGAAGGCTGGCTGCAGGACGTAGTTGGAGAAGGTGAGGGCGATGACGGCCAGCGTGGTGGGATACATGATGAGGACAGCACTCCATAGCAGCAGGAATCTACAGGGACAAGACACCAAGGGTTAATATGTAGGGACAAGACACCAAGGGTTAATATGTAGGGGCAAGACACCAAGGGTTAATATGTAGGGGCAAGACACCAAGGGTTAATATGTAGGGGCAAGGGTTAATATGTAGGGGCAAGACACCAAGGTTTAATATGTAGGGGCAAGACACCAAGGTTTAATATGTAGGGACAAGACACCAAGGGTTAATATGTAGGGGCAAGACACCAAGGGTTAATATGTAGGGACAAGACACCAAGGGTTAATATGTAGGGACAAGACACCAAGGGTTAATATGTAGGGACAAGACACCAAGGGTTAATATGTAGGGGCAAGACACCAAGGGTTAATATGTAGGAGCAAGACACCAAGGGTTAATATGTAGGAGCAAGACACCAAGGGTTAATATGTAGGGACAAAACACCAAGGTTTAATATGTAGGGGCAAGACACCAAGATTTAATATGTAGGGGCAAGACACCAAGGTTTAATATGTAGGGGCAAGACACCAAGGTTTAATATGTAGGGGCAAAACACCAAGGGTTAATATGTAGGGGCAAGACACCAAGGTTTAATATGTAGGGGCAAAACACCAAGGGTTAATATGTAGGGGCAAGACACCAAGGGTTAATATGTAGGGGCAAGACACCAAGGTTTAATATGTAGGGGCAAAACACCAAGGGTTAATATGTAGGGGCAAGACACCAAGGGTTAATATGTAGGGGCAAGACACCAAGGTTTAATATGTAGGGGCAAAACACCAAGGGTTAATATGTAGGGGCAAGACACCAAGGGTTAATATGTAGGGGCAAGACACCAAGGTTTAATATGTAGGGGCAAAACACCAAGGGTTAATATCTAGGGGCAAGACACCAAGGGTTAATATGTAGGGACAAGACACCAAGGGTTAATATCTAGGGGCAAGACACCAAGGGTTAATATGTAGGGGCAAGACACCAAGGGTTAATATCGAGGGGCAAGACCCCAAGGGTTAATATGTGACAAAGTATTACCACTTTAATGACACATCCACATGAAGCTGACAATTCAAACACATTAAAGGGGCACTCCACCGAAAAACTATACTGATTTAATTGCACATGATCTCTCACACATCTCTCTGACCGTGTGGGCGTGGCCCCTGAGAGAGTCTGTCACTGTGGGCGTGGCCCCTGAGAGAGCCTGGCACTGTGGGCGTGGCCCTTGAGAGAGCCTGGCACTGTGGGCGTGGCCCCTGAGAGAGCATGGCACTGTGGGCGTGGCCTCTGAGAGAGCCTGTCACTGTGGGTGTGGCCTCTGAGAGAGCCTGGCACTGTGGGCGTGGCCTCTGAGAGAGCCTGTCACTGTGGGCGTGGCCTCTGAGAGAGCCTGGCACTGTGGGCATGGCCCCTGAGAGAGCCTGTCACTGTGGGCGTGGCCCCTGAGAGAGCCTGGCACTGTGGGCGTGGCCCCTGAGTGGCTGAATCTGTCCGCGGTCGGTCTCCTACTATTCAGAACAAGTGGAAGCTGTTCGAAAAATGGTGCCTGAAAGAGGACCACATTCCTTATCTGTGTCAATGGAATGGAAGCCATTGTGGTCGTTTTACAGGACTTAATTTAGAAGAACCGGATGGACAAACCAGTCTCACATGACACCCATTGTACAACACGTGCCAGCCACACATACACACTCATGCTGATGGTGGCCGGTGAAATAGTCTCTGCATTTATCCCATCCAGGTTTGTCTTTCCTCTTGGGGGCAGCGATGAGCAGTGTCCAGCTTTCTAGTGTACAGAAAGGCCCTTTTCACAAGATACCTCACCTGGGCACTATAGGCACTGAGGGCATGCGGTAAGGGGGCATGCCCTGGAGGCCACAGCATCCTAGGTGGGAATCGAACCCAGGTTCCTTCTTGCTGTGAGGCGACAGCGCCACCGTGCCCCTAGCGATATTACCGTATTGTGTAATTTCATGTTACAATGATTGAAATGACCTAGTCCTGGATGCCATTTTTGCTGTTTTGCTGTTTGCTGTTGGCTGACTGGCTGCTACAACTTCATTGATGATCTAAGACTTCCGTGCTTGTTTGATTGTGGTCCGAACATCATTTCAGACAAACCCTTTTCACCACCAGAAGAGGAGAGGAGACATGAGAAGACAAGAACATCCTGGATCTCGGCGTGTCTCACCGCAAAACATTTACAATCAGCTGAAAACAGTCGCTCACTTGTAGCCAAAAAAGGCTCCAGTCAATAGCTGCAATTACTAGCCAAGTAGCCAGAGAGCTACAGCCAGGAGCTTTTGGCCCAGCTTTAGGTTTCTCTCTGCCTGTGGCGGCTCGGGCTGATTCAAAAGTTAAATCAACTAGATGGATGTTAAGACGACGATATCAACTGTGTTCAAAGCAGGACTGCTCTCTTCACTTTGCTTGGTTTGACGTGAAAGGCTCTGATTAGGCTCTTTGGCTTTTTGATGCACAAATGTTTGCTCTTTCCGTTTCCCCTCCGTTTGTGCAAATGAATGAATGAAAGGAGACAGAAGAAGTGAAAGGAGTGATCCGTCCCACAGCAGAGGAGGGCCTCTTTGACTCTCTCAGACTAACAGTGCTGCTCCAGGGTCACTTTACATATCACATGACCACAGGAGCTTCACAACACATTCACAGCTGATTGGTTCCAGATGAAGAGTCCGGCGAAACTGAACCATTCTCCCTGCATACATCTGCATCTGGACTGCTGTATAACAAGGTCCACACCAAGAGGTGAGAACCTGAGATTCATAAGCCCAGAAGGTCCCACAGAGGACCATGTAAATGACGTAAAATTGAAGTGACGAGGTTTTCACATGACAACAGTGTGACATGTTGTCTCATGTTGTTATGAACATACTGTATATTGTATTAAAGACAGACCAGCATCCAAAACTGTACACCACCAGATAGGGGTGTCAAAAATAATCGATTATAAGATGCATCGCGATGCGGACGTGCACGATTCTGCATCGATTCACAAATGTAAAAAATCTAAAATGTAAAAAAAAAAAATAATAATAATAATAATAATAATAATAATAATAATAATAATAATAATAATCAAATAAAATATAATGGAAGTACATGCAGTTGTTTATTTTAATTATGGATCATAATACAATGCAATTCCAAATGCACTTTTATTTTAGAAGTAGGCACACAGTGAGAAAAAAGAAAGTGAGAAAAAATAAATCATGTATTGGGGAAAAAAAGTGATGCATCGTAGCCCTCTGAATCGTAATCGAATCGAATCGTGAGGCCAGTGAAGATTCACAGCCCTACCACCAGACGTGTTGAAATATGACAACTACTCACCCCACCAGCCCTCCAAAGATCTCCGTCACGTAGGAGTAGTCTCCTCCAGACTTGGGGATGGTGACGCCCAGCTCGGCGTAGCACATGGACCCCAGGGCGCAGATGCCCCCTCCCAGCACCCACACGATGAGCGACAGCCCCACCGAGCCCGCATGTTCTAGCACCCCTTTGGGAGAGATGAAGATCCCAGAGCCGATGATGTTCCCTGGAGAAGGTAGGGGAGAGAGGGTGTGGAGGTTGTAAAGGTTAGGCGTAGTTTAACACAGAGGATGATCAAAATGTGTGGCTAAAACTTCTCTGACTTTATGTTACACCCAAATCATTGACATACAGTTCAAGCGATTTCTTGATCCTGAAAAGACATAATATGCTACATCTTGTCCATCAAATTTCACCCAAATACATGTACACATTTATTCTTTAATATCCTGCTGAAAGACTAAAGGTAATAAGACAAAAAACACAGACTCAAAGAAGCTTCTGAAGGCATCCCAGCTCTTAAAATAAAACCAGGAGGGATTCGCTTTTGTTTCAACTACTGACTCTCCAAAAACCACCTTATCATTACCATCAAGTCTCCTGCCCCAGCTGCTTTTGGGGTGTGTGTTGGTCTTCAACCTACAATTACGTGTTACGTTTTAGGCATCTAACTGACAGTCTTAACCAGAATGAGGCAGCAATAGTAAGATACAGGGCTGACAGCACCCAGACAAGAGAACAGATCTTCCTGTAACCTTAAATGATCATGGATGAGAGAAGTGAAGGGAGGACATAAGAACGGGTCAGAAGTAGCCGGCTAAACCATCCGGTCACGTGATCTCACATTGTTTGGTTCTGAGGGACCGTCTGGCCTCCAGCCAGGGGCGGGCCTTTTCAGAAATTACAAAGTGCACAGGCCAATCAGGGACCTGGTAGTTGAAAACATAACCAGCCAATCAGGGACGCCGCTGGCGAAACAGTAATGGCTGCTCCCGAAAACAACGGGCATGGGCAGTAATGTTAAGGTTGGTAGAGTTTACACGGCCGTAAGTGTAGATATTGCAGAAATAGACGCAAATCCAAAAACAACAATTAAACAAGAACAAGAAAAGACGTTTTCGCCGTTCTTCCGAGTGGATTTGGTTTTGACTGGATCCGACGCTGATTGGCTGAAGGACTGGATTTGGCTACGTTGATTGGCTGAAGGAATCCAGACAGATAAAATTACAGAATAGGTCTATTTATTTCCACTGAGCCCAAAATGATATACACATAATGGTGTTGTAATTTAATGAACATATGGCGCTGAAGAATGGGAAAGTATGGATTAATTATTATTACTAATATTCACATAGACAATCTCAAATCAAGTTGCCATTTTCTTGGGTGTTTGTGCTATATCCTTCTGTTCTATGACTGATTGTGCATCATAGTTAGGCTAGTTCGCTGTAAATAAACATTTCATTTGTCTCACACTTTCCACAGCAGGGCTGACCAGGGCCAGCTCAACAACTGTATCATAATGGGAATACAGCCAGCGATAATACCCCAGAGTGATTATGGTATGTTGGGGATAAAAATAGGCTGTGCCTTTGTACTACTCACAGCAGCACGAGGCGAGTAAACATAATCAGAGATAAGAATGTTGCAAGGAATGGATGATTGCTAACTAGCTCTGTGGTGACCAAAAGAGTTAGCAAAGCAAGCTAATCCATCATTTAACCATGGAGAAACTATCAGTACATGTGAATTTGACCAATCGGATCACATCTATTATCTATATTTGAATCAATAGCCATGGGGGGAAGGAGGGGGGCGGGGGAAGGGGTGCAATGTCCAAGCCCTGATCAGCCCAGCTTGGCCCTACAGTGGAAACAGCTCAGCTGGACCAAATCCAAATGGGAATAAACAAACTTAGTGTTGACTCAGTTGGCTAAAGCCCTTATTCACATGGCACTAGTATGGACCCATCTCACAGCAACCGTTTTGAGGTGGTAAAAGCAGGAAGTAAAGCAGGTGTATTGTAACCAATAGCATTAATGATGGTTCCATCCCGTTTAGGTGTTCCAGTGCCAGGGGCCCTCCTCGTTAATGTTATTGGTTACACATGCTTTACTTCCTGCTTTGCTGTGAAAAGAGCCCGGGGAACCTCTGCTAGGTCATTTGTAATGATTGCGGAGGTTGTCTGCGATCTTAATCCCGTGCGAATCTGCCGTGTCCATAATTCATAATTAACAGTTCCACCTCAAATTACCTCCTTCACCAAACATCTCATTTGATCTGCCCCAGTTTTTATGGTAGCATGCAGTAAGGAACATTTTTCATCTTTCAACAGGCCAGTAGATAGATAGATAGATAGATAGATAGATAGATAGATAGATAGATAGATAGATAGATAGATAGATATAGATAGATAGATAGATAGATAGATAGATAGATAGATAGATAGATAGATAGATAGATAGATAGATAGATAGATAGATGACCCCACCATGTGCCAAGTTCAAATCCAGCCTTGGACTCCTTCCAAAACATCCCTCTCTCTCTCTCTCTCTCTCTCTCTCTCTCTCTCTCTCTCTGTACTCTGGCAAATCCAGCAAACAGCAGCTGTCAAAGCAAAACATGTTTTGCTCCTTTCTGGACCAGAAGAGATGAGAGAGACGAGAGTCTCCATCAGAAGAGACGAGAGTCTCCATCAGAAGAGATGAGAGTCTCCATCAGAAGAGACGAGAGAGATGAGAGCCTCCATCAGAAGAGCCATGGCTCAGTGCACTGTAAAGGAATGAACACTGGCTGAGCTGCTGGCCTTCTTCTCAGATTGATGATGGTACTATCACTCACTATACTAGGTTTGCTTCATCGTCCACCTGCTCCAACCTGGACCTCCTGCATCACTCAGCCTTGAGAGGTATATCACGTATTCTAGCTTGAGGACCCGTCACTGTACCTTACACAGCAGCATGCTAGGATGGTCATCCCTCACTTTGCGTAGGCTACAACCAGGGTTGGGAGGGTTACTTTAAAAATGTAATCCGATACAATTACTAATTACCTGTTAAAAATTGTAATCGGTAATGTAATCCAAGTATCACAATGTAACTGATTACTTTACGCTACTTTTGGATTACTTTTGAACACATTTTCTGCATGCTCCTCAAACTGACATTTCCCCCCAAAAAAACAGCTCTGCAATACTCATTTCAGACCTTACATGTATTTTCATTATTATTTTTTCCTCCAGGGTTTTAACAGAGTTTTGGCAAAGCAAGCCTGTTCGACTATGGCCCTTGGTCCTCGAATGACCTGCAGTTCCTGATTTTAAATTATTTTAAGCATATAGGATAATGGAAGTGGTCGCTGTTAGCTGCACTTGCATCAATTAACAAACACATGACTAAATATTGCTTCCTTTTTTATGCACTGTTTCTGATGTATTTGTTGCTGTGTTGTAATCTGATGATGTTGTCCTGTTATGTGATCTGATGCTGCTATTTGACCCTGCCTCTGCCTCGGCTATAGGTCTCACTTGTAAAAGTCAGAGGTTTTTAATCTCAACGTGACTCCCTAGTTAAATAAAAGTTATTTATATAAACATTTTGACGAATAAAATCCAGTGAAGCACGACGCCCCCCATATCCCCCCCCCCCCCCCCCCCCCCACACACACACACACACACACGCACACACACACACGCACACGCACACACACACTCTCTAATGATCCAGAGTGAGTGAGGGCCCGCGGCGGTACGTTAGCACTGTCACATGTGATTTAGGAGGCTTACATAACGCCTGTTTATGTTTGTGCCGTCACAAGCTTCGGCATGACAGCTGAATAGCTGGACTGGAGAGTCCTCCTGTCCTGACCTCTCTGCACTAACTAACTAAGGGCTGCACAATTCATCTCATATTAATCATGATTCGTGATCAAGATTTTTGCCTTTCGCATAATCATGAAAACAAGGGAATCACGATCAAATTGAGACGCTGTAAAACGTGTCGCATTCCGTTTAGCATCAGCTCTTGTTTTGTCTCGTGTTGTAAATCCAGCACACCCCTTTCCCTTGCAGTGGTGCGCTCCGGTCGGCCGTCTAGAAAAGCATTCTAATACCGGTGCGTTTGAAACAACCTCCTAAAAGCTGAGGGGTAGTGTATAAAGAGTATAAAGACATGCAATTGAATTGAAATCCTTATTCTATTTGAATGATTTGTCGTTTATTTTTCATAACAGGTTAGTTTGTGCTATTCGAGAGACTATATGAGTAATATGTTTCTTTTGTATAAAGACAAATAGTCTGTTGATTTATGGTATAAAACAAAGCTAAGAACCTATCGTCTCATAAAAGACAGTTAGTGTGTAGAGCCTTTATGTGAAGTTTGATTTGGACAGACGAAAAAGTTCCCTGTGTGCACAGTTGTGCTGTCTGTGTGTGTTCTGGAACTCTGCCCTTGGCACTGGAGACTAGTAGGTTTAATGCTACCCCTGAAAAAGATAGACTTTGTTTGCTTTGTGACTTGTCTGAAATTGAGAACGAGATACATTTTCTGTTCTATTGTACAGCTTATGATGATGCAAGGGAGATACTCTACAGTCAAATGTCCTCTATTTATGTTGAATTTTGTTTTAGTTGGATGATGATGAGAAACTAACCCTAACCCTAATAACTAGAAAATATATCATATCTCAGTAGTAGCCTACTTAAGGCACTACTGAGATATACTGTACTGAGTAAAAAGTACTAATATGTCTTACATTAACCTGTTTGTTTCTTTATGATATAAGCCTCTCTGCTGCCATTAGTGTTGATAGGAGTAACAGTGCTTTAGGTCTTGACAGTGACAGGGAAATCCAAATATAGAGAATTCCTCACCAAAAAAGACGTATCTCTTAAGAAAAATGTGCAGGGAAAAATAGCCAGTGTTAGCTTTAGCATGCGCGTTCGTTATCAAGTCCTGACAAAGAACAATACACATGACCTTGGCTAAAAGATAAGCTACTGAAAATGATAACAAGCATGAAAGTGCCATGGTCAGGTCTTACCACAGTAGAAACTGGAGGACCTGTGGTACCATGGTCAGGTCTTACCACAGTAGAAACTGGGGACCTGGGGTACCATGGTCAGGTCTTACCACAGTAGAAACTGGGGACCTGGGGTACCATGGTCAGGTCTTACCACAGTAGAAACTGGGGACCTGGGGTACCATGGTCAGGTCTTACCACAGTAGAAACTGGAGGACCTGGGGTACCATGGTCAGGTCTTACCACAGTAGAAACTGGGGACCTGGGGTACCATGGTCAGGTCTTACCACAGTAGAAACTGGAGGACCTAGGGTGCCATGGTCAGGTCTTGCCACAGTAGAAACTGGAGGACATGGGGTGCCATGGTCAGGTCTTGCCACAGTATAAACTGGGGACCTGTGGTGCCATGGTCAGGTCTTACCACAGTAGAAACTGGAGGACCTGGGGTGCCATGGTCAGATCTTACCACAGTAGAAACTGGGGACCTGTGGTACCATGGTCAGGTATTGCCACAGTAGAAACTGGGGACCTGTGGTGCCATGGTCAGGTCTTACCACAGTAGAAACTGGAGGACCTGGGGTGCCATGGTCAGATCTTACCACAGTAGAAACTGGGGACCTGTGGTGCCATGGTCAGGTCTTACCACAGTAGAAACTGGGGACCTGGGGTGCCATGGTCAGGTCTTACCACAGTAGAAACTGGGGACCTGGGGTGCCATGGTCAGGTCTTACCACAGTAGAAACTGGGGACCTGGGGTGCCATGGTCAGGTCTTACCACAGTAGAAACTGGAGGACCTGGGGTGCCATGGTCAGGTCTTACCACAGTAGAAACTGGGGACCCGGGGTGCCATGGTCAGGCCTTACCACAGTAGAAACTGGAGGACCTAGGGTGCCATGGTCAGGTCTTACCACAGTAGAAACTGGAGGACCTGTGGTGCCATGGTCAGGTCTTACCACAGTAGAAACTGGGGACCTGTGGTGCCATGGTCAGGTCTTACCACAGTAGAAACTGGAGGACCTGGGGTGCCATGGTCTTACCACAGTAGAAACTGGAGGACCTGTGGTGCCATGGTCAGGTCTTACCACAGTAGAAACTGGAGGACCTGGGGTGCCATGGTCAGGTCTTACCACAGTAGAAACTGGAGGACCTGGGGGACAACAAGGCTTTCTCCACTGCATTTTTTTTTGTCAAAAGCAAACTTGATGAGGATGGATAATCTTTCATGATCATTATGGTCATCCATATGTGGGCAGTGGTGGCCTGCCAGCTTGTGACCAGAAGGTTGTCGGTTCAATCCCCTGGTGGGACGGGCAGGATACATCTGGGCGGGGAAAGTGAAAAGGCAGCGCTTGCATGTCCCTCATTACCACCACACACACGTCACATGCACACACACACACACACGCGCGCATGCACACACACACACACGCACACACACACACACACACGCACACGCACGCACGCACCCACACACACACACACACACACACACACACACACACACACACACACACACACACACACACACACACACACACACACACACACACACACACACGTCACTATAAAGGACTTTTACTTTGCACTTTAACATTTATAATTTGAGATTATAAAGAGAGATTGTGGAAGGAAGTTCAATTGTATTTGACCAATCACAACACATTTAAACAAAATCGAGGTAGGTGATTGGAGAAATGAGCAGATGTCCCGCGGAACATTTGGGAGCTAACGTCAGACTAGCGGCCATATCTTACACCCAAGTGCAAGTGTAAGTGCAAGGGCAAATCTTTGCTAGTTTCTAGCACTCAAAATCTAAATGTTTTCCTTTTAATGACCACTGGGTCACTGAAACAGGTCATTTGATGTACTGACCCAGTGGTCATTAAAAGAAAAAAAGACTGAGTGCTGGAAACTAGCAAAGATTTGCCCTTGCACTTGGGTGTAAGATATATTGCCCTACTGTAGTTTTTTTTAAATGAGCCATTTGAGCTAAACCGCTGGTTACTAGAAAGCCTGGCTGCCTTTCCAACGTTCAACTCAAATACATCAACGTTGGTTATGTTTAGACAAGGGAAAGAACTTGGTTAGGTTTATGCCAGGTGGTCCCAACCTTTTTTGCAATGCTGACCGGTTTAATAGGCTACTGACATTATTGCGGCGGACCGGCGGCCAATAGTGCATCGTTCATACGTTGGATATTAAAGGCACAGCACGTACATGTGTTTTCCTCTCATGAACATATAAAACACAACACAACAAGACGGTCACATCGAGAGATATGATGATGATGGAAATAGAAGCAATGTTTTCAGTGCGTTTGTGGCTAAATCAAAATGGCTAAATGATATTCAGCCTTGACGTTCTTCCAGAATGCCAATATGTTATGTCAAACATACTTTTAAGCGACTGATTCTTGAATCTTGAATCTTGTCGTATGCCAAGTTCAAAATGTTTCTGTGTCATCGTCATTTAATAGGTCAGGTCTCCTTTTACCTGTCTCGCCTCTTCTGAAAAAAGTCTCAAGCGATGTTTCTCAAACTCACTCGCTGCAACTCGCCCATCTATTTTGGTCAGCGGGCCGCGAGCGTCTGATGACCGTATGATGACCTGGCGTGCGTGTTGTGGACCGAGGAGAGGTGACGGCTGGCAGCACCGCACTGGTCCGCACAGACAGGCCATGCCAAGTTCTTCATTGTACACAAATAGTCTCTCTCTCTCTCTCTCTCTCTCTCTCTGTCTGTCTTTCTGTCTCTCTCCCTATTTCCCCCCCCTTCTTCTCACAGCCCGTATGGCGGTCGGCCTGTGGGGGTTGGGAACCACTGGTTTAGGCAACAAAGCAGCTTGGTTGAGGTCAGGGACAGTGTTATGGTTTGGGTTGGGGTTAAAACCGAAAGCAAAAACACAAAATGACTCGCTCGCTCGGGACTTGAACTGGCACTCTCTTCTTGCTCTTAAGACGCTACACCACCAGTCCCACCCCCGCTTAGGGCCCAGCCATGTACTCCAACATGAGTCCTGAACGTGAATATGAACGTTATATACGTCATCATCAGACACACTCTCAAACCACACACACACACACACACACACACACACACACACACACACACACACACACACACACACACAAGTACAAGACCAAGTGCAAAGAGCAGCTACATCAACACAAAGCACCTGATACTACCCAGAGATTTATCTCTGAGTTTATTAGTACTGCTTGTTAGTCGGCGGAGGACCGGGGTCAGGGGTCAAACCACAGTGCTCTGGACCTCTTTGCTCAACCTGCTCAGAGCACAAGAAGAGGGGGTGCAAGATGGGTGTGGCTGACTAGAGCTCGCAGTTGGAGCCCTTCTACAGGCGAAGATTAATCTTCGCAGCCCCACTCAGGCGAGGCTTACAGGCTGGGGGGCGAAACGCTGGTGACCCTGAGATACCTGCTGAGGATGTAGAAGGGTTTCCAACAGTGTGAGTGCTCTGGTCACACTCTCACCAAGGAATACCGCCATGGGGGCGGCATGTCGTGGCTCCTGCGGTTTCTGCTTGTTAGCGATGTCCGCGGCGTTTCTGGCCGTCCTAGCGTTGTTTTGAGATCAATAGCGTCCAAGTCAGTTGCAAAATGGAGCTGATTTGGGGCCAAGTGTGAGCCTGTCTTTCCTGCATCTAAATAGCTATTTTTATTCCCGTTTTCCCCAAATATCGTCATAATGTGATCCCTCAACATCCACCAGAGTGATATTTCGCCCCAGGGCATTTCCTGGAGTCGCACAGGGATCAAATTACCTCAAACGTGATCTCGGTCACCAAGTCTCGTGAAGTCCCGCGATACTTTCCTGCCGACTGGACAACTACAGGTAGGACGCTTTGCGGTGGTGGTTTTAGCGTAACCTATGTGGGGTTTGGCATAACCTTCGTTATTTCGAATCCCACATAGGTTACGCCAAACCCCACATAGGTTACGCTAAAACCACCACCGCAAAGCGTCCTACCTGTAGTTGTCCAGTCGGCAGGAAAGTATCGCAGGACTTCACGAGACTTGGTGACCGAGATCACGTTTGAGGTAATTTGATCCCTGTGCAACTCCAGGAAATGGCCTGGGGCGAAATATCACTCTGGTGGATGTTGAGGGATCACATTATGACGATATTTGGGAAAAACGGGAATAAAAATAGCTATTTAGATGCAGGAAAGACAGGCTCACACTTGGCCCCAAATCAGCTCCATTTTACAACTGACTTGGACGCTATTGATCTCAAAACAACGCTAGGACGGCCAGAAACGCAGCGGACATCGCTGGGCGAGTGGTCAAATCATAATTATTGCCAGGAGATGGGTCCAGGTTAAAAAAAAAATGAAATTCTCCTTTAAAGTTCATGAAAAAAAGTGGCATTCTTGTTTTTTCCCACAATAATTTCATAATACCATTTGTAATGCCACCGTTGTAGTGCTGTTGTTCAAAATTAAAGTACATTTTCTCAGATTTATTGGTGTCTTTCTAGTCACACAATTTAATAGTCAGTGTTTCCCATACACTGATCTATTTGTGGTGATACACCCTACATAGATTTTAACCCCCACAAATACTGCCACATATTAATTTCAACTAGTTGACTGCAAACTCCTGCTTTAGT
Source organism: Poromitra crassiceps (assembly GCF_964638095.1). Taxonomy (NCBI): domain Eukaryota; kingdom Metazoa; phylum Chordata; class Actinopteri; order Beryciformes; family Melamphaidae; genus Poromitra; species Poromitra crassiceps. The sequence goes on from NC_139645.1 coordinate 35,009,011, forward strand.
GCTTACAGTATATTATTATCTTGTCGGAATATTATTCCAGCCAATAAGTTAGGAAGCTCCCTTTTGATTTAATTTTACTTTTGTTTTGCCTACAAAGCAAAATGTTACTTTACTTGAAACTCCCCTGAAGTGATTTTGGTATTATTTATGCAAGCATAATTCTACCATATAGTAACCTGTATGCAGAATATATATAGTATACATATATAGGGAAACAATTATTTTTTTATCGCTGTAAAACCACAGAACGGTCATTTTGATCTCAAAGTGCGCCAGTTTGATCCATTTTTACTTGAAACTGTACAAAATTTCCTTCTGGGGGGGCATGCCCCCGGACCCCCCTAGGGGTTCAGTGGTCCATGACCTTTGGGTGGGCTGAGCCCACCCAAAGCTCTGATGCTAAAACCGCCCCTGGAGGGCCTCTTAAAGGCCGGCTTTCCTGATTTTCAACCATATTTGTGTCATTACAATGTCAGTAGTTGGATTAGATAAGCAGCCTTTACCTCCCCTCACTCAACCCTGGCTGATATCCCTTATCTCTCACATATTTTGTGGCCGCTCTGACGCGTTTTACGTCAGAGCGGCCAAGTCCAGCCCTGCAGAAGAGAGCAGCTGTAAACTACAAGTGTTGTGGGGGTGTGCCGCATATGGTTCCGCCTCTAGAGGTCCTCCACACCCCTTCACAGCTCCTGAAGAAAAACAAAAGGCAGCCATCTTTTTTCACCGCTTAGCCTAGGCTAGCTAATGTTAGCTCCGCTAGCTCCTTGCAAAGAACCATATCTCGGGAACGGAAGCAGGCGCAGCTACAGACACGGGACTGGCGGCATTGGAAAGCTCGTCAAATTTTACATCTAGTAGAAGGTGCGTTGAAGTTATGAAATCAACGCTGAGCAATGTACCCTTTTTTACATGAAATAGTTACAACATCAGATGCTCATAACTCCTAGGAAAATGCCTTAAACTGCATGAAACTTTGTGTGTGAAGACATCTCCCGACATATATACTTCGGTTTAAATTTGGTGCAATTTGGAGCCAAAAAAAATATTCTTCTTCTTCTTCTACTATTGTTTTATGTCGAAGCCTTCTTCTTCTTCTTCTTCTTTGAGTTTTATGGCGGTTGGCAAACATATATGTGCATTACCGCCACCTACTGGAGTTTGATATCAGCCAAATGCCTGAGGGGTGGGCGTGGAATAGAAGGCCACGAGCCCAGTGCATTGTGGGAAGTGTAGGATTTCTGCTCCCCGCTCCCGCCCCTCCCCTCCACCAGCCCCCCCCCCCCCCCACACACACACACACACAGAGTGGATTTTGGTTGATTGCTCAGGCTCTGAACAACCAATTCAAAAAATGTCAACGGATTCCAACTCCTTAGGGGCGTGAGATTTAATATATCTTCATATTCCCCACGGGAAAGCCTTCCTTTAAGTGTGAAGCATTTGGAAAAAACAAAGATAGCTTTTAATGTACTTTTTACATGCAGTGGAGTTGGGTTGAGCAGAGTTGGGGCGGATTAGCCCCGCTATGACTCTTCCGGGTATGACGTCATCGTCTACCCAACACGAGTCCCGTCTCCGTACATAGACTTGCCTGCGACTTTGGCTCCCAAGCTGTCTAAAACAGCGAGACGCCCGTATTTACAAGTGTCACAAAAACATTTCAAAGCCACATACTAGAGAAGAAGGGTTCATAGCTTCTGGACGGCGGGGTTTGAAAGCTCGACGCTGCTCATAAATGCCTCTTTTCATCTGAAGTCTCTGCTGGTGATATTATTTTTTCCGGGTTAGACCCCAGCCGTCACAGCGCTCAACAGCGCCACTCTGGTCGGAAGCTCGGTAAAAAAGAATATCACCAGCAGAGACAGGAGAGAGCAGCTGTCATTTTCATTTCGATGTGTGATCACACAGTGTATGAGGATTTTATTGGAATGTATGGATGCACAGTCCATAACGGAGACCATTGAAGACATAATTTGTCGGTGTGGACTTGACATCATGCAGATGCAGGCCAGACATATGATGCTGCCTCTGTGCTTCAGGGGAAGATGACAGAGGAGGCAAAAAGAATAGATAAAAACCCCAAAGCTCTCTCAATACACTGTGTCAACCACAGCCTCAACCTCCTACTGCAAGAGGTCACGTCAATGTGTCCAATGGTGAGGGAGCCCCTCTCTCTTGTGCATGAAATCCACCAGATGATTTCCTCCTCCCCAAAAAGGCTGGATAGCAACCGCCAGGGCCGGTTCCAGAACAAGATGACTAGGGATGCATCCTAGATAGGAAGGGGTGTGCATGCACGGGCTGACCGACCCGGGTGGCTGGCCGAAATTTGACATGTTATTTTACTAAAAATACTGCATTTTACCATAATTTCAAGTAGAATGATACCAGCCAAGCAAGAATATTTCAAGTGTTTTAAGTGCTTTACTGAAATATTTGGACCATATAATGATAATACAATTATCTCAACCGAAAGGTTACATGTGCCAAAAAGCCATAAATTCGAATCAAAGAACAAAGAAAAACAACAATTATAATTCAAGTTTAAACAGTAAGTGTGCAGCTGCAGCATTTATTTAAAAAAAAAAAAAAAAAACACTCTTTTCAACTGAGCATGCAGACAATTAAAATAAGGGTGCAATGCATGCTTTTGCACCCCTGTAAAACCGGGCCTGGCAACCGCGCCTTGAAACCCCTCTCTCTGCCCAATGCGTTTGTGTGTGTGTGTGTGTGTGTGTGTGTGTGTGTGTGTGTGTGTGTATAATGCATACGTGCATGCATTGGCAGTGCACATTGTGGCAAAAATCTAATCTAAATCTACACTGACTCTGCGTCAGACTGTTGTAATCCATTCCATTTACTTTGTTAGCCTGTGAAATGTCCTTCCTTATTTTTTTAATCAATAACCATAAAGATAACTCACTGCAGCTCAGCTACTCCAGATGAAGTACTCATACTTGTCCTGCAGTCACCCTCTCAGATGCTGTCTCCTACTGTGTCTCTAAGACCAGCAGGTGGTGCTGTTTCATAATTTCACAGCACCTGAGTCCACTGAGCTTCTTTCAGCCAGCAGCTTTCAACAGCTCAAGAGAATATAATATAATATAATATAATATAATATAATATAATATAATATAATATAATATAATATAATATAATATAATATAATATAATATAATTAAGCAATATAGCATGAGAGCCAGTGTGTTGTGGCAAATATATCCCGCTGATCAGCTGTTATCCCACGAGGCCGCAGGCCGAGTGGGATAACTGCTGAGCAGCGGGATATATGCCACAACACACGCAGCATGAGTGCTATATTGCTTTTATAAAACGGTTTCCAAGTATGATAATATAATAATAATAGTAATACTATAAGTCCGACTGCCATGGCATTCTGGTAGTCAGTTGAAACACTACTGTAAGGCGGGACCGCAAGAACGTGCGGGTGGTTTGATTGGATCGTTCTGGAGACTGAAGTTGACATTGGCCAATCCTGGCGCTTGCTGAGAAGCTGAGAGCTTTCTGGAAAGCCCGACACCAACTAACGTTACGGGGTTAAATGCGGGGTTAAATGCGGGGTTAACAGCCTTTTTTTTGCAAAGAAGACATTAGCCCGCGTCTATTCTTGTACAAAACATAATTTTCTGCGAAGTATTAGTAAAGTTATAAGCGAAGATCGATTCATAAGGATCTGACTGCTGTCTCCGCCATTTGTTTTTTCTACATTGTCATTGTAAACAAAGCCTTTTAGTAAGAGAGTTGCGTGGCCATGGGTTATGAGTTGCGTGGCCATAGGTTTTTGGAGTGGGTTACGGGATTTATACGATGGCTGTGAACCAATCAGATTGCTTGATTTGAGAGAGCCGTTTTATAATATAATAATATAATATAATATAATATAATATAATATAATATAATATAATATAATATAATATATAATATAATAGAAGAGAATATAGTATAATAATAGAATAGAACAGAATAGAACAGAATAGAACAGATTAGAATAGAATAGAATAGAATAGAATAGAATAGAATAGAATAGAATAGAATAGAACAGAATAGAATAGAAGTTAATCACTTTAACTTTCAGACTGTGGTTCAGCATGGCTCTGCCGTGCAGAGCTGTAAACACACAGACTGACTTCCTCCACTGCAGAAAGGCTGCAGCACATTCACCAAGACGGACACTTCCTTTTCCTCAAAGTGAGGTCTCCAGACCATAGTTCAAGCAGAAGGCCACTCACGCGTAATCCGATCTCAACGTGGTCAGTCAAAAATCCTAGTATGACGTCTGCTATGACGTCAAACATGACGTCAGTTAATCCTCATATATATAGCAAGGGTTCTACGTCACCTCTCTCTCTCTGGCCGATCATAGCAGCAGCAGCCCACGGCAGTCCATCTCCCTCGAAGCCGGCCTCCGAAGCGTTGTTTCGCGGCCTCCGAAGCGCGTTTTGCTCCACATCTGCAGACCGAATCAGCATCCTCAAGCCTTCTCCACCCGTGGATATTCACCGCAGACTTCAACGCTCCCCACTCCATTCCGGTATGTCGAGTTCCGAGCCAGGGCTGTCCACGGACAGCGACGACAGCTTAGACATCGCTTCCCTGTTCCGGACCGGCCACGGAGCGTACCTGCTTTCCGAGTCTTCTGATGAAGACGCTGGCGAAGTGGCTGGACCACAGGCTGCACAGGCTGCTAGCATAGCCCCGACGAGAAGGCCCAGCACGCGTTCCCGTGGCACGGGGCGCGCCACTGCGACGGCCCGTGGACGCCCAAGTACGCGTGCGAGCATGCCGGAAGGAGAGGCCGCTTGGCGCGGACGCGCGAGAGGCCGCGGGCGAACACCAGCAGCCGCCCCGAGAGCCGGGAGCCGCCGGGGAAACGCAGGCCGCGGGGCCGCCGCGAGACGCCTCGTCCTTCCCGGTCGCACTGACCTCCAGGCCGCCGCCCCGGAAGCGGAAGCGGCCCCATCCGTAGCTCCGCCGAGCCGACAGGGGTCGTCAAGAGCCATCCTGCTGTCTCTGCTAGATGCAAGCAGAGCAGTAGAAGCCCGTCTGAGCGCCCTGGAAACCCCGGCGCAGCAGCCGATCCTACCCCCGCCCATGCAGCAAGCTGATATGCTCCCCACCACCACCCAACCCGCCCAGATGAACACTCTGGCGTCCGCCATGCCTGCCAGCCCATTCGGTATGTCTTTTGTTTCTCCCTGTGCTGATATTTCGCCCAGGCTAAGGTCCGAGATTTTAAAGGGCAGAGACATCAATTTAGTTAGCATACTCCTGCCATCTCCCGAGTGTAAAAGGAAGGCTACGGGTGACCCAGATGGCCCTGTTTATTTAAAGTCGTCCGACCCCCGCCTGCCCAAAGACCTGTCCTTATGTGACTTCCTGAACACGTTCGGCGTCTACCGTGACGTGATCTGTGAAGTGTATCCAGAGCGCCGCCATGAGCTAGACAAATATCTAGCGCTAATAGGGGATCTCTACTCCAGCCACGGTAAACTATTTTACCAATATCATAAAGCATTCTCTGCTAAAGCCGCCCTGATGATCACTCGGGCAAATAGGCGGCTCGACTGGTCCGTCATGGACACGCAGATATTCATGAAGCTGGTTAGCGGGCGGCCGGCGAACACCTGCTACTCATGCGGCGAACCGGGACACTCCGCACAATTCTGCCCAAAGGCGGCCTTTCAATCCGGCGCCGCCCCCTCCCAGGCGCCCGGCACCAGCGGGTCCTCCCAGGCAGGCAACCAGGTGCGTAACACCGGCCTCAACACGCTCTGCAAATATTTCAACGAGAACGTGTGCACGGTCCCTAACTGTTCCTTCCTGCACTCATGTAGCTCCTGCGGGGACGCCCACCCCCGCTCCACCTGCCCGCGAAGGTACCGCCCCCCAAAGCTGACCCTCAAGAGGGAGAGATCGGGCTTTCGGCAATACTAAAACTCCACCCCTCCACCCCCATCGACGTCCCAGCCCTAACACAGGAGCTGTCCCTTCACCCCAACCGCCCTTTCGTCGACTACCTGCTGTCAGGCCTCTCCCAGGGGTTCAGGATAGGCGTAGTCAACCCCCCCCTGGCCCCCCACATATCAAAAAATTTGCAATCCGCCCTCAAGGAACCCGAAGTAGTCTCCCAACTTCTCGCCAAAGAACTATCTAAGGGATTCCTAATCGGCCCCTTCAAGGCCCCCCCCTTCCCGGTGTTCCGGACAAGCCCAATAGGCGTCGCCACGCGCAAATATTCCGGCAAGAAAAGAATGATAATCGACCTCTCGGCACCCCGGCACGGCCCCACCTCCAGCATAAATAGCCTAATTCCCCCCGAACCCTTCTCCCTCCACTACGCCACAGTAGACCACGCCATCCTCCTTATTAAGTTTGCGGGGAGAGGCGCCCAGCTCTCTAAGGCCGACATCTCGGACGCCTTCAAAGTCATGCCCATCCATCCCTCCCAATGGCCGCTGTTCGGAATCAAATGGGAGTCGAGGTTCTACTTCGCCGTCAGGCTCACGTTCGGCTGCAGGAGCAGCCCCGCCATCTTCAACTCCCTATCAGAAGCGTTATGCTGGATCCTGCTGAACAACGAGCGTCTCCCCGCCGTGCTCCACATGCTGGACGATTTTCTGCTGGTGGACCCCCCCGCCGGACCCTCGGCCTCCCTAATTAAACTGAAGGGGGTTTTCCGAAGGCTAGGCGTGCCTCTAGCAGAGGAGAAAACCGCCGGCCCTGCGTCATCACTCGAATTCCTGGGCATCAACCTCGACTCGCGCTTGACTCCATTGGCCAGTGGCGCTGCTCTTGAGGCAAGAGGAGGGCACCTGCATGGGCTAGGAGATCCCCCCCCCCCCCGTGGGGGATCAGGAGTCAAGACTCGTTGGTGGCGGACTGGGGAGGTGGGTGGGGCAAAACAACGCTTCGGACGGCTTCGAGGGAGATGGACTGCTGTGAAGCTGCTGCTGCTATGATCGGCCAGAGAGAGAGAGGTGACGTAGAACCCTTGCTATATATATGAGGATTAACTGACGTCATATTTGACGTCATAGCAGACGTCATACTAGGACTTTGACTGACCACGTTATGCTAGGACTTGACTGTCGTCAGGGGATGATCGGATTATGCATGAGTGGCCTTCAGCTTGAACTATGGTCTGGAGACCTCACTTCAATCATGAGAGGCCAGTTGGTAGGATTAGACAAACTTTATTTAGCAATCGGCGTGCATGGCAATTACTTTGGCGCTTGACTCCATTGGCCAGTGGCGCTGCTCTTGAGGCAAGAGGAGGGCACCTGCATGGGCTAGGAGATCCATTGGCCAGTGGCGCTGCTCTTGAGGCAGAGGAGGGCACCTGCATAGGCTAGGAGATCCCCCCCCCGTGGGGGATCAGGAGTCAAGACTCGTTGGTGGCGGACTGGGGAGGTGGGTGGGGCAAAACAACGCTTCGGAGGCCGGCTTCAAGGGAGATGGGCTGCCGTGAGCTGCTGCTGCTATGATCGGCCAGAGAGAGACAGGTGACGTAGAACCCTTGCTATATATATGAGGATTAACTGACGTCATGTTTGACGTCATAGCAGACGTCATGCTAGGACTTTTGACTGACCACGTTATGCTAGAACTTGACTGTCGTCAGGGGATGATCGGATTATGCGTGAGTGGCCTTCTGCTTGAACTATGGTCTGGAAACCTCACTTCAATCAGGAGAGGCCAGTTGGTAGGATTAGACAAACTTTATTTAGCAATCGGCGTGCATGGCAAATGCTTTGGCGCTTGACTCCATTGGCCAGTGGCGCTGCTCTTGAGGCAGAGGAGGGCACCTGCATAGGCTAGGAGATCCCCCAAAAGGAAGAAAAAACACAACATAGCATAGAATAACTAGTAAATGCGCTAGAAGCAAAAAAAAAATAAGTGGAATGTCTAAGTAGCAAAATACAAAATACGTCAGGTAAGTATACATTCCGTGTCAATTATCATTATTGCACCCTGGACTATATTAAGTCGGCTTGCCCTATACGCCACACGTGGCTCAGCCAGGCACAGTTAACCTATCGGCTGGCTCAGTCTCAGGGAGACTGAGCGTCTCCGAGGTGCTCTTTAAGAGAGGCATTAAATAGACTAATGGCCACAGGCAGGAATGATTTCCTGCGCCTCTCCGTACTGCATCTAGGTGGAATCAGTCTCTCACTGAACGTACTCCTGCGTTCGACTAGCACGCCGTGGAGTGGGTGCGAGTCATTGTTCACGATGGAGCGTAGCCTGGACAACGTTCTCTTCTCTGACACCGCAGCCAGAGAGCCCCGCTGCCCCAGCACACAATAGCATACAGGAAGGCACTAGCCCCCTTCTGCCCTTTCTCGTTCATGGCTCACTACGTCAAGCTCAGGCCTCGGACCGGCCCCTCGGCTCCCCTGCTCCTCATCGCACCCCGTCACCACACGACAGGATCCCGGTTCACCCTGCACCTCAAGCAGACGCTCCAGCAATGCAACCCCCGACGAAGGACTACTCCAGCCACTCCTTCAGGACCGGAGCGGCCACCTCGGCCGCCGAGCAAGGAGTGCCCTCCGCCTCCCTCCAGCAAATGGGCCGCTGGCCCTCATCGGCATTCTCCAGCTACATCCGCCCGGAGCAGGCGGCCATACTGGCGGCCCAAAGAACCCTCCTCCCTTAATCGGCGAGCATGGCAACAAACAGTGTCCCGAACTTTAAAAATGTCTCGTTGGTGGCGGCTCCCCGTAAGCATGGCGCCCAGTAAGGCGCAGTAAATTCCCCGGCTCATTTTTGGGGGAATAGAGTCGGAGAAAGTCAGGGTAGTTGCGCCAAGGCAGCCAAGTAGGCCAAGCCGGGAAGCGCCAAGCTAAACTTTAATGTACCAAGATCGAAGGCCCGACCGAGTTGGGAGCGCCAGCCGCAAATAGCTGTAAGTCGCTAAAAAGGTCGAAGGCCGGAAAAGTACAATCGCGAAGCGCCAAGGCGGCCAGGTAGGCCAGGCCGGGAAGCGCTATCGCGAGGTGCCCGACCGAGTTGGGAGCGCCAGCCGCAAATAGCTGTAAGTCGCTAAAAAGGTCGAAGGCAGGAAAAGCACGTACCAAGGCCCGACCGAGTTGGAAGCGGCAGCCGCAAATAGCTGTAAGTCGCTAAAAAGGTCGAAGGCCGGAAAAGTACAATCGCGAAGCGCCAAGGCGGCCAGGTAGGCCAAGCTGGGAAGCGCTATCGCGAGGTGCCCGACCGAGTTGGGAGCGCCAGCCGCAAATAGCTGTAAGTCGCTAAAAAGGTCGAAGGCCGGAAAAGTGCAATCAACTACTGGCGCCTGCAGATCTCAATTAACCTCCGGTAATCAGATCTTCCTTTTGGGGGATCTCCTAGACTATGCAGGTGCCCTCCTCTGCCTCAAGAGCAGCGCCACTGGCCAATGGAGTCAAGCGCTTGACTCCATTGGCCAGTGGCGCTGCTCTTGAGGCAGAGGAGGGCGCCTGCATGGGCTAGGAGATCCCCCCCCCGTGGGGGATCAGGAGTCAAGACTCGTTGGTGGTGGACTGGGGACGTGGGTGGGGCAAAACAACGCTTCGGAGGCCGGCTTCGAGGGAGATGGACTGCCGTGGGCTGCTGCTGCTATGATCGGCCAGAGAGAGAGAGGTGACGTAGAACCCTTGCTATATATATGAGGATTAACTGACGTCATGTTTGACGTCATAGCAGACGTCATACTAGGATTTTTGACTGACCACGTTGAGATCGGATTACGCGTGAGTGGCCTTCTGCTTGAACTATGGTCTGGAGACCTCACTTCAATCAGGAGAGGCCAGTTGGTAGGATTAGACAAACTTTATTTAGCAATCGGCGTGCATGGCAAATGCTTTGGCGCTTGACTCCATTGGCCAGTGGCGCTGCTCTTGAGGCAGAGGAGGGCGCCTGCATGGGCTAGGAGATCCCCCAAAAGGAAGATCTGATTACCGGAGGTTAATTGAGATCTGCAGGCGCCAGTAGTTGATTGCACTATTCCGGCCTTCGACCTTTTTAGCGACTTACAGCTATTTGCGGCTGGCGCTCCCAACTCGGTCGGGCACCTCGCGATAGCGCTTCCCAGCTTGGCCTACCTGGCCGCCTTGGCGCTTCGCGATCGTACTTTCCGGCCTTCGACCTTTTTAGCGACTTACAGCTATTTGCGGCTGGCGCTCCCAACTTGGTCGGGCCTTCGATCTTGCTTTTCCTGCCTTCGACCTTTTTTGCGACTTACAGCTATTTGCGGCTGGCGCTCCCAACTCGGTCGGGCACCTCGCGATAGCACTTCCCAGCTTAGCCTACCTGGCCGCCTTGGCGCTTCACGATTGTACTTTTCCTGCCTTCGACCTTTTTAGCGACTTACAGCTATTTGCGGCTGGCGCTCCCAACTCGGTCGGGCACCTCGCGATAGCGCTTCCCAGCTTAGCCTACCTGGCCGCCTTGGCGCTTCGCGATTGTACTTTTCCGGCCTTCGACCTTTTAGCGGCTAACGGCTATTTGCGGCCGGCGCTCCCAACTCGGTCGGGCCTTCGATCTTGGTACATTAGAATTTAGCTTGGCGCTTCCCGGCTTGGCCTACTTGGCTGCCTTGGCGCGACTACCCTGACTTTCTGGGAAAGAGAGAGAGCCAGAGAAAGTCAGGGTCAGTCAGAAGGCCAAGTCAGGGGGCCAAGAAGGCCAAGTTAAAATGGTGAGGCGCCAAGGCGGCCAAGTAGGCCAAGCTGGGAAGCGCCAAGTCAGGTAAGGCGCCATGGCGGCCAGGAAGGCCAAGCCGGGAAGCGCCTTAAGTCAGGTAAGGCGCCATGGCGCCAGGAAGGCCAAGCCGGGAAGCGCCTTAAGTCAGGTAAGGCGCCATGGCGGCCAGGAAGGCCAAGCCGGGAAGCGCCTTAAGTCAGGTAAGCCCGACCGAGTTGGGAGCGCCAGCCGCAAATAGCTGTAAGTCGCTAAAAAGGTAGAAGGCCGGAAAAGTACAATCGCGAGGCGCCAAGGCGGCCAGGTAGGCCAAGCTGGGAAGCGCTATCGCGAGGTGCCCGACCGAGTTGGGAGCGCCAGCCGCAAATAGCTGTAAGTCGCTAAAAAGGTCGAAGGCCGGAAAAGTACAATTTTTGGGGGGGATAGAGAAAGAGAGAGCCGGAGAAAGTCAGGGTAGTTGCGCCAAGGCAGCCAAGTAGGCCAAGCCGGGAAGCGCCAAGCTAAACATTAATGCACCAAGATCGAAGGCCCGACCGAGTTGGGAGCGCCAGCCGCAAATAGCTGTAAGTCGCTAAAAAAGGTCGAAGGCCGGAAAAGTACCGGGGGGATAGAGAAAGAGAGAGCCGGAGAAAGTCAGGGTAGTTGCGCCAAGGCAGCCAAGTAGGCCAAGCCGGGAAGCGCCAAGCTAAACATTAATGCACCAAGATCGAAGGCCCGACCGAGTTGGGAGCGCCAGCCGCAAATAGCTGTAAGTCGCTAAAAAAGGTCGAAGGCCGGAAAAGTACAATCGCGAAGCGCCAAGGCGGCCAGGTAGGCCAAGCCGGGAAGCGCTATCGCGAGGTGCCCGACCAAGTTGGGAGCGCCAGCCGCAAATAGCTGTAAGTCGCAAAAAAGGTCGAAGGCAGGAAAAGCATGTACCAAGTAAACATTAATGTATCAAGATCGAAGGCCCGACCGAGTTGGGAGCGCCAGCCGCAAATAGCTGTAAGTCGCTAAAAGGTCGAAGGCCAGAAAAGTACAATCAATTACTGGCGCCTGCAGATCTCAATTAACCTCCGGTAATCAGATCTTCCTTTTGGGGGATCTCCTAGCCTATGCAGGTGCCCTCCTCTTGCCTCAAGAGCAGCGCCACTGGCCAATGGAGTCAAGCGCCAAAGTATTTGCCATGCATGCCGATTGCTAAATAAAGTTTGTTAAATCCTACCAACTGGCCTCTCATGATTGAAGTGAGGTCTCCAGACCATATTTCAAGAAGAAGGCCACTCATGCATAATCCGATCATCCCCTGACGACAGTCAAGTTCTAGCATAACGTGGTCAGTCAAAGTCCTAGTATGACGTCTGCTATGACGTCAAACATGACGTCAGTTAATCCTCATATATATAGCAAGGGTTCTACGTCACCTCTCTCTCTCTGGCCGATCATAGCAGCAGCTAGTTCACGGCAGTCCATCTCCCTTGAAGCCGTCCTCCGAAGCATTGTTTTGCCCCACCCACCTCCCCAGTCCGCCACCAACGAGTCTTGACTCCTGATCCCCCACGGGGGGGGGATCTCCTAGCCTATGCAGGTGCCCTCCTCTTGCCTCAAGAGCAGCGCCACTGGCCAATGGAGTCTTGACTCCATTGGCCAGTGGCGCTGCTCTTGAGGCAGAGGTGGGCACCTGCATAGGCTAGGAGCCAGTGGCGCTGCTCTTGAGGCAGAGGAGGGCACCTGCATAGGCTAGGAGATCCCCCCCCCGTGGGGGATCAGGAGTCAAGACTCGTTGGTGGCGGACTGGGGAGGTGGGTGGGGCAAAACAACGCTTCGGAGGCCGGCTTCAAGGGAGATGGGCTGCCGTGAGCTGCTGCTGCTATGATCGGCCAGAGAGAGAGAGGTGACGTAGAACCCTTGCTATATATATGAGGATTATAGCAGAGGACATAGAGGACATAGCAGACGTCATGCTAGGACTTTTGACTGACCACGTTATGCTAGAACTTGACTGTCGTCAGGGGATGATCGGATTATGCGTGAGTGGCCTTCTGCTTGAACTATGGTCTGGAGACCTCACTTCAATCAGGAGAGGCCAGTTGGTAGGATTAGACAAACTTTATTTAGCAATCGGCATGCATGGCAAATGCTTTGGCGCTTGACTCCATTGGCCAGTGGCGCTGCTCTTGAGGCAGAGGAGGGCACCTGCATAGGCTAGGAGATCCCCCAAAGGAAGATCTGATTACCGGAGGTTAATTGAGATCTGCAGGCGCCAGTAGTTGATTGCACTTTTCCGGCCTTCAACCTTTTTTAGCGACTTACAGCTATTTGCGGCTGGCGCTCCCAACTCGGTCGGGCACCTCGCGATAGCGCTTCCCAGCTTGGCCTACCTGGCCGCCTTGGCGCTTCGCGATTGTACTTTTCCGGCCTTCGACCTTTTTAGCGACTTACAGCTATTTGCGGCTGGCGCTCCCAACTCGGTCGGGCCTTGGTACGTGCTTTTCCTGCCTTCAACCTTTTTTAGCGACTTACAGCTATTTGCGGCTGGCGCTCCCAACTCGGTCGGGCACCTCGCGATAGCGCTTCCCAGCCTGGCCTACCTGGCCGCCTTGGCGCTTCGCGATTGTACTTTTCCGGCCTTCGACCTTTTTAGCGACTTACAGCTATTTGCGGCTGGCGCTCCCAACTCGGTCGGGCCTTCGATCTTGGTACATTAAAGTTTAGCTTGGCGCTTCCCGGCTTGGCCTACTTGGCTGCCTTGGCGCAACTACCCTGACTTTCTCCGACTCTATCCCCCGGGGATCTCCTAGCCCATGCAGGCGCCCTCCTCTGCCTCAAGAGCAGCGCCACTGGCCAATGGAGTCAAGCGCCAAAGCATTTGCCATGCACGCCGATTGCTAAATAAAGTTTGTCTAATCCTACCAACTGGCCTCTCCTGATTGAACACATTTTCTCTTTATTCAGATCTCTTTGGGGGGAACAAAGAACAAACATCAAAACAGAGAAAATATAATAGTGCCGCAGGAATGAGTCCAGAAGACCTGCATGTTAACACTTCAGGTTTCTACAGTGTGTGTAAAAGTCAATGGGGTTTTTGTATGGGGATTTTGGTTAAATGTTTGAAATAAGTTCTGTGTTAACAACATTTTATGAAACAGAGAACTTTGTGTTGTGCAAAGATACTCTTCACAAATGAGGACCACTTTTATGATTTTAGAAGCGTAAATGCATTTTTTCCCTCAATGCGATTTTTAGAAAATGCTTCAAAAGTCATAAAAGTAGTTCTCATTTGTGAAGATGATATATCTTGCTGAATACAAAGTTCGCTGTTTCGCAAACCTTTGTTAACCACAGACCTTATTTCATGCATTTAATCAAATTTCACAATACTTTTACACACATAGGAACCAGGAAGTGCAGGGACTTCTGGGTAAGCCTACAAAGATCCGTCATCGCTGTGGTACTATGAGAAATAGAAAGTTTGAAGTCTGAGCTCTGAGATGATTTTCTTGGGCTGAGGCTCGTTGACAGCAGACCATGCAAACTTTTCATTCAAGCTAAATCTTCAAAAACAGCATAGTGATATAGTAAAATTAAAAATACTATATACAACTAAGCAAGAAGAATTATACTTTTGTATTTTTACATTAATTTGTTTATAGTGGAAATCAAAAATCAAACAAGAGAAAATATGAAATTCAGCGGTATAACAGGCCACATTTTCAGCAAGGAAGTGTAGGAAAGTTTGAGGTCGGAGCTCTTAAATCTGTGTACTAACGTCGCCCCCACCCCCTCAGTGTTTAGTATATTGTGTAAAGCGTCTTTGAGTTCTTGAAAAGCGATATACAAGTTCCATTATTATCTGTTATTATTAAATGGGTTTCTTGGACCCTGAGCTCGTCAAGATTGGACCATGCAAACTTTTCATTCAAGCAAAATCTTCAACAACAAAAATGAACAAGTTGAAGTAACACAAGGTTACAGGATAGAAGTGATACGTAACAAAATGAATAAAAACAAAATAAAGCAATATACAAATGTGTGTTGTAGATGTGTTTAGCATTAAGGTACAGTAGGTGACTTATGCAGACCTGGGTGGGACCAAAACCAGCAGACGTCTCCTCCCCCCTTCTCTCCTCTGTCCTCCCCTCTATCCTCTCCTTTCCTCCCCTCCTCTCTCCTTTCCTGCACACCCCTCTCCTCTCCTGTGTGGTGGGAGAGAGACTATCCCTACAATCGTGGCCTGCATACCCAGAATGCCTTGTGGTCTGAAGGTCAAGCTCCTGATGACGCAGGAACAGAAAAAGGCCATAAAACTCTTCAAACATAATTTCATTGTATTTTTCTTTTCGTTTTAAGGATGTTGGATCTATTTCGACCTCACTCAGACCGTCACCACGGTCTTACAAGTGAATGATGCGCCGCTTCTCCTTAATCTCCGAGACATAAATATCAACAAAGTCAGGTGACTGACCTCAGGAGGCCGGACCAGAGGGCGGAGCCTATAAATACCTCCAGGAGTCCGCGCCGACTTCCTCTTTGCCTTTCTCGCTTATCCCAGACTGGTGGTAAGTACCATGATTCTTATGATTCCACTGTGTGCAATCCGTCACTTGATGCAGGCGCCTGCGGCCCCTGAGGATTGTAAGTGGTTTCTCTGCTGTGTGGTGTTAACTTGGAAATGGAAAAGCATTGGTAAGTTAACCGTAGCCACATTAAAATGTTTGCGGGAGAGTGTTTCATGTTTGGCAACACATCTCCATTCTAGGTGGCTTAATTGGTTACACCTGGCAAAGCAAAATTTGTTGTTGAGTGTTTCATGTTTGGTAACACATCTCCATTCTAGGTCGTTTAACACCTGGCAAAGCAAAATGTATTGTTGAGAGTGTTCATGTTTGGTAACACATCTCCAGCCTAGGTGGCTTAATTGATTACACCTGGCAAAGCAAAATGTCTTGTTGAGAGTGTTGCATGTTGGTAACACATCTCCATTCTAGCTTGGTTACACCTGGAAAAGCAAAATGTATTGTTGAGAGTGTTGCATGTTGGTAACACATCTCCATTCTAGCTTGGTTACACCTGGAAAAGCAAAATGTATTGTTGAGAGTGTTGCATGTTGGTAACACATCTCCATTCTAGCTTGGTTACACCTGGAAAAGCAAAATGTATTGTTGAGAGTGTTTCATGTTTGGTAACACATCTCCGTTCTAGGTGGCTTAATTGTTACACCTGGTGGGAAAGCAGGTAACGAGCAGCTATAAGATAACTACAGATTCATCTGTTTTAGAAGAAAGCAGGTAAGCTTGGAAAAGAGTTATGCTTTCTGCCCTTCCTTGTGCACACACAGGGAGTGGGGCTCTTACAGTCATATTGATTAAGCAATATTGATATAATAATTAATTAAGTGATTAATTAATTAATTAAAATAAAACTGCAGGTAGAAGCAGTGTTCTACAGTTGTTGTGTTCATTACTGTTGTTCTACATCCATCTTTTGCAGAGTGGGGGTAGGAACAGGAAAAAGTATCTGGAAAACAACAACAACAACACACACCATTGGGTGAGAGTGTTTGTGGGTCCGCAACCCCTGTGCACAGGGGGACCCTAGTGCCGCCTCCGTACCCCAGCTACAACGAGCTGGTGGGGGAATGGCCTATCAGTGCTATGGCTGTGGTGGTCGGATGGACCCCAAGGATGGCCATCGGGAATGTCCCCCCTGCCTCGGTTTGGACCATGTCCTCAAGGACATTGACAACCCTTGCAGGGAGGCCTTGGATCTCTCTCTGGAGGAACGGCGGCAGAGAGCCGTACTTTTGGAGAAGGCGGCGGAACAGCCAGCTACCAAAAGACCGAGAGAAGAGAAGGGACAGGCCAGACACTCCTCTGGTCGCAGTAAGAGACACAGGAAACGTGAGGCCTCGCCTGAACAACATCGTGGGCAGAGGTCGGGTAGTCCGGCTCGTCGGCGCCGGGTCTCAGTGGAGGATCAGCCACAGCATGGGGACATCCAGCTGGAGATCCTAGCAGCAATCAAGAGTCTCTCAGGGAGACTTGCTGCTGTGGAGGGCCGTCACACGGTCTCGGTGGCAACCCCAGAGTCTCAAGACCAAGGGGGGTCTGCCGACCTTGAGCTGCCCACATATCAGAGCGAGGGGCAGGATCACCCAGATGTCCTCGATTTATATGCGTCACAAGATGACAGACTCGGGTCTTCACAGCGGGCGACGGAGTCGGCTCGTGGCAGTGAGGACGGCAGTAGGGTCTCACCCATGGATGTGGTGTCCAAATGCGTGAGCGCAGCCAAAATTGTGGGGCTGGACATACCGGCGGAGGCTCCGGTTCCAGTTGATGGCGTTTGGGCCGGTATTCACCGGGCCCAGCTGTCGGTGGCTATCCCGGCGGCTCCGGATTATCTGAACATGCTCAGAATGTCGTGGGACAATCCAGACAGGGCTCCACTGTTTAATTCTGGGTGTCGCGGACTAGTCAAGTCCCAGGATGGGCTAGAGACTGGGCTGGCGAACATGCCACCAGTCGAGGGGGAGTTTGCGGCCCTGACGTCACTCGGCTCGGAGCGAGTGACCGCTAACCCTCGTTGCCCAGTTAAAGAATGTCAAAAGACAGACAAGTTGGTGTGTCACGCCTACAATGCGGCCACACGCGCAGCCCGGTCGGGCAATGCCCTGGCGATTCTGCTGGCAGCCATTAGGAAGACCACTGGCCCTGAGGATCAGGACACCAGGGATTTGGTGGACACGGCCCTGGTAGTTCATAGTCAACTTACTAGGGATATTGGTGCATCCATGTCAGCCGCTATGCTGGCACGCAGGCAGGTTTGGCTGGCGCAGACCACTTTGCCAGACAATATGAGGAGAGATCTCACAATCATGCCAGTGGTGCCTGGCAATGTCTTTCACCCAGACTCTCAGGGAGTGTTGGACAAAGCGGATAAATCACGCCGCACTAGGGAAAGTGTGCGGCGCACATTTAGTGGCAGGTATGGGGCCAGCGGATCTCAGCCCCCACGCCAGTCTTCATGGTCCCGGGGGAGTGGCAGGCGACAGGGGGTGGAGTTTGCAACCTCGGGTGGCGGTGCAAAACGCCCTCTGCAGCGCCAGCAGGGGCACCAGCCCGGTGGGTACTCCAGGGGCATGCCCCAGAGACAGAGAGGCCGCCCCCCCAGAGGTCCAAGGCCTCAGGGGAACCTCACCTAGGACACAGGGGTCAGCCGTCGAACCGGTGTCTCAGCTGCGCCTGGACAGCTGGGAAACCTGTGTGTCAGACCCTTGGGTACTGGCCTTGGTGGCAAATGGATACAGAATCCAGTTTCGGCGGCGACCCCCTCCTTTTTCCACCGTCGGTATGACCGTGGTCAGAGATTCAATCCAGGCAAAAATTTTAGCAGAAGAAATTTCAACCCTACTGCAGAAGCAGGCCATTGTGAGAGTAGACAGCAGCGAACAGCGCGCTGGGTTCTACTCCAGATACTTCATAGTTCCAAAAAAAGATGGCGGCCTGCGGCCCATTTTGGACCTCAGGCGGCTAAATGCCTTCATAAAGGTTCTGCCTTTCAAAATGCTGTCCAACAAACAGATTGTGGAGTCTATCGAGGAAGGAGAGTGGTTCACTTCCATAGATTTAAAGGACGCATACTTTCACGTCCCCATCTGCACAAACCACAGGCCATTTCTACGGTTTGCGTTCCAAGGAGAAGCCTACCAGTTCAAGGTCCTCCCATTTGGCCTGTCTCTGTCACCAAGGGTGTTCACCAGGGTGGTGGCAGCAGCTCTACGTCCACTGCAGATGTGCCGGCCTGAAGATCCTCCCGTACTTGGACGACTGGCTGATCTGTGCCCCAAGTCGCAGTCAGAGTGTGCGGGACACGCAGAGGGTCATCAATCACGTGCAAGCGCTCGGCTTCAAGGTGAATTTGAGAAAAAGCAGTCTCGAGCCGGCACAGCATACAATGTTTGTGGGTCTGTCCTTAAATTCCCTCACGATGTCGGCTTCTCTCACCCCGCAGAGGGTTATGAGACTCCTGGCTCAGGTCGATCTGTTCCGTCAAGGCAGACAGCTAAAATTGGTACAATTTCAGAAGCTGCTAGGCATGATTGCAGCAGCAGTAGTGGTGCTTCCCTTGGGTCTTCTCAAGGCTCGGCCGCTGCAGAGATGGGTGAACGCCTTCAATCTCCATCCGGAACGAGACCGGAGAGTGAGACTCAGAGTGACGGGGGCATTCGTCGGGGCACTGCGCCCCTGGAGAGACGAGGCCTTTCTGACAGCCTGGGTTCCGCTGGGGGTCATCCCATCACGCAGGACAGTAGTGTCCACAGATGCTTCCCTAACAGGCTGGGGGGCAGTCTGGGAAGGCAGGATGGTACGGGGTGTGTGGACGCCTCCTTGGAGGGGCGAGCACATCAACGTTTTGGAGTTGAGAGCGGTCCACCTGGCCTTGGTGGAGCTTCTCCCATTCATCAGGAACAGACATGTCCTAGTGAGGACAGACAACTCCTCCACGGTGTACAACATAAATCACCAGGGGAGCACCAGGTCTCTCCGCTGTCTCCAGGTGGCCAGGAAGCTGTGGCTGTGGGCCTTTCCCCGCCTAGCGTCTCTCAGGGCAATGTATATCCCGGGGGTGGAGAATCAAGCGGCAGATCTCCTGTCCAGGACAGGCCCTCTCCCGGACGAGTGGAGGCTACATCCCAAGGTCGTAGCTTGGCTGTGGTCCCAATTCGGCAGGGCTCGGATGGACCTGTTTGCAACAGTAGAGTCGACTCACTGCGAGAACTGGTTCTCGATGAGGCCTCAGGGGGGGCCCTGGAGCAGAACAGATGCTCTGTCTCAAGAGTGGCCAACAGGCTTGCTGTATGCTTTTCCTCCGCTGCCTCTGATCCCCCATGTACTCCACAGGGTGGCCACGGGGCACTACAGGGTCTTGTTAATAGCTCCCAGATGGCCGGGGAGGCACTGGTTTCCAGTTCCCCTCCGGTTGGTCCACGGCCAACCATGGCCGCTGCCAGTCAGGGCAGATCTTCTGTCCCAGGCACAGGGTCGGATTTGGCACGCCAAATCTGCGGCAATGAAGCTGTGGGCTTGGCCGCTGCGCAGCCCCTCCCTCTTGGGCTAGACGAAGCCGTCATGTATACAATACGTAGCGCTAAGGCCCCTTCCACACAAGCTAGCTACAGCCAGAAATGGAAGGTATTCTCAGATTGGTGTCGTAAGTGGCAGCTGGACCCATCCACCTGCCCTGTTCAGGGGGTACTACGCTTCCTTCAGTCGATCTTCGACGCAGGGAGGGCATCTAGCACTGTTAAGGTATATGCAGCAGCCATTTCCAGCTTCCACGAAGCAGTGGAAGGTGCGTCTGTGGGGAGACACCGCTTGGTGTCAGAATTCATCAAGGGCACATACCGGCTGCGGCCGGGCAGGGTGCTGAGGGCTCCATCATGGGATCTCACCTTGGTGTTGCGGTCGCTGACTCGGGCTCCGTATGAGCCTATTGAGCAGGCCGAGTTTAAGTTTCTCTCGCTTAAGACGCTGTTCCTCTTGGCAATGTGTTCAGCCAAGAGAATAAGTGAGTTACATGCTCTGTCAGTTAGTGAACAGTGTTTGAGGTGGAAGGCTGATGACACCGGGGTGTCACTGTGGCCCAATCCCTCATTTCTCCCCAAGGTCGTGAATTTTCAGACTGTAAATCAAGTCATTGAAATCAGCTCGTTCAAGCCAGAGCCCGCCTCAGCGGGGGACAGCATAGACCTGCAGACATTGTGTCCAGTAAGGGTGTTAAGGGCTTATGTGGCACGCACTCAGTCCTTGCGGCACGCACACGCACAGCTGTTTGTCTGTTATGGTGGGAACAAACTGGGGTTTCCCGTCTCTAAGCAGCGGTTGTCACACTGGGTGGTCGACACGATCTCTCATGCCTACGGTGGGCAGGACCTTCCTGTCCCTAGAGATCTGGTGGCACACTCTACTAGGAGTATGGCCACTTCCTGGGCAGCTTTGAAAGGGGTTTCTGTGGCAGAGATCTGTGCAGCAGCATCATGGACTGCTCCATGCACTTTTTCTCGTTTTTACAGAGTCAATGTGGCGGCACCAGCACCGGTGGGGTCAGCTGTACTGTCAGCTGCTGGACGCAGAAGTGACGGCTTGGAATCTTCTGTTCCTGGCGACCTTGATGGTATGCGTCATCCACTTGTAAGACCGTGGTGACGGTCTGAGTGAGGTCGAAATAGATCGTAAGTTATGACTATAACTATGGATCTATGAGACCGAACGATGACCGTCACCATCTCTTGTCGCTAGGAACGGGATGAAGCGTTCCAGGCTGGAGGAAGTCGGCGCGGACTCCTGGAGGTATTTATAGGCTCCGCCCTCTGGTCCGGCCTCCTGAGGTCAGTCACCTGACTTTGTTGATATTAATGTCTCGGAGATTAAGGAGAAGCGGCGCATCATTCACTTGTAAGACCGTGGTGACGGTCATCGTTCGGTCTCATAGATCCATAGTTATAGTCATAACTTACGTTGTTAGGGTTAGGGCAGCGTTTCTCAAACTCTGGGGCACACC
Organism: Poromitra crassiceps; assembly: GCF_964638095.1. Taxonomy (NCBI): domain Eukaryota; kingdom Metazoa; phylum Chordata; class Actinopteri; order Beryciformes; family Melamphaidae; genus Poromitra; species Poromitra crassiceps. The sequence continues at coordinate 35,030,257 of NC_139645.1, forward strand.
CGCCTGTGGGGCGCAGTGGCATTACAGGTGGGGCGCAGGGACACGGAACCAATGTTTTGACCATTTTGACGTGCAGGTGTGCTTTTGCCGTCTGATTTCTTTTCACAGCGGAGGAATAAACAAACCCTGCTTCCGTAGTGACAGACTTTTGTGACAGACACAGAGTGGAGTGTAACAGTTATGACATCACATTCATTCATTTCAGACAGAGTGGAGTGTAACAGTTATGTGACACAGAGTGGAGTGTAACAGTTAGTAGATATGTGACACAGAGTGGAGTGTAACAGTTATGTGACACAGAGTGGAGTGTAACAGTTATGACATCACATTCATTCATTTCAGACAGAGTGGAGTGTAACAGTTATGTGACACAGAGTGGAGTGTAACAGTTAGTAGATATGTGACACAGAGTGGAGTGTAACAGTTAGTAGATATGTGACACAGAGTGGAGTGTAACAGTTAGTGTGCAGTCAGAATGAAGAGACATGTGACACGGGCAAAAAGAAAAGCAGGCGATGCTTCCAAGACAAACAAGAAGACGGAGTCGGGTGACAGACGGTAATCAACCAAAACAACACAAGGCAAGAAGAAAATATGATGACGTGATCTTGCTCTGAGTTTCACAGTGAATAGGAGATGAGAGACCAGTCTGTGTTTTACGTCTGAAAACTCTGCCAGCGGACAGTATGAAACCCAACTAATTAAAAAGACACCTTTGCTGAAATTGCAGCCACTAATACAGTGATAGTAAGACTTAATGCTCTCACAAATGGACTCATGGCTCATTTTTCTTGACAAATATTTGTTCTTTTTTGGACAGATAGAACTTTATTGATATCGTTCTAACAAAGTGATTGCACATTTTAATAGATTTTTTGTCTGATGAAGCAATCTGGTTAACTTTATCGTCCTTGCAATTGCGATTTCTGTTTGATTTTTCTTTATTATTTTATGTGTGAAAAAGCACAGATGGAGCAATCTAACAAAATGTCACCAAAATGTCATAAATTTGAAATGGAAGTCGTTTATTTGGCCATTACTGAAAGAATATAGAAGGGAATGCTCATGATCTTGATCAGTTATTTCAATCAAAGTTAAACTTGGACCATTTTATTACAATTTTGTTGGGGCGGTGCGGCATGAACATTTTTCCTCCTCCAAAGTGGGGTGTGACAGAAAAAGTTTGAGAACCACTGGGTTAGGTTTAGGCAAGTAAAACAACTTGGGTAAGGTTAAGCTTAGGGTATGGTAGCCCCAAAGTGACCCTACTACTGTATACTGTATACACTTGTGCATTATACAGTGCACAGTAGTAGGGTTACTTTGGGGCTAAATCAAGTCAAGTCAAGTCAACTTTATTTATAGAGCACGTTTACAATGAGTAGAAGCCAACCAAAGTGCTTCACAGATAAAAACACTAAAATATGGAAAACAACAAGTACAAATACAACTGCTACAGAGCAAGGTGCAATACAAAGTGCAACAGATACAAATAATAAAATAAACCAAGACTAACAGACAATAGACCCTTCTCACGGGGGCCATTTTGTGTCGAGAAGCCAGGGTAAACACAGGTGCAAGCAAAACACTAATGAGGGTTTCCAACTTCCATGATTGGAATTTGGAAACCCTCATTAGTGTTTTGCTTGCACCTGTGTTTACCCTGGCTTCTCGACACAAAATGGCCCCCGTGAGAAGGGTTTATAGGTTGCCAGGAGGAAGGCTCAACTCAGGTCGAAGGCCCGGGAGAGAAGGTGCATTTTAAGCATGGATTTAAAAGCCTCTAGGCTCTGGGCTGATCTAATGTGGAGGGGGAGGCTATTCCAGAGCCTATAGGAGCTGCTATAGCGAAGGCTCTGTCCCCTCTATAGTCTTGAGCCTGGTCCTATAGGGACCAGAGCATGCGAGCGGAGCGGAGCGGTGATAATTACCGCTCCTCGCTTCCACCCGCTCCAGCGCTCACGGCCGCTCCAGACCGCTCCGCTCCAGACCGCTCCCCGCTCGATACAGATTTCACCCGCTCGCACTCACCGCTCCGCTCCGCTCAAAAGAATAAAAGAGATCAAAAGGCCAGGGTGTTTTCATTTGCATTTAAATGCCTGGGCAATGGGCATTGCTCACTACAAATAACATGAGCTCAGCAGAGTCGGCTGCATGTTCGTTTCTCTTCCTTCTCGTCTCGCAGCAGCTGGCAAGAAAATAGTGGGTGTGCACATAGCCACGCACCGATGCATTCTGTTTCAAACATGTTGTGATCAAAACTGGAGCGGGACTGAGCGGTACTGAGTGGGTGATCAGTACCGCTCTGGTCCCCGCTCCCCGCTCAAGCCAAAATCCCCCCGCTCGCTCCACGCTCTGCTCCGCTCACATGCTCTGATAGGGACCTCCAGCAGCAGCTGGTCAGCTGACCTCAAGGCTCTGGATGGGGTATGGTGGTGCAGGAGCTCGGCGAGGTACGGTGGGGCCAGCCCGTTTAGTGCTTTAAAAACAGTCAGCAGTCATTTAAAATCAATGTGGAAGCGGACGGGGAGCCAGTGGAGTGAGGCCAAGATTGGTGTGATGTGGTCGCGCTTCTTGGTGCCAGTGAGGAGTCGGGCAGCTGCATTTTGAACCAGTTGTAAGTGACGGAGCAGCGACTGATCCATGCCAACATATAGCCAATTACAGTAATCTAGCCGAGTTGTTCTGAAGGCATGGATCACCCTCTCCAGGTCCCTCTGGGGAAGATAGGCCTTGGTCTTAGCTAGGAGTCTAAGCTGGAAAACGCTGTTTTCTACCACAGAGCTGAGCTGTTTAGAGAATTTAAAAGGGTATTATGGTCATGCTTAAAGGAGAAAATCGTCCAGAGGAAATTGTGGGTTAAGAAGAGCTTGTGGTGGAGGGGTTTGGCCTTTGCCTGCAGTGCAGGAGAATGAAGGTTGATTCAATTTAAATTGTTAAGAATATTTTTCTTATTGGTTAATGTTATTCTTAATGTTATTCTTAAATGCTGAATTACAAAAGGTTGGTTGTTACAGTTAAAGGAACAATTCCACATTTTGGGAGATTCTCCTAGCTACCATGGCAACAGCACCTGGGGGTGGGAGTGGGGGGGGCTATGATACTCAAACACTGTTCAGATTTGATAAGGCCTATCTCCTGAGCTCTTCTGCAGAATAGTCTTAGCTCAATGTGTACTTCTAATTATCTGAGGTTTGAATTCTGCTACTTTCTTTCTGGCAAATGTTTCTGACAGTGTAGCAGAGGCTGTACTGTTCCTCTTGGCCCACAGTAGTCACATCTCTGCTTGTATTAGAATGATGTTTGTCACAGATGTATGGCTGATTTCATGTGGCCAGTAGGTAGTGCTATGCCTACAACTCAATATTGGCAGGTGGGCCTCTTCTGGCTGGGATGCTCATCAAAATATGACATTTGGAGCAGCTGTGACCCTGTACAGTCGAGTTACACACCACTGTTGTTGTTGCCAGTAGGTGGCGCTGTGACTATAACTGGATATTAGCATGTAAATAAAGACGGACACAATTATGTCGCTTTCAGTGCGTTTAATTCCATTACTTTGCTCTGAAACAGCAATCACATAATGCACCAGCAAGAAAATGAGCAGCAAACTTTACAACAAAAAATAAAAAAAAATTCCGCCAACATGGACGATAACATTTTGTCTTTTCTTTTCCTTTTTTTACATTTCTTTTTTTTCAGCACTAGCTATTTCTACTACATGGACTCTATAACATTGTATCCCTCTGTTATATATAATATATAATTCATCATTTCAGACATTACAGTACAGTGCATCGTATACATACATTCAATAGAAGAACACAATGCAAAATGATATTTTAGGGACTGCCTCCTAGTCCGACACCTCATGCGTCCGACACCTCAATAGGCTGAATAATGAAGCATTGGACAGATGTCTCATTAGTCCGACAGCTCGTTATCACAGAAATCAAAAGCTCATTGTTCTGACATCTCTTGGTCCGAAATGACCCTGTCCCTGTCCTGCAGTCAGAGATGGGAAGTAACTAAGTACAAATACTTTGTTACTGTACTTACAGTAAGTAAGATCAGGTAGCTGTACTTTACCAAGTATTTATTTTTCTGACTACCTTTTTACATTTACTCCCTACATTTTAACCCAACTATCTGTACCTTACATTTTCAAAACAGAGTTACTTTAGTTTTAACGCACAACAGACAAACATGACGTACTGTAACTGTTGTTTGTCTCTCTCTTCTCGCAGCCTCCCAGTTGTCACGCATTATGTGCACCTTTTTGGTGGAAAAATCAGATCACACAAACTATTAAACAAGTATCTTTATACACCTTAAAACATGTTTGGAGGGGATCTTTCAAGTTGAATAGTCTTTGAATGATATTAATATGACATGAGTATCAGTTAGCTTTGCACAGCAACAGCCGGTAGAAATACTTATACTTTATTAGCCTACATTTCAGAGGCTGTATATATTTTTTTACTTTGACTTGAGTAAACAAGTTGAATCAGTAGGCTACTTCTACTTAGTCTTTTCTTTACACAAGTAACTGTACTTGTACTTAAGTAAAGAGTGTGTGTACTTTTCCCATCTCTGCCTGCAGTGTAAGATTCATGGCTCTTAATCAGTCAGCCCTGCCTCCTAATGAGAGCAATAATGTAGTTCTGCATGATAATGATTTAATTTCATTGATTTATATCAGGACAGATACACAACGTATAACATGTGTCAACATCTGATGACATGTATCATAGCATTTATAGCCTAGGCTCATTTGCAGTGCCCGTCCCTACATGTTATTAAACACACCTGTTAGAAGCAAAGTACATTAAAATGCAGTAAAATATACAGTAAACATAAACAAGGATATCATAAAATCAGTCCATCATGGAGCAACACAAATAATCATACACAAAGGATATAAACATTATATAGGTCATAACACACACACCCACAAACAGTCAATTGTGGGACCATTGGTAGTTATTCTTCAGTAACTCCTTTATATTGGTTTTAAAATGCTCCCAGCTATGATCCTGTTTAATGTGTGTGTGGGCAGACTTCCACATTCCACATTTCCCCCTGTACAGTGAGGGCTGTTTGTCCTATAGGGAGGTTTTCCAGAGCGGCACTTTGCAGTTCCCTGCAACAGCACCTCTGGTGGCTGTGCCCGAAGCCCCCCGAGGTTTGACCATATCACAGAGAACATGAGCATGAACTTCTGTCTGTTTCAGAAACCATCATTCTACATACAGTAATAATGTGTTGGTTTGAGAAACTATGGAAGATTCACTGTGAACAATGGACAAATAAAGACAAATAAATTAGCCTCAGATTCATTTAATTCTAATTATTTGAAACATTAGTTATTATAGTAGTTAGTATGGTATTAAACTGTTCCCTTTTTACACATAATGATCAGATTTTCATTTTTATATGTCCTTATTCATTTACTCTTTCTGCTTTCTGCTAATCACCAGCGCACTCAAGTGGAGAGCAGTCTAGTCAAGTCAAGTTGATTTGTGTAACAGCGTTGTGTTGATGGTAGTTGCAACAACCCATGTTAAGAGGGCTTGCGCCCAGGGGTGGATTCGAACTGCCGACCTCCTGCTTCCAAAGCGCACAAGCTAACCACTACAACAAGAGAGCTAGCTCCCTTAGCGTAGCTGATTAACGGGCCTTTATACTGGGGGAGTGAGTTTAACCAACTTCCTCGCTACCACTCGGGGCTCCCGAGGACTCACATTAATTCAGTTACATTTGTATAGCTAATTCACAAGCATGTCTCAGAGAGCTTTACAGAGAATATGTCTAGCTAAGTCTTGTTAAGCACTATCAATAAACATAATTAAACAATCTTATATGAGTGAGGGAGAGGGGGGGAGAGAATGGGGGGAGAAGGGAGAGAGAGTGTGGAGAGAGGAGAGCGAGAGAAGGGATAGAGAGAAAGCAGAACAAACAGGGTATACATGGCTATTGCATGGTTAAATAAATTAATTTAATTAAGCCTACCACCAGACTGATTTTAGGTGGTGACCTGGCAATCTGCCCAACTATTCCTAGTTCATATCATGGTAGAATGGGTGAAATAATCAGGGGGCTCATGTGGGCGTGACCTCCAGTATTCAATATACTATACATCTACACTTGAACCATGACTCAAACGGGTAGCTTGATTTGAAATGTCAGAAGTGTAGGCTACTTTTTGAGTTGAATGAGTTGCCTCCTATCTGGCTCTGAGTGATTTAAGATTATTTTGGTAAGAATTTACGCAGCACAGAACAGTGTATGTTTTTATTTTGAATGCTGTAAATGGTTGTGTTCAGTGCCGTTTGTGTGCCCCTGCTGGGGAAGGGGCGGAGGACCTGGCCTCTTTTGTTTCTAAGTTGAAGTAGCCTCCGTCCGTCAGCGATCCACTGCCTATTCAAGATGGCTGCATCTGTATCTTCAGTAGCTCCTGCAGTTTCTGCTTGTATCAAAGCATATCTGATGTTTACTTCACCTGTTTGACAGTAGAGTATGCCTGGTCCTGATCCATGGTGGCTGGATTGAGGCTCTGGTAGGTGGAGTCTGGATTGGATTTAGAGGCTGGGGCAGACTTCTTCTTCTTGGTGGGAATCTGCAACAAACAAGGTGAAGTATAGCAAGGTGACAAGACAGGACAGCACACCTCAAATACAGTGGGAGCCATGGAAACAGTCCTACATCTTGCATGTAGGCTACCCTACATCTGCATTAACACGACACATTCTAAACCACACATGGGCATCTAAATCCGGCCCTTAACGTTCTCAAAAGAAAACAAAACAACCCCCCAAAAATCAATAAAAGGTAGCATTATGTTAATACATCTGCAGGTGAATGTCTACAATTAGTCTGTACTGCTGTTTAACTCCATTCCAACAGAGGCCGCTGTCTACAGTTAGATTGGACTAAAGGACTCAAGTTGACTCTTGCTCAACTTCTCTCAAGAGAGCCTGGTGCCCATTACTACAGACAGGAAGACCTGCCCCGTGTTCTGGTGCTCTTTCCGCTTTGTCCTCCATAGAAGGATGGTTTTATATGATGTTAGATCATTTTATTTGTGTAGCTACATAGCTGGATAACGCGCATCACATTTATTTACGTTACTATGATGCCCTGTTTTCAGAGCAGAATTACTTTTTTTGGGCCGTTCCCCACATTTCCGCCGGAATACCAAGTGTGTTTGCACCGGATGACGTGGTGCTACGCTTTTGACCCCAGACTATGCTCAACTCAAGTGGCAGGTTAGTAACGTTGTAGACACAAATTCTTAAATGTTACAATACAGAGAGATGCAGGGGCTTTCATCAATGGGCGATGGGCTCAATCACCATTGTGTTAAATCACTTGAGGATATATAGTGACTTTACAGATATTTATTTGCATTAAAATCTTCGTATTCTCACTTTAAGTAAAATTTCTGTGTTATCTTTGTTTAATCTGCCAAGGACCTGTCAGGGATCCACCACCAATTCAAATTGGCTGCATCTGTATCTTCAGTAGCTCCTGCAGTTTCTGCTTTGTATCAAAGCATCTCTGATGTTGACTTCACCTGTTTGACAGTAGAGTATGCCTGGTCCTGATGATCCATGGTGGCTGGATTGAGGCTAGGTGGAGTCTGGATTGGATTTGGAGGCTGGAGCAGACTTCTTCTTGGTGGGAATCTGCAACAAACAAGGTGAAGTTTTGCAAGGTGACAAGACAGGACAGCACACCTCAAATACAGTGCGAGCATGGAAACAGTCTTACATCTTGCATGTACCCTACATCTGTTCTGCATTAACACGACACACTCTAAACTAAACATGAGCAAGATTCGGCCCCAGGGCCGGACCCCGGCCACTGGACCATCTATCATCTCAATCTGGCCCTCAACGTTCTCAAAGGAAAACAAAACGACCCCCAAAAAATCAATAAAAGGCAGCATCATGTTAATAGTGGCTTGTGACCCTGAGATACCTGCTGAAGATGCAGAAGGGTTCCCAACAATGTGGATGCTCTGACCACCCTTCACCAAGGAAGACCACCATGAGGAGGAACCAACTGGCAACACCATACAGTGCCAGCCATCTTGAATTGGCACTCCCAGCTGGATCCCAGCCAGCTGCCAGGCAGCTGCCTTGCAGGCAACTGAACTGTGTTACACCATAAGGGACCCTGCTTTCGAGTAACTAAGAATATACCGGTATGTCTTGTTTATTAAGAGGTCAAATTGGTTAAAGTTATAAGTTGAGTTGAGTTAAGTTAAATATATTCAGTTAAGTTCCTGTGTTATCTTTATTTAATCTGCAAAGGACCTGTCAGGGATCCACCACCAATTCAAGATGGCTGCATCTGTATGTTCAGTAGCTCCTGCAGTTTCTGCTTGTATCAAAGCATCTGTGATGTTGACTTCACCTGTTTGACAGTAGAGTATGACTGGTCCTGATGATCCATGGTGGCTGGATTGAGGCTCTGGTAGGTGGAGTCTGGATTGGATTTAGAGGCTGCGGCAGACTTCTTCTTGGTGGGTATCTGCAACAAACAAGGTGAAGTTTAGCAAGGTGACAAGACAGGACAGCACACCTCAAATACAGTGGGAGCCATGGAAACAGTCCTACATCTGGCATGTATCCTACATCTGTTCTGCATTAACATGACACACTCTAAACCACACATGAGCAAGATATGGCCCCAGGGCCAGACCCCGGCCACTGGACCATCTATCATCTCAATCTGGCCCACAACGTTCTCAAAGGAAAACAAAACGACCCCCAAAAAATCAATAAATGGCAGCATCATGTTAATAAATCTGGAGGTATATGTCTACAATGAGTCTGTACTGCTGTTTAACTCTCCTCCAACAGAGGCCGCTGTCTACAGTTAGACTGGACTAAAGGCCTCAAGTTGACTCTTGCTCAACTCAAGTGGCAGGTTAGTAACGTTAGCGGTTGCGATGACAGAAACAGAGTTAGGTTGAATTCTTCAAAAAAGAAATGTTGCCTCTGAATGTCGAGTTTCTAACTAAGAGAGGACATCTAGATATTTTGGAGCCTGAAAAGGTGTATTTTTAGTCTTTGCCGAAAGATCGGCAGTGATTCGGCCATCCTGACCGAAGGTGGGAGCTCGTTCCATCATTGAGGTGCCAGGGACGAGAAGAGTCGCGATCGGGATGAGCGACTTTTGAGCCCCCGTAGCAGAGGAGGGGCGAGGCGTCCTGCAGTGGTGGAGGAGCGGACCTTCTTACAGAAGGTCGGCTTGGAACCCAAACAAGTGAAGCTACTGGGGTGATGGAGCCATGCTCCGGCTGCGCTCCGGTACGGCTTCGGAGCCGATATGTTTCCACTCTAATCAATGTGTCAACTTCCACCAACTCCGCTGTGTGTCTACTCCGTCCCAGCTCCGACAATCCAGAGCTCTCCGAAGCAGATACGCAAGGCTTCTATTTTTACCGGATGTCGGAGCAAAGCCGCAGCAAGTTCGCACAGATAAGGGTAGAGTGGGACAGGAAGTACGACACAGAAACAAAATAAAACATCCGGTGGTTTTCAGAATAAAACACTCCGTGTTGACCCCAGATCGTATTTCACATAATAACATCAACATAACGTCACAATGGGCGGAGCCAGGCCTGGAGTCAACAGGTCAGAGGTGCTTACAGCATAAAGGATCAAGCCAGAGGACAAACATGGATGAGCAAAAGTTCATCATTGAAGTGGAAAACCACAAAATAATATATGACATGACACATCCTTTTTACAAGGACAACACCAAGCAAGTCCACCCCTCCTACAATGATCAACAATGATCTTCTGCCTGTTTGTTGTTGTATTTATCCCACATACAAATTGTCTTGCGTGAATGCACGCGATTTCACCGCAAGAACTTGTCAGTCTCGTCACTCCAGCTGTCTGGCAGAGCGGAGCCGTGACGTGCTCTGCACGCCGCCGGTTAGTGTTGGCGGAGCACGGAGCAAAACCGGAGCACAGCAGCAACTCAATGCAAATGCACTCAGTAGAATCCCGGCATCAGGGACAAAACGCTTGTGAACCTGAGATAACTGCTGAAGATGCAGAAGGGTTCCCAACTATATGAATGCTTTGACCACCCTTCACCAGGGAAGACCACCATGAGGAGGAACTGGCAACACCATACAGTGGCAGCCATCTTTAATTGGTGCTCCCAGCTGGATCCCAGGCAGCTGCCAGGTGGCTGCCACCCAAAGAACAGACCTTTGTTACACCATAAGGGACCTTGGTTTGGAGTAACTAAGAATATTGTTTATTAAGAGGTTGAATTGGTTAAACTTAGTTAAACTTAGGATAAGTTGAGTTGAGTCAAGTCAAGTATATTAAGTTAAGTTTCTGTGTTGTTGATATTTTTGTTTAATATGCCAAGGACCTGTCAGGGAGCCACCGTCAATTCAAGGTGGCTGCATCTGTATCTTCAGTAGCTCCTGCAGTTTCTGCTTGTATCAAAGCATCTCTGCATGATGTTTACTTCACCTGTTTGACAGTAGAGTATGACTGGTCCTGATGATCCATGGTGGCTGGATTGAGGCTCTGGTAGGTGGAGTCTGGATTGGATTTAGAGGCTGGAGCAGACTTCTTCTTGGTGGGAATCTGCAACAAACAAGGTGAAGTTTAGCAAGGTGACAAGACAGGACAGCACACCTCAAATACAGTGGGAGCCATGGAAACAGTCCTACATCTGTTCTGCATTAACACGAAACACTCTAAAGTTTAAAACACACATGAGCAAGATATGGCCCCAGGGCCGGACCCCGGCCACTGGACCATCTATCATCTCAATCTGGCCCTCAACGTTCTCAAAGGAAAACAAAACAAACCCCAAAAAATCAATAAAAGGCAGCATCATGTTAATACATCTGGAGGTGAATGTCTACAATGAGTCTGTACTGCTGTTTAACTCTATTCCAACAGAGGCCGCTGTCTACAGTTAGATTGGACTGGCTCTTGTCAAAGGAAGGCACGGCACGCAACCTTATTCCCCACTGAAGTCAGCTGCTGTGGTTTCCCAGCAACATCAATGTGATATTTCTTACAGAAGGTCGGCTTGGAACCCAAACAACTGAAGGAAGCCACTGGGAAGATGGAGCCATGGCATCTGAGACCATCTCAAGATGGTTGTTGACGAGAGCCCGCAGTTGGAAACCTTCTGCAAGCAAAGGCTAATTTCCTCTTTGCTGCCCCCCTCAGGTGAGGTGTAGCCTACAGGCTATGGGACAAAACGCTTGTGAACCTACCTGCTGAAGATGCAGAAGTGTTCCCAACAATGTGAATCCTCTGACCACCCTTAACCAAGGAAGACCACCATGAGGAGGAACTGGCAACACCATACAGTGGCAGCGATCTTGAATTGGTGCTCACAGCCAGATCCCAGCCAGCTGCCAGGCGGCTGCCATGCAAAGAACTGAACTTTGTTACACCAGGACCCTGCTTTGTAGTAACTAAGAATATATGTATTGTTTATTAAGAGGTTGAATTGGTTAAACTTAGGATAAGTTGAGTTGAGTCAAGTTAAGTTAAGTATATTAAGTTAAGTTTCTGTGTTATCTTTGTTTAATCTGGCAAGGACCTGTCAGGGTTCCGCCGCCAATTCAAGGTGGCTGCATCTGTATCTTCAGTAGCTCCTGCAGTTTCTGCTTGTATCAAAGCATCTGTGATGTTTACTTCACCTGTCTGACACGACTAGAGGATGACTGGTGCTGATCCATGGTGGCTGGATTGAGGCTCTGGTAGGTGGGGTCTGGATTGGATTTGGAGGCTGGAGCAGAGTTCTTAAAGGTGACACTCTGCAACAAACAATGTGAAGTTTAGCAAGGTGACAAGACAGGACAGCACACCTCAAATACAGTGCGAGCCATGGAAACAGACCTACATCTTGCATGTATCCTACATCTGTTCTGTATTAACACACACTTAACACTTTAGATCCTGCTCAGGTGTAAATAGGCCACCCTTCTCATAATTATATATATATATATAGCCCTGGTAAGACATCAGGATGTAAATAGTTAAAGTAAAAATAAAGTTAAAAATATACAGTTTAAATATGTATGCATGGATAAAATAAATACAGTAAATAAGTATAAAACTGTACATGGATGATAACATGTATAAAATAGAAGTCATACTGTTTACAGCTTTAAGAGTCAACGTTTGGAGTTCATGCAAATGACCATATAGTTTGTTTGTTCATTCAAGGATTAAACCCTGTAGTCAGACGATCAGCCTAACTTGCTTTGTAGCCTAATCTGTCAATCATTGGTTTTCTTTAATGTAATTGGAAGTCGTAAATCAAACAGCCAACCCAAGTCCAGTCTCAGGGTTAGGGGCGGGTCTTGTGGTGAGCTGAGCATCTATCGGAGTTGGGGAACGACAGAAGCGATTTGTCGCCATTCAGAGAACAAGAGATATTTTACTGAGAGCATTTCGTTCATAACTCAAGGGTTTGATGACCAGTATCCTGTGGTTTTGGACGTTGTGTTATCTGTAAGAGGTAAATATGAGTCTGTGTGTTGTTTTATATGCTGTAACTGAATGTTAGAAGTGTAAAAACTATGTTTTGTTGCTAATAGCGTTTAGCCGTTAGCTTAGCTAAATCGTCATTAGCATTGCAGTCAAACTGTTAGCTTTGCATTTGAAGCAACTGGTTAAGACAAGCTACTGCTAAATCGCCATGAAATAGTGTTTGGACTTGTTGCTTAGCTGATATATTTGATTCAGGAGACGGACAGTGGTCACTGAGAGAGAGCGGACCAGGAAAGCTCTGTTTGGACCATGTGGAGAAGTTCCCCCTCGGTCCTGTGGGTGTGCTGCTGCTGTTGGACTGTTGCTGCTGTTTCTTCTGACATTCTTCCGCTCATCCATTCCCCACGTTTGCCATTCATCTGCCCCATCCATCATCTGCCCCCTACTTCCATGAACTACCCCCTTCTGATTAGTCCCTGGTTTCCGTGAGTACTGACTGCACGTGCCGTTTGTTTACCTGCTTGTGTGAACAAGTGAAGCAACCATTACAGTTTTCAGGCGTCCACGCTCCCAAGCTACACTCAGGCCTGCAACATGTGTTTCTGGGTTTGAGTGAGTGGTGTGTGAGTGTGGGCCCACAGGATATTTTTGAGGTATATTGTTTTCAAAGAGGTTATACATAATAGTAATTGGACATATAATTTAGAGGTAACGGATAAATCAATAACAAAGAATTTAAATATAAATAGATACATTAATAATAATTGTTGTTTGTCAATTGTCCATATTATTTTATTTGCATTTGTTTTATATGTGATCCGAAGCACTTTTTTCTACATTTTGTTACCTATAGTAATCCCCACGTTTTGGGTTTATTGCAGTTAAAGCATACTTGTTGTGTAATTCATAAGTAATTCATATTTGGGTCATACATATTTGTTTAAAAAGGTAGATTAACTCATTGAGTGCCAGCCACTTTTGGAGAACGGACGCTCCCAGTGCCAGAGTTTCAGAGCTTTTTTCAGTGATTTCTCGAGGCCCACAGAATATTGTGTGATATTACTATGTAAACAATGAACACGCAAAAAGAACGATGAGACTCTTTTCTATCATCAGCAAAAACAGGTTTATTGATATCATTTTCCGTTCTTTAGTTATCAGCCGGAGAAGATAGCTTGATTTAACAAAAAAGAGCAGTTTTTTTCTAGAAGCTGAGATAATGGCCCTTTTGTGAAATTAAACATTTCAAACACATCACTGACTCTGAAGCTAATTTTCTGATGTAGTCACACCTCAAAAATAATTTCCTTCAATAAAACAGTGAAGGCCAGGGAATTTTGTTTGGCAGAATAATATTTTTAGCTGCAACCAGCAGCGCTGGCCCCTGCGTGCGCTGCTGGTTGCAGCTTCTTGCTGATCTTAATTTGCTGCTGGTGGGCATCGGATATTCTGGCTTGCGTTTGCCAACCCTGTCCTGCTGCCTGGGTCTGTCTGGGTCAGTGTTGTGTGCTGCTCTGCGTGCCCCCCCCCCCCCCCCCCCCCCCGCACCCCCCCCCCCCCCCCCGCCCCGCCCCGCCCCGCCCCGCCTCAACTGCACACTCCTCCTTATGGGAGGTGGCTCTCTGCTGAGTTTGCTCTGCACTGTGAAGGGTGCGCGTCGGCGACATCCAGCTTTTTCCGCGTGTGTTTGTCACCGGCTACTACTGTATGCTTCCAGTTGAGAATAATAACGGCTGATCATGCGAATGGGCTGTCGGCGACAGCCTGTCGCAGCGGACATGGAGGAGCTCAATTGTGGGAGCAGATTGGCTGCTGCCTGCTGCAGGCACATCTAACGTTAAAACGCTTCATGCATATCGATGCATACGGATGCGATGCGATTTCCGTTTCCCCAACGACTTATTCTCTGTTTTTCTCTGCCTTTCTGTTAACCTGGAGAGCACTGTCGCCACCTAAGGGTTCTGTAAAATAGGTTATAGACCTCCAATAGCTATAATATTTGTACAGGAGAGGCAGAAGGCTTTGATCGAAGCCCCACCGTCAAAAAACGCAATTGACGAACATGTCCGTCCTTGGCACTCTACGTTACTATTTGAAATGACGAACATGTCCGTCCATGGCACTCAATGAGTTAAAAAGACACAATATACAACAACAGGGATATATATATATTTTATATTTCCTGAACTTTATTGGAGGCACCACCAGTTATTTTAGTTTTATGAGTAAGAGTGAATATTTAATGAAGAGGTATAGCGCCATTAAATTTGAAACCATGACCCAGGCCCCGCCCCATAGTACTATCACACTAATGGCCCATTTCCACCGCTGGTACCAGCGCGGCCCCGCCCAGCTCGTCTCGCTTTTTTGTCTCATTCCACCGATCAAAAACGTGGACAGCCCGGGTTGAGTCGGGGTTGAGTCGTGCTAGTTTTGGTCCCTGCTTTGTTGAGGTTCCAGCGCTGTGGACCCGGTACCATACCGTGACGTGAAAAGTCTGCGGACGACTGATTGGTCAGGCAGAATCGTGTTTACTGTCTACTGTCAATGCTGGATACCAGTTTAGTGGGGCTTACCCTCTCTTCTGTTATTTCCATCAGTCTTTTGTGTTGCTGCCTTCGGCTCTGGTGAAATAAAATCGATCTCCTTGCTCAGCTTTAACATGACGGTGGTTTTCAATTGTTTTGAGAGAGAAAAAGTCCGGATCATCGTAAGTCATTATCTGTTCGAATTAAAATTGTGCCGTTTTAATAATAAAAGAGGCCAAGTCCACTTACCGTGACGCACGGGGGACGTGCCGGCGGCATTAAACAAGCGCACCCAGTTCACTTCAGGGAAGACCCCCCCCCCTCCACTCCACTCCTTCTCTGAACAGGGGGCGCTTGTTTAATGTCGCCGGGGCGTCCCCCGCGCGTGTCGGCTGTGTTGTTGTGAAAACCTTTTAAGTCAAAGAAGAAACTTCATGTTCTTTCCTGTTTTCAACCGAAAGTGAGTACAAGTCTTCAACCGTGAATTTAACTCGCCTGTTTCCAAAGTGAAAGTTGGAGTCGCTCCATATAGATACAGCAGCTGCGTTTCTCTAGCCATTTCTCCTAAACTCTCTCATTACATTAGGTTCAAAAGCCCACGCGAATCTTAACGTTATATCAGCCAGTAATTCAGTCTGTTTTCTGCCAGCTAGTTGTTTTGTGCCGTTAGCTCATTGAGTGCCAAGGACGTCGATCGACGTCAAAGTAAATAGTGACGTAGCGTGCCAATGACGTCGATCGACGTCAAATGCGTTTTTTGACGGTGGGACGTGGATCAAAGCCTCCTGCATCTCCTGTACAAATATTGTAGCTATTGAAGGTGTATAACCTATTTTACGGACTCATTAGGTGGCGACAGTGCTCTCCAGATTAGAGAAAGGTCAGGAAAACAACAGGAAAAAGCCCCGTGATGAAAGAGAAACCGCTCATGCTGCAGCCAGAGCCATATAGATTGCTCTGGCTGGAGTTAACGTTGGCTGCGAACAGCAGTCAATCCGCGCCCACAACTGAGCCTCTCTGTCTCCACACGATTAGCCCCCAGAAAAGCAGCACCCGATGCCGAAGGGCCAAACCATTCTCAGCAGTCCGGTTTGGCTTTTCCATGTCGCGCTGGGAGCCGGCGCACAAAAACGGAGCACTCCGAAAATAGACGCTGGGTGCGTGAGGCTGTGTGTTAGTGTGGGGAGGAGTTTGCAGCTGAGGGCGGGAGAGGGGGGTGGGGCACGCAGGGCACCACACAACTACACCACGTCACTACATCAGAAAATATTAGCTTCAGACTCAGTGAATGTGCTTGAAATGCTTCATTTCACAAAAGGCGGAATAACTCAGCTTCTAATTTGAAACGCCTGTTTTTGCTCAAAACAACCTATCTTCTCTGGCTCATAACTAAAGAACGGAAAATGTTATCAATAAACTTTTTTTTGCTGATGATACAATAGAGTCTCCTCGTTCTTTGTGCGTGTTCGTTGTTTATTTCTGTGGGCCTCGAGAAATCACTGAAAACGCTCTGAAACTCTGGCACTGGGAGCGTCCGTTCTCCAAAAGTGACTGGCACTCAATGAGTTAATTGCTATAGTGACAGCCACTGCCCACTTCAGTCGCCTGGCTCTGTGCTGTAGCACAGAGCAGAGGCTAATAGCCTATTCAAGCCCGCTGGTATCATGTAGAGCACAGGCTCAGCTGTCCTGTTAACGTGAACGCATTACAGCAACGCAGCGACTTAATAAATAATTAATTATTCCCCCACCCCAACGACGATGCCATCGTGCAAAACGATGTTTAGCTGTAAAACAATCATGATGGGTATTTTGGTGACATCGCACAACCCTAATATATATATATATATATATATATATATATATATATATATATATATATATATATATATATATATATATATATATATATTAGTGTTAGAAACCATGGAAACCAACAATGACATTAGAAAAAGTAGAAGAAAAACTCACCTGCAAGTTTCTGCTACCCGAGTTTCCCCTGGAGTTCGAACCTGTGGACAGACAGTACACAGGTTTGTGTGTGTGTGTGTGTGTGTGTGTGTGTGTGTGTGTTTTGTGTGTGTGTGTGTGTGTGTGTGTGTGTTTGAGGTGGGGGGGGGGGGGGGGGTACTGTATAGTAATACTATTGTATACAGTAATAGGGGACAGTGGGCTAACTGTAGACTTCAGAATTGATGGAAACCTTTTTAACGTCAGAAGGCAAGCAGTCACAACAATAACATGTGAGCATAGGCGCCGATTTATGTCTGTGCCAGTGGGTGCCCATGCTTGTGCCCGTTGCCAAACAACCCCCCCCCCCCAGCCGAGCCGACCCAAACGTGATAAAGCTGCAGTGACGCAAACGCACACATTTCAGCACCATAGGAGATTTAACAGCGACCTACACACACACACACACACACACACACACTTCACACACCACTTCAGTTCGACACAATAGGAATAAGCGACCGAAGCACTCACCCACACACTCATTTCAGCACCATAGGACATGAACAGCGTCAGCGGCCCACACAGACACATTGAGAGATCAAAGGTTTTAACCAACATTAACATACACTACTACACCTCATATTATGAGGCTCATAATGCACGGAAAATAATAATTATGCCACCGGAATTATTTAGAAGATAAATCATAGATAGCTCAATTACACACCAAGCCCCATGTGGCTCAGAGACACCACACCAACACAAGCCAAACATAATAGCCTACTGTACACATTGCACTGTCACAATTAATTGACCACCAATATTAGGCCCGCATAGCTATTAGATAGAAAAGGTTTTATTTTTTCACTCACCATTGACGTTATTTTTTCTTTATGAGGAAAGTGTTGCCCCTTGGAGTTGAGCGTCGGATGAATTGTTTTATGAATCGTTCTAATGCTTTAGCCCAGGAAAAGCCTTCTTGTACAAAAGCCTTCAAAGATTCTAGATGGGGTGATGTGGAGGGAAGCGGAGCCCCCATGTTTTTAGCTGCAGTGCACACCTCACAAAATACTTTGTCCTTTGTGTCTTCATAGGTTATCCATGGGAATTTGGTTTTCCAGCTAGCTTGATAAGTCCGCCCTTTCTTTTGTCCATGATCCCTTCTGCAGCCCGCCGGCTCACCGGCGGCCGCGGCAACAGTCGCAGTCGCAGATGATGAAGTACTTGGCCTCGGCGCGGCCGCGGTGTTACTAGACTAGTAGACGTAGTCCCAGTCGCACTGGAAACCACGCTGGTTGTTGTGGAACTGGAAGTCGTTGTGGTGGTGGTGGTGGAAACCCCACTAGGTTTAATCAAAAATCTCCTCATTTTGTTTTTGGCTAGTTCTAGTTGTTGTTGATAACTGTCAGTCTGTCTGTCACTCTCTGTCTGTCAGATACCGCTCAAGTCCACAAGTGTGTTAACGTCACTACGTCAGCAGGGTCACGTAGAGTGCACTGACTCATGCAGCCAATCAGATTAACGGGCTATGTTTGGATCAACTCGTTTTGCAACCCGGGGCCGCCGGCGGGGCTCGGGCGGGTTGAGTTTGCTATCATGTAAAATGACTCGACCCCGCCCAGGCGGCCCAGCCCCCAGAGCCCAGAGCCGAGCATCCACGGGGAAATGATGAGGGGAGTGAGAGAGAGAGAGATATCTGCCTGTGGCACAGTAATAGGCATCTATCTATCTCTCTCTCTCTCCCCTCATTTCCCGGTGGGTGCTCGGCTCTTTCCGTGGGTGCTCGCGCGACCCGGCACCCACGTTTTCGGCGCCCTTGCATGTGAGCATGTCATGGAGCTACAGGATGCAGATGACTGTGCAGTTGTGGTCGACACACCGGAGGCACTGCAAGCTACCCTCACAGCTGCTGCAAGAGCGTATGGCAGGCTCTCTGTAACGCAGCTCTCTGTAAATGTGGCAAAGTCCAAAGTAGTATGCTAGTGGGCATCTACTCCCCTATCTCATATACCAGCTTTCACCATCTCTGACAAAGCACTTGCAATAGTGGAATCTTCCAAATACCAGGACAGTTTCCTCTCTGACCAGTGCAGCATCGAAAGCCAGATACAAAACCAGATCAAACAGGCATCTTTTCTTTTCTTCTTTTTTTACTTATTTATACAGAGTCTCCCTGAGAGCAATGCTCTCTTTTTCAGGAGCGCCCTGTTCACATTCACACACACACACACACACACACACACACACACACACACACACACACACACACACACACACACACACACACACACACACACACACACACACACACACACACACACACACACACACACACACACACACTCACACATTCACACCTGGAAGCTGACCAGTAAAACCACAGTCTGATGATGATCTGCTGGCCACTGAGCAGCTCCACTGGAGCAGTTGGGGGGTGGTGATGAGGGAGGGGCAAGCGCTGCCTTTTCACTTTCCCCACCCATATTTATCCTGCTGGTCCCGGGGATTGAACCGACGACCTTCCGGTCACGAGCTCGCAAGCTCGCTTCTTTTGGCAGACTCAGGAGAAGTCTTTCAAAATAAAGACCTCAACTTCTACACCAAAATATCTGCTTAGCTGGCACACATCATGACAACATCTCCTCTCCAGCTGTAAGGCGTGAACGCTGTACTGTAGGGCTGGGTATTGGCAAGGACCTCACGATACGATACGTATCACGATACATGGGTCGCGATACGATTATATCACGATACATTGCGATACAATACATATTGCGATATTGCAATACTCGACAATTTACTCAAAATTAAATAATAGAGCTAAAGATACAACACACTGTGTACCACCCAGGTAGTGTAATAATATGTACATCACTTTATACTGATAACTTAGTGGACAAATTTAGTTAAAACTACTGAGTGTTGAGTGTTACTGAATGCATTGATATGGGAAATATTGATACAGTATCAATTAGGGGTGGGAATCACCAGATGCAGAGGCCTGGCATGGCATGGCCTGCAATTTTTTATTTTTTTTAATATCGACACTTGGCGTCCAAGTATCGATACAGTATCGGGGAAAAAAATATCGCGATATATTGCTGTATCGATTATATTGCCCACCCCTACTGTACTGTCGCCACCTCGGGATGCATGAGGCCTTCCATATCAGATGTCTGCAACACATCCTGAGGATAACCTGGCATGATCAAGTGCCCCATAATGCAACACTCCACAAGACCAACTGCATCAGTATGGAGGCTATCGTCACCCAACACCAATGGCTCGCTCACATCATCAGGATGCTGAAAGAACGCTTACCGTGTAAAGTGCTCTATGGACAGTTACATCATAGTTGGCAGGAGGACAGAAAAACCCATATAAAGATCAATTGAAGACCGTCATGAAAAAGTATGTCCTGAACCTGACCCAGCTGGAGGATACTGCTGCTCAACACTCCACCTGGTGGCAGCTCTGCCAACAAGGATTGTAGAAGCTCGAGGAGGATCAAAGTGATCGACACACTAGGAAACGTCTAAAGCAGCTGTTCCCAGCATTTTTGGCTTGTGACCCCTCTTTGACATCACAAAAAGCTAGGGACCCCAGTCATTCAAATGTCAGTACATCAGTAATATCATCAGTGACATACATCATCACTATGCTGACTTTTTTCCTCAGAATCTTGACTTTAACCTGATAATTCAGACTTTAATCTGCAGAATTTTGAGTAATTCTGACATTAAACTCAGAATTCTAACTGACTTTTTAAACTCAAGACTCAAATACATTTTTCACATGTGGCCCTAATCCTCTTCGGTAGTTTCAAATCATGTGTGGTGTAAAAAACAAGAAAACAGCCGACCCCAATTTAATCCAGCCTGGGAGGTTGGGAACCACTGCTCTAAAGAGACATGAAGCCAGTACCCAATCCACACCCCCAGTCAGTGCTTTCACCTTTTCTGTTTGCGGCCTACAGGGGGCAGTCAATGGGCAACCTGTTACCTGAAGCAAGTGGCTAAAAGTGGTGTGTGTGTGTGTGCGTGCGTGCGTGCGTGTGTGTGTGTGTGTGTGTGTGTGTGTGTGTGTGTGTGTCACCATCATTGTCCCTCTTTGTCTTCTTCCACTTGTAGAGCAGCAGCAGACTGACGGTCAGCAGCACAACCACGACCCCCACTGTCCCACAGATCACCAACACCTGCAGGTCAACTGGGTGAGAGACTTAGAGGGAGAGTGGGGAAGATGGGAGAGAGGGGGGGGGGGGGCAGAGAGAGAGAGAGAGCAGGTTAGGGCCATATTATTATTATTATTTGTTTTGACAAAAACTCTTAAAAACAGGCTTCAGACTGCAGAGAACAAATTGATGAGGGTAATATTGAAACTGAGCCCTCGGTCGCACATTGGCAGGGGCCATTTTCAAATTCTCAGCTGGCTTCCAGTGGAGGCACAACCACGGGAAAGGGTAGACTTAGCATGGTCCACAAGATAATTTATGGCTCTGTCCCCGAGTTCTTACACAAGTATTTTACTCATGTCAGGGAAGCTCATAGTGTTTTTACTAGATTGTGTATCCCTTTAAGACCGGGAATGCGGTTCCCGGTCTTAAAGGGATACACACACAAATGCTGCATTAGGTATCAATGGGTTAAAAACATTAACTAGAGCATGGCTGTTGGATAAGGTGCCTCTGTAGTGCCTCCCTGTTTTATATAGTTCTCCCATTTTGTTATCTTGTATTGCTTTTTAATTTACCGTTATTGCTATTTTTTTCAAATTCTTACTATTGATTGATTTGTATTGCTTTCTAATTGACTTTTATCTGTCTATTTTTATCTATCTAATTCTTACCATTGTTTGATTTGTATTGCTCCCTTAATGTTGTATGTTTTTGTATGTCTCGTTCTTTTGGCATACATTATTAAATAGGTGCACTGAATACCCAGGTATTTGAACTAAAAGAAAAGAAAAGTCATTTTTGGGTTCAGCTCCACTTTAAACTTGATTTGGTCATTTATCATACATTTTTGTTCTTCTACCCATGGATGGATTACTGGACGGACCAACGGGAAACTGGCCCAGAGGACCACGAGCTCAGGGGGCCTTAACCCAGAGCTCATCAGACACCCCCGCCCCCCCCCCCCCCCCCCTCACCCCTCACCCCCCATCCGCTTCTATGAAGCAACATTTCTCTGATCTGTGACACAGGGAGGTGTGACAATGTATCTTCTTCTACCTAACCTCATCCTGTTTAACAGAGCTCTCTGTTTCTCAGTATTGCTCAAGGTTTCCTGCCTGTCAGGTTCTCTCTCACACTCACATGCAAACATCACCTGACTCAAGCTGTGTTTTCTCTCCAGAAGCTGTATGTGTGCCCAGGCACGCTTTGTCTCATCATCTACCTATACGTCTCAGGCTGGACTAGATCCAGAATGCTGCTGCATATCTTCTGATAACAACTAGGAATATGCATATATATATATATATATATATATATATATATATATATATATATATATATATATATATATATATATATATATATATATATATATATATATATATATAATAGGCATATTTCTCCATACTGGCTTCTCTGCACTGGCTCCCTGTAAAATACAGAATAGAATTTAAAATCCTTCTCCTCACCTACAAGGCCCTTAATGGTCAGGCACCATCATATCAGAGCTCATAGTACTACTACTACTACTCGTGGTTCATAGAGTTCTGAGAAGTAGAGCTACCAGGCTCATCTTCTTTGGAACCATCTTCCAGTCTCGGTCCCGGAGGCAGACACCCTCAGTCTCCACATTTCAGAGTAGACTTAAAAGTTTCCTCTTTGATGAAGCTTATAGTTAGAGCCCCTAGTTATTCTGTTATAGGCTTAGACTGCCTTCTCTTCCAATTAAAGTGGAGTTTTCTTCCCGTTAAAGGGGAGTGTTTTCCATGACACACTGAGCTCTATCTGCTCTCTCTCTTTGTCTCTCAAGCCAACCAGTCAAGGCAGATGGAAGCCCACCTAGAGCCAGCTGCTGAAGGCTTCTTCCCGTTAAAGTGGTCTTTCCTAGGCTGATATGTTGTGTTCTGACTCACCTTCACAGGCTGATATGTTACGTTCTGACTCACCTTCACAGGCTGATATATTACGTTCTGGCTCACCTTCACAGGCTGATATGTTACGTTCTGACTCACCTTCACAGGCTGATATGTTACGTTCTGGCTCACCTTCACAGGCTGTTATGTTACGTTCTGACTCACCTTCACAGGCTGATATGTTACATTCTGGCTCACCTTCACAGGCTGATATGTTACGTTCTGACACCTTCACAGGCTGATATGTTAGGCTGGTTTCACACCGGCGACCCAAGCCTTGCCTATGCCTTGCCTTTACCCACGCTTTTTAATAGGCGTCCGTTTTAGTCAACGAGGCTGTGTACACCGGCCGCCTGAGCGTGAACCCTGCGTGTACCCACGCCTTGCCTATGCCTTGCCGATTTTATCGAATAGGCGAGAGTTCTATTTTCACGCCGACAAGGCGCGTGCAGGCAGGCTTCTTCTGTCAAGCCATGAAAGAAAAACGCACAATATCCGTCGGAAATTGCAAAGTCAACTGAATTTCAAAATAAAATGGAGTTACTACAACACGTTGAGCAGAGAGACAGAGAGATTGACGGGTGGCTATCACGTGGGGCTTTCTCCCCGTCGGCAAACAAATCTTCATGAGAGAGAATAGCGACCGAAGAAGCAAGATGGACAATGTTGTTGTGCCAGGCTGCCAGCACATAGCCTATTCTTGCAAGATCACCTCTCTAAAATGTCCGACTATAGTCAGACCTGGTTATACATATCCAGCATCAATAGAACATTAAATATATCCGATTTATTTTACCTAGAGGCTACCCATGACAATTCTGGACAACACGTGAAAAAATACAGTCGGGAGAGAGGAGAGGCGCTTGTGACTCGGCTCCAGGTTCGGCGTGCGGTGTGATCGCAAAAGCGTGTAACAGGTTCACGCCCAGCTCGGCGTAGGCGTGGGTTGAGGCAAGGCAAGGCTTGGGTCGTCGGTGTGAAACCAGCCTTACATTCTGGCTCACCTTCACAGACTGATATGTTACATTCTGACTTACCTTCACAGGCTGATATGTTACATTCTGACTTACCTTCACAGGCTGATATGTTACATTCTGACTTACCTTCACAGGCTGATATGTTACATTCTGACTCACCTTTACAGGCTGATATGTTACATTCTGACTTACCTTCACAGGCTGATATGTTACATTCTGACTCACCTTTACAGGCTGATATGTTACATTCTGACTTACCTTCACAGGCTGATATGTTACATTGTGGCTCACCTTCACAGGCTGATATGTTACGTTCTGGCTCACCTTCACAGGCTGATATGTTAAGTTCTGGCTCACCTTCACAGGCTGATATGTTACGTTCTGGCTCACCTTCACAGGCTGATATGTTACGTTCTGGCTCACCTTCATAGGCTGATATGTTACGTTCTGACTCACCTTCACAGGCTGATGTTACATTCTGGCTCACCTTCACAGGCAGATATGTTACGTTCTGGCTCACCTTCACAGGCTGATATGTTACGTTCTGGCTCACCTTCACAGGCTGATATGTTACGTTCTGGCTCACCTTCACAGGCTGATATGTTACGTTCTGGCTCACCTTCACAGGCTGATATGTTACATTGTGGCTCACCTTCACAGACTGATATGTTACGTTCTGGCTCACCTTCACAGGCTGATATGTTATGTTCTGGCTCACCTTCACAGGCTGATAGTCTCTTGCTTGCAGTGGCGTTGCTAACGTGATTGTTGACCAAGCAGACGAGCTCTCCTGACAGGCCTGGTGTCAGAGTGATGATGTTGTTCTTCTTCTCATGATCTCCAGAGAAGAGCTGGGGGTCTGTCAGTGTGCGTCCGTCCAGAGTCCAGCTGTACTGAGGACTGTCCCCCTCACAGGAGCAGGACACCCTCATCCTCTCCTGGGACAGACACTCAGAGAGCAGCAGGGGGGAGGACACACGGGCTGAGGGAATAGACTCACATCAGTTTGCACTTTGACAGAATCAGCAATGCAATAAAAAAACACGATTTCAGACGGCAGCCCGTTGTCAGAGTCTGGTGTCAGGCCTGAATTAGTAGGTCTATATGATTTCTGCAATGCAGAAAAAACAGACAGAATCATGGAATTTGGTAATAATCTATCTTCTTCAGGGGTAGCATTAAACCTGCCAGTCTCTAGTGCCAAGGGAAGAGTTCCAGAGCGTATTTTCCATCTGTCCAAATCAAACTTCACATAGGGTTCTACACAGTAACTGTCTTTTATAAGACAATAGGTTCTTAGCTTTGGTTTATACCATATCTTATCTTATCTTTATACAGAAGAAAGATATTACTCATAGAGGGAGTGCGCTTAGCGGTACCTGACAGAGTTCAGCGCTGAATTTCGTGCTATTCAGCATAGCGCCACCTACCAATACCTTACACACACAACACAATCTTGGGCCGGAGTCCCAAACTAGACTTGCAGGCCGCATAGTGGCCTGATAATCTACTATTATAAATTATATTAATCACACATTATATTATTCTCAGTTAAATGACTGATATTGAGTATTCTCATGAATCCAAATTGAGACAGCATGCCCCCTATAGTCGGGTGGGTGGGGGATAAATTGGGTGCATGGAGGGAGGGGGTCCCCATGAACCCCCTGTAATCCTCAAGGTGTCCACATGTTAACATCAAAATTAGTTTTTTGATGTTAACTCGAAATATTGTCGCAAGGGTCTGTTTGGTGGCAATCTTCACAGCCATCTTGGATTTCCAATGAAAATGGATCATCATCATAACTTTTGAACTAGACATACAGAGACAAATGACAAAGAGTTTCTGTGTAATTTTGGCACGAGTTATTGATTGAGAGGGTTATTTTCACTTTTAGCAAGTTTGGTATAGTAAAAATGGCAAATAGCAAAATATTTGCCTATTAGTCATGAGCCAGTAGGTTTGGGATTAGTGCTCATAGTGATTTTTGGCAATGTATACGCATCTCTAGAGTTAGAAAATATGTGATAGCATTACACCAGTGCTAGCTAAATGTCTGTTATCATTCGATTTACATCCTGATGCAAAACACACTTTTCAAACCTATTAGTGCATGGGAAACCTGCTTCCTACTAGACCACTACTTTGTGCTGCAAATTGACAAGTGGCTATGATACTGGAATATGTGGCTTATCATTATTACCAATTTCTCCAACCGTTCATAAGAGTAATTATTTACCTTGAATGGACAGTTGTAGTTTTTGATCTGCGATTGTACTTCCATTTTGATGATAGATGTGAAGGGTATATTGAGCACTGTCAGTCGGGTTGATGTTACTTATCCTAAAAGTTCCATTACTGGGAGTAAAGGAGAATCTGTTTTCTAACATGTTAGCCGTAACCATATTATTTCTCATAAAGAAAACTGTGTGAGCTTTGTTTTTCATCCATTTATAATTATATGATTCAGAGAACTGAGTGACCAGTTGGAGAACGACAGTTCCTCCCAGAGCTCCAAAACATTGAGTTCCATTCTGTCTGCCATCACAGTAGGTTTCCACACCTAAAGACATTCAGAAAAATAAGACACAAAAAATAAATGTCACAATCAATATCCATATCCATAATTTGAGTTGTGGGAAAATATTCATGTGGCTATATAGTTTCTTTCTGCTCTCCCTGTGAGCCAACTAAGCAGCTGCTTAGAGCCCCGCAGCCACCAGGGGCCCCTGTGGGAAGAAGAATATGACATAGTGCAGTCCATGTTTGAGGACTGGAGCTCTTGTGCGCTCAAGCTACAGTGAAGATTCTGGAAACTAGACATCCAGACGAAAACGTAGGAACTGACAGTGTGCTAGCTCGCTGGCAAGCAGGCAAAAAATAGCAAAAAATTTGGTGTTTTTGAGAAAGGTAAATGGACTTGACTATTTTCAAATGGGTCCCTTGACCTCTCGCATCAAGATATGAATGAATGAATGAAATTGGACTAATTAGAACCAACCACACAAGTCACATGAGTCAGCCATTTCTGACATGTCAGTGATATAGGGTTTAAGAGCTCCATGGTCATTAAAACGTTAGGGTTGTGCTACAACCCGGGTTTTACGAGTGTGAACGAGAGCTCTCACTCTAGTGCCATCTCCGCTGCGCACGCAGCCACTGGAAGAATGTTATTTTTGCTCCAAAAATGATCTTTATATAAAACCAACCACCCACCAACAGGTGGCGTGGTACCCCCCTGGGCTGAGGTGGCCACCCTCATTCCTTACCCACTTGACTATGTCACGTCCGCCAGACCAGGGAAGGCCTCTCCTTCTTCCAGCTCGCTGAGAACGACGCATCCAACGACGCATCGACGCAGCAAGGCTGGGTAGCACAACCCTAACGTTTTACTTCGTTTCGAACTCAAGCTCTCATTTTAGTGCCAAATTCAACCGCCCTTGCTGCCGGGAGCACTCCTCACCTCCTCAGAGCGACCCGAGAGTCATCGGTGAACCACGGCCGCATGGCAAAACGCCCATGCCCAACCGTGTGGCATTTGGAGCGGCAATGATACTACCTTCTTGCCACTGACAGTACCGCATGCGCGAAACGCGACCCGGACACTTCAAGGTTGTATCTAACAAACGTGTCATGAGAGGACCATGAGGCCGCAGCGCACATGTCCTCCACCGATACACCACGCAACAACGCGGAAGACGTTGCAACGCCCCGCGTAGAATGCGCCTTGATACCCTCCGGGGGTACCTTACCCACGGCAGAGTATGCCAAAGCAATCGCCTCCACTATCCAGTGTGATAAGCGATCCTTGGAAAGGGGTCCACCCTGGGCCCTGTGCACGAAACAGACCAACAACTGGTTTGTAGTGCGTAATGAACGCGTCCTGGCCACATAGGCCGAGAGCGCCCTTACGGGGCACAGCATGTGCAAACGTCTCTCGTCGCCCCGAACTGAACGGCGGGGGACAGAATGCTGACAAGTCTATGACCATAGACGTAAAGCTGGCATTAATATTCTTAGGTTGGTAAGCCGGGTTAGGTCGCAACGTAACCCTGCGCCCATCATCCCCGAAAACCATACAGGCCTGCTGCACCGAGAGGGCAATCAGGTCACCAACCCTCTTTCCTGACGACAAGGCCAGCAGCAGAGCGGTCTTCAAAGACAGAAATTTCAGATCAGCGGAGTCCAAGGGCTCAAACGGATGACCCGCGAGCCCGTCCAGCACCGTAACCAAGTCCCATTTGGGAAAGACGCACCGCGACGGCGGCCAAACCTACGCGCTCCCTTCATGAAGCGCGAGACCAGAGGGAACGCCCCTACGGGGCTCCCCTCAATTCCCATGTGGCAAGCAGAAATCGTGGCTACGTACACCTTAAGCGACTGCGACCTTAACCGACCAAACTCGGGCCTTGGGCGCCAAGGACGGTGGGCTTGTCCCTAAAGCTACGAGCCGAAGGCTGGCTCCAAGCCCAGGCCTTGGCGAGCTGCCGCCCCCGCCGGGCACATAGCCCCGGCAAATGGCGGACTAGGCAGTTCCCTGCTGAGCTCCGGACCGAAGTTGAGCGCTGAGCTCCAATGACGGCGGGCTCATAGCCCCCCCCTCCCCCAAGGAAGGCGACTAAGAGCGGGCCAGGTCACCCGCCGAGGGTGAGAGCCGCATATCCTGGCCTGCCTTTTGGGACCCAGGATGGGCCCACTGCGGCCGGGTGGGGTGCCGCCATTGAGGGCGCACGAACCTGGCTTGGGGCCCTGCATCTCCCATAGGAGCACAGCCTGATAACCCTGCAGGATGGCAAGGTTGTTTGTAATGGCGGCGGACTGCCCCGCTGCCAAATACGCCTTTTCGGCCAGCCTGGCCGTCAGCTGGCACGCCTTGGAGGGCAGCGTGGGTCTGCCGGCATTGGAGGCCAGGTGGGATGCCACCAGCTCCTCGAGGGGGGCATCGCGGAGAACGCAAGCTTCTCTTCGCCCTCGACCACTGACCATCCTGCCTGCACCGCGCGGACCACGTCCACACAGACGGGCATTCGGCGTCGTGGGCGGGGTGCCTGGCGTGCCTGAAAAAAGCACCCCTGCAGTACTGATGCTGGGGTGGTTCGGCCCAGGCGATGCCCAGCTTCGCCGCGGCCCTCGACATCACCCCGTGGAACTGCTTCTGGTAGGGCGCATTAATGCTCATCTCTGAGCGAGCCCCCTCTGCAGCAATGGTGACGGTGGTGGCAGCGTCCCAATCCTCCCCGCCGGACATCTCCCCTTGGGGGGTGTCCTCCTGGGGGGTATCGACCAAGTGGTCGTAGGGCTGGAGCCCTCCCTGCTCCAACATTGGATGCATCGGCTCATCGCCCCAACTAAAATCCTGCTGCTCAGACTGGTCCTGGAGACCCTGAGCAGCTGGTGCTTCACCCCCGACCGGGCGGTCGGACCCCGCGGACGCACACCCCTCGGGAGGCGCACCGCTGGGCGGCAGGTCCTCCTCGACAAAGAGCGCAGCTCTGTGTTGCAACTCCACCAGGTTAAAGCCAGCACAGCCTGTGCAGCGTACTCGTGCCCTACGCAGGACACACAGCTATCGTGCTGATCGTACTCGGCCAGCCTAGCCCTGTCCCTCCCTTCTTCATGGCAGCCGCCTGGCTCATTGCACAAGTTAAGTTTTAAGCTAACTCGTAGCAAGCACTCGCAGGCTGTACCCGGTTTAGCGGAGGTTTTACCATATGAAGCTATGCAGTAAGCCGCCCTGAGGCTAGCGAACCTGCGCGTGCAACGTTAAAAGGGTAGCAGAAGTGCTAACGCACATTATGGTCAGATGCTAGCCGCACAGGTGCGAGCTAGCTATCTAGCTAAAAACTGAGAGCACAGCTCTTGAGCTACTACTCTCTCTAACGTTACTCCAGCTGGAGTGAACGTAACTGCGCTACACGGCGGTAGCCTACGCTAATATGCTAGCACACAAGGAAGATGCTGTTCGCACGGATGCACGCTAGCTATCTATTCACGACTGAGAGCGGCAACCCTCGGGTTACACTTCCAGACGAACGTCACCCCCTCCGGGGAGAACGCAGCCAGCTACACGGCGGTAGCCTAGTGTAATGTGCTAACACGAGATAGATGCTATCCGCACGGATGCAAGCTAGCTATATATTCAATAACTGAGAGCAGCAACCACTCGAGTTAGCTCTCAGAATGCCCTTTCTCTATCGTCACCCCAGCCGGGGTGGACGAAGCAAGCTACACGGCGGTAGCAACAGGTGTTAACCACACAATAAGGCAATATGCTCTTAGCTTATGATGAGCTTGTCCGTCACCGCTGGTGAAGAGATGCAGGATCGGGTCCCCGAAGCCTGAAGAATCTCGTCCACGCAAGCCTTCTTAAGGTGGGCAAATGAGACAGAATTAGCTTTAGCTTAAGAGCGCAAACTATGAGTTAACACGGAGCTTCAAAAAACATGTCCACTAGCGAGCTGGAAGAACGGAGGAGTGGCCTCCCC
Organism: Poromitra crassiceps; assembly: GCF_964638095.1. Taxonomy (NCBI): domain Eukaryota; kingdom Metazoa; phylum Chordata; class Actinopteri; order Beryciformes; family Melamphaidae; genus Poromitra; species Poromitra crassiceps. The sequence goes on from NC_139645.1 coordinate 35,060,784, forward strand.
TGGTCTGGCAGACGTAACGTGGGTAAGGAATGAGGGTGGCCGCCTCAGCCCAGGGGGGTACCACGCCACCTGTTGGTGGGTGGTTGGTTTTATATAAAGATCATTTTTGGAGGAAAAATAAAAAATTTCCAGTGGCTGCGTGCGCAGCGGAGATGGCACTAGAGTGAAAGCTTGAGTTCGAAACGAAGTAAAACACTTCTGCATCCAGTGGAGAAAAAAATCTCTGAATATAATATTCTGGAATTACAAGTGCAGTCAGTCAGCTTTACTTTGAGTGTTAACTGATAACTGCATATGGTAGCTGGTTCTATGAATACTTCACCGCCTATCTACTGCGAGGCAGGACCCCCAAATTTACCCTGCTTAGGACCCCCAGATGTAGAGGGCCGGCCATGCCCACACGTACGCCCCACTCTCACTACCACCTAGTGTTGGTTTCCTTAAATTATTGCCGCCTTTGATGCTAACTTGTATCAGGCTACAGCCAAAATTGTATCCATATAATTTATATTATTTGCTATATAGATTATTGTTAAAAAAAATCTTTCTGGTTTCCTTGCAAATTTTTCACTTTGTTTAGAGAAAATCAGATAAACATTTTGTGTGAACTCAATGTATGTGTCGTGCTCTGTCTGAAACCGTGGATATTGAACATTGTGGTAAGGCACGAAGAGGTTCCTTGAGCCTGACAGGCCTGACAGGACGACCTCCCATTTTTGGCCTGGCCTGGTCACATTTATATTGATTCAACACAAAACAGCTTAATATTCACACAATATACAATCATCAATGTATTTATGTGACAACTAGTGAAACAGCTCACCATGAGAGACTCCAAGTAGCACCATCAACAGTACAATCACAGCTTCCATGTCTCTGTTCACCCTCAGCTGAGCCAGTCGCCGCTTTCAGACAGATGCCAAACTACCCTAAAAAAGTCAAAATGTCAAACTGTACCCTAAACAAGGCTAGGTCGAAACGTAGCATATGGCCGGGGTGGGAAAGCATTGATGAGCCTGTTGTCAGCCAAAGTGGCTGGTCGATTTGAAATTGTACCAGCCGTGCACATTTACCAGGCAGGCATATTTTGTAATCCCACCTTTGTGTGAACAAATCGCTTGTGAAACAACGCAGTATCAATAAAGGCAGGCATGGGACAAAATTAGACAAAGCACATAACCAGCTCGACTTGCACTATGAGATAAGAAAGGCATATTATGCTCAAAATTCTTACAATTATCAAATTGAACAGACAAATTGAGATAGCCCAGTAGAATAACATTTTCCATTCCTTCTTCACAAAGAAGAAATACCGTAAATTCCGGACTATAAGCCGCACCGGTGTATAAGCCGCACCTGCAAAGTTTTTTTCTTATATAAGCCGCACCGGACTATAAGCCGCGGGTGTTTTAATGTTTTTTTTTTTTTTTTTTTTTTTGTGTTTTAATGTTTAATTACCATATGTAAGGGTTCATGCACAGAGGGGATTGTCGGGAAAGAGATGGCTGTTTGAGGAAGCTCCCATTTATTAACATTTCAACAAAACAACATAACACAACACCACCTGTGTTGTTATTTACAGTGCACACAGTGTCATACAGTGTCATACAGTGTGGTGAAAAGAGGGCAAGAGAGGAAATTAAAACAGAAGTGGATTTATAGTTAGAAAGAGTGCTAAAAAAGAGAGATTTTTTTTTTTTTTTTTTTTTTTTTAAATCCATAGATAAGCCGCACCGTTATATAAGCCGCAGGGGCCAAAAAAGGCCAAAAAACGGGGAAAAAAGGTGCGGCTTATAGTCCGGAATTTACAGTACTCACCTCTATGTTGATGTAGCTATACAGTATAGTGCACCTCTCCATGCACTGCACATCCACAACAAAACCTCTCCAGCTCAGATTTTTCATTTGTTTCTCCTCTAGATAGTCCCGTAGATTCTGGTTTACAACACGCTTTCTCTAACTTGACAGCTGCCCAGTTGTCATTGTAGCATTCTATTGGCCGCTGGTAGGTTACAAATGCGTTCCATAACACACAGAACAGTCTTTTTGCCAAGTTTCCGAGGCAAATGTATTTTGACAGAATTGACACTGTTAATGAGCATTACAGCAATATTCGTTAGTATAAGTTAATATTCGTTAATATAAGTTAATATTCTCGGCTTTGTTAATAACAAATTTTCCTTTGGTGTGACAAACTCAAAACACATATTTATGTTTTGGTTTCCAGGCACTTTACTATCCACAAACATGACGACTGGCCTAGACTGAATGGACTGTGTGTTATTCCTTCATAGTGAAAGAGGATTTGAGCAGGACAGCTGAGACTTATAGGGTCCATGTACATATCGAGTGCTTGGAGCGCTTTTTGGAGCAAATATGAGCATTATATCAATTGAAAGATTGTTTCAGTGACAAAAGGACACAACTGAAATTTTCACCCATTTTAATTACACAAAAACTGAAAGCCGTAACAGTAAGGTACTGTAGGCGTTTGTCTGCTGCCAAAAGGGCAGCATTGTGCATAGAGGATTCTACCAGCACTTAGGTCAACTCAAAATGCTGCTGACATAAGTAATGCTAGCATGGCACCATAATCAAATAATTTCTACTATCCTATTTATATCCTATTTAATCTATATTAGATTACATTAATGTCAGACTAATAATTAATAATTAATAATTAATAATTAATAATTAATAATTAATAATTGATAATTAATCATTGATAATTAATCATTGATAATTGATAATTAATAATTAATCATTAATAATTAATAATTAATGATTAATGATTAATGATTAATGATTAATAATTAATCATTAATCATTAATAATTAATCATATATTATTAGGTCAATATTAGACAAAAGTAAATATGTTAATATCCCCATCGAATGTTTAGGTCAGATTGAACATGTGGCCCTCTATCGTTGCAACGGCCTCAAAACTGCGCTTAGTGCCAGGCGCAGCGCAGATTAGTGGGCGTGGACCGGCCCACTCGATATTTTGGTGTCGGCGCTACACGCAGCCTTAAGCATTATAACCACGCTTTTTAAGCGTTAGGGTTAGGGTTAAAATGATGCACAACCTGCTCATTGGAGAAGTGCAGTAAACAAATCACAAGCTTCCCTTTTATAAGCTCCAATTCCACGAAGCGATCCCGTCCGGTCCGGTCAGAAAAGCCTACCAAAGCGCTCTGAGCTCCCCCCCCCCTCCCTGTTTCATCCCCGTCTGTCTCCATATATAATATTCCATTTTATTATGCTTCTCAAACCAATCTCACTGCAGTTTAAATACTGCGAGCATGTAAATACGCTACACTATAGCAAGATCAAAGTGAAAAGAATGTTCTAAACGCATTGGCTAGAAAAATATAGCCTATCCCTATGTGGCCTATGTCATCATGAGATTAGATTGGTGAAAGTTTGTCCAGATTAGAATGATATTGTTTTCTCTCGCTACCTTTTCTTCTCCAGTGCTGCAGATGATGCACATAAATATAGCCTACATTATGTAAAGTCATTGCATAAATGTGTTTTTATTGTAAAAGTAAATGTGAAGTAAGCCAAGTCTTATTGGAGCGTAGAACCGTGTTACGGCTGTCACTCATCTAAATCATGTTATATCTGCGAGGGATATATATCTATATATGCGAGGGATATATATACCACCTGGGTTACATATATGTTTCACATAGGGTTGTGTTTGGATTTCTATGTTTTATTTTGGCCAATATTGAAATGTTCGAGAATTGCATGTTGTGTGAACATTATTTCTATCTACCACTTTAGGCAATTTAGGCTCATTTGGTTGATATTTCTTGTTAATGTATTAGCCTCAATGCATGCTGGGAGATTTCACATGTAGCTCAACAGCCTCTGAATGACAGGGGCTCAAAACGAGATATAACAACTTTTTTTCCATCTGTCTTTCTGCCTGTCTGACACGCGAGAGAGAGGGAGAGAGAGAGAGATAGAGACGCGCGAGAGAGGGAGAGAGAGAGAGGGAGAGAGAGAGAGAGAGAGAGGGGGAGAGAGTGTGAGATCAGTAGAGGAGAGCTGTGTGTAAATACGCACAATATCCGCGGCGCACTGAATAAGGCCTGGTTATGAAAAGCGCTAAGCGCTAAATTAACGCCAGGGGGGAAGATATCGTTAGGCCGGTATTTAAGGCCGAAACGCCCATTCTGGCCTATTCTGGCACTGCGCCACGCCTCTTTGGCGTAAAGCGCATTTCGGGGCCTAAAACCATGTTGCTATCTTCCCGAGGCAGGCGCAAGGCGCGTTTTTTTGCGTTTAACGCCAGTTTTTGCGCCTAAGGCCTGTGGGAAGATAGGGCCCCTGATGTTCTAATAGAGAGCCCCAGGAATGAGTCCGGAAAACATCGCTGCTAACACTCCTGGTTCTTCACTGTTTTCGCCTATGGGATTTTTGAATGGGTTTTTGGCGCGATGCTTCAAATCAGGTCTGTGGTTAACGCCAGCTTATTCAAATGCGAACCAGTGTTCAGCAGGATAATCTTCACACATGAGGGCCACTTTTATGAGTTGTTAAGCTTTTACGTGCCGTTAAAAGGGCGGCTAGCTAGCAAACGGCTAAATGAGACTACACTGTTGAGTCGACGGGTATATTATACGTCAATAACGTCATCACTTCAAAGGACGAACACGGAAATTCTCTTTCCCTCACCTGGTTCAGCCCGGAGTAATCAGTGCACAGCAGCGTACACATCAACAACACTCCAGGTTGAGTGGTGACGTGACGTGGAAGCCTATGCGACACTGTGTATTCTGGATTAGCTTAGCACAAGCTTTTTACTTCTAGGGCTCGCATTTACGCTTCACAACTCATGAAAGTGGTCCTCATGTGTGAAGATTATCCCGCTGAACACTGGTTCATGTTTGATTAAGCTTGCGTTGCCCAGAGACCTTATTTGAAGCATCGCGCCAAAAACCCATTCAAAATTCCCATAGGCAGAAACAGTGGAGAATGAAGTCCGGGACTTCCGCGTTCCGACTACAAAAATACGTCATCCCTGCGGCTCTCTATGTGAGGAGTGTGAGCTGGTCAAGATGAGCTCTGGTAGTCAGACTGCTGCTAGCTGAAGTTGTGTGTGTGTCCCAGGTCACGTGACCTGGGACACACACACACACACACACACACACACACTGTGTGTGTGTGGTGTGCAAAACCCTTCACATGACACTGCTGCACATTGTTGGTAATGAGCCAAAGGACGAAAATGAGTTTTTCATGTATTTTGAGATTTTGAGTGATTTGGTTACTTTCATCTCCGTAGTACATCATGGTGAATAACTATTTTCATAAAACAAAAAAAAGTAAAATTATTTAGTTGTATGGTTTTGGTGGACTGCCACTGTAGAAAATACAACCTTGTGGAATGTTTAAAGCCATTTTTCTCATGCTTTACTTTTAGCCACATAACACATTAAATACTTATAACCAGTAGCGGAGCATACACTGGGGCAGAGGGTGCGGAGCGACCCTATCAGCCCAGGGGTCTGAAGCTCTTAGGGGGGCCCCCCATCAAAAAAAAAAAAAAAAAAATCATTCCAGGCCAGTCCAGGCCTGAGTGTGAGAGCAATTCAATCAATAGACAATAACATTGATGTGTTTAAAATTAGCTATTCCACTAAATATGCATGGCTAAAACAGATTCAAACATGCAAAAAAGGCAATTTTTTCTTCGCCGCCGGCCTTAATTGATTTTTTTTTTGGGATGGGGGGCCCCCCTAGGAGCTTCACCCCCCCTGGGCTGATAGGGTCGCTCCGCCCCTGCTTATAACTGTTGATCTGAGAGAGCTGTCTTGATCATTCAAAAAGTTATAATTAGCCAGGGGAGAGTTTCTAATTCATGGAAATGTCAAAAAATTAAAATGTCAAATTCCCACCATGTGAAGGGTTTTTGCAGACCGTGCGTGTGTGTGTGTGTGTGTGTGTGTGTGTGTGTGTGTGTGTGCGTGCGTGCGTGCGTGTGCGCGTGCGCGTGCGTGTGTCTCCCGGTAGGTCACATGACTTATTGACGTGTCTTGGGACACAACTTCCACAACAAGCATACTGTATAGAGACGTGTAGTCGCTTAGAATAAAAGTAGAATGAATGAATTAGAATGAATTAGTATTTTATGTTGAATGTTTCTAGCTGTTTATATGAAGGAAGTTTATTAAAAAAAATACTGAGGAAAAAAATCTATCAAATTGATATGTCCCATTTACATGTACCTGCAAAACTCTAACATGGACACCAGAGGCTCCATTACAATCACATTAGATTTGAACACAGCTCTATTAGAAAACATGTTTGTTTTGTTGTTGTGCCATCGGGAACTTCTATGAAATCCAAGGTCTGTATTTATTGACTAAATTAGGACCAATAAAACATAACATGAAATGGCACAATGGTGGATGCTCTTCAGAATCACTTACAAACCCTGTATCAGCCTCACTCGTCCCTCAGGCCCTTGATTTAGTGTGGGGGGAGTCCCTTCCCCTTCAGCTCGCTAACCCAACCTTAGCTCACATAGGCCTGTAGAAGCTGGATATCCCAAGAGGGCTAGTAGTTTTACTTAAATTTTGACTTCTTGTATCTAGACTTTATTTTAGCCACCCAATTTTAAAGTACAGGTCCCCCTGAGCAAACTATCACCCCTGAAAAAGTATCAGTATAGGCTTACCTTCTGTTGTCGCAGGCTAGAGAAAAGGAAACGTAAAAACAAAAGAACGATGCAGTGTTGGCTTTGTTTCTCTGAGTTTTTAGTAAAGCTATAACTACACAACAGTAGACCTATACAACAGTAGACCTACACAACAGCAGCCTACCTGTCAGATGGAGGCTGTCTGACTAAAGTACAGGAAGTGGTCTCTGTCTTTCAGAAAGACAGAGACCACTTCCTGTACTTTAGTAAAGACTCTTTGCAAGAGTCTTTGCAAGAGTCTCTTGCTTCTTCTGCAAGAGAAGAAGCAACACTTCAGAAAAGAAAAAAAGGTGAATTGCACTGGCTGCACGTGTAACCCCTAGTGGCCAAATGATTTTTTATTTTATGTTGACATATAAACCATGGTTGATGAGGGCTGGCTCACCGGGGTTGTTTGTCTGTTGCACTCTAGGGGAGAGCAAAGCGGAACTAAGCATTCTACACTAAAACGGATGTTAGTGTGATACCACTCTCATAACGTGTGTATCACTTAGGGTGTCGAGTCATAGTCTATTTTTTTATTTGTCTTTATTGAATGTTCCAAAACGGCATGCTTAACTAAGAATAGGCTAAAGATTATTTCCACTCACCACTTATTTAATGTGGTTACTTTACTTTGTGGTCAAAAGTTTGGAAGGAACAATGCATGCTGGGGGATATGCAAATATGTTTGTCCAATGGGTCCAATGGCATTGCGCTCTGTCAGAACTTGCTTGGATGTCCTGATGTTGGTTTAGTAGCAAAAGTAAACACAAGTTACTAGCAGCATTCACTATAGACTCTTTAGTGAATACTTTCCACAAAATCATGAACAATGAAGAAAACCAGAAGGAATACAGTTCCACTTTTACCAAATAAACCAAAATTGATGTTCTGCGACAAGTTATATCATATCTACTAGCTGCTTCATTTTGGTCTCAGAGTGCACCAGATTAATGCATTTTACTTTAAAATTTACAAAATGTCTTTGTCGAGGGGAGGCACAGCCCCCCCTAGATACCCCCCAGTCGGAATCCTATTACCTTCTTGGTGGTGCAACCCCTGTTTGGAAAGCCTAGAATCGCCTATGATGGCCGGTGTGGTAAAGCGTGCACATATCATGTTTCTCATAGGGAATTGGATGTCATCTGGAGGGGAAAATGTAGCCTAAAAAAAGGAAGTTTAACATTACTTGGCTTGTGTTAAATGAACCTACCGTTCGTCAATTATAAACGTCATGCAGCTCTTTTCTTTCTGTGGAGCAGTGCTCTAGTGGTCACTGGTCAAAAAAGTGGATAAACTAATTTCTGAGGCAGTTTTCTCACATCGTGCTGTTATATAAAAAAAGGTGGATAAATAAACTTCAGTCGCCCAGATAGGCTGCGAGACTATGAGGCTAGAACAACTGAAACTGAATCATATATCCATATTTAATTGTATTCTTATCAGCATCATTGTTTATTTTGTGGTTTTCTGGCACGTTGGATTTACCCCGCTAGCCGGGGCGCTTCTCGCTCATAGTTAACAAAACGTAATGTGTTTCATTCAAACCTTAATCCCGAAGAATCACTAATGTTTCCCTCAATTTTAGCAAGTGTAGCGTGCAGAGGATGTGTAAAGAGGGAGGGAAGCAGAGAGGGAGAGAAAAGCAGATCTCAAAAGCAAAGTAGGTAGGCTATATAGTGAGCGTTTGTTTTTGTCAGTGAGCCTTGATGACAAGAGAGAGGAACGGAGCGGAGGAGAGTGGAGTCAGCACAGTTTAAAGAACAAAATGCAATTTATTTCATGCAAACCTAGTAGCGTGCACAGCCAGCAGTAACGTTAAGAGAGAGACAGACAGACTGACTGACAGCTGTGCGTATTGGCTATGTGTCTGGATGTATTGCGCGTGCCTACCGTAGTAGGCTGTAGGCTACTGCCCTGCCTCACTGTACTGCCCTCCCCCTGACTCGCAGGCACCTCCGAGCCTCCTCCGCTCTGCTGTGCTTGTAAATAGGGGGTACGAATAGCCCCACAACACGGCAGAAGATATTTACACCCGGTACAAATAGACCCACTGAAACAAAACACACGCTGTAGTGGTCACTGGTCAAAAACATGGATAAACTAATTTCTGAGGCATTTCATGCAGGCTAGCAAGCAAAACTGCTGTCTGTCTGACCCACTGAGTGTGACCACAGACTGTAGAAAGAGGTGCAGGATAGCCAAGTGAATGTGCTTCAAACACAAGGAGCAGACAGAAAGTAAACGCTGGAAGAAGAACACTGGTCCGCCCGCAATATGCAATTAACGCCTCGTACACACCATGAAACGCTCGGCGGCATGCCTCCTGTGAAAGCCGCTTTGACGCTGCATCTTGATAGGCTGTCTTGCTCCATTTCCATGTCTGATTGGTCCATTTCAACCTCGCGCCCCCTGCCGCTGGAACCGCCCAGCGCCTCTAGTCTGCGACAGCGAAACGCTGGGCGGTTCCAGCGGCAGGGAGCGCGAGGTTGAAATGGACCAATCAGACACGGAAATAGAGCAAGACAGCCTATCAAGATGCAGCGTCAAAGCGGCTTTCACAGGAGGCATGCCGCCGAGCGTTTCATGATGTGCACGTACCGTAAGCAGATTTAAAACGTTAGCTCAGCATCTGTGGGACGCCAGCGCTGCTTTGGTGGCGCACAAGTGCAAAACTTTCTCGCTCCCAACTTTCTCTATACGCGCTCTGTCATCATTGGAAACAACTGTAGGCAGGACGAACCACCCCGTGGCAAGAACTTGAAAGTGGAGTACAGCGCCGTACAGCGGTGACCAGTGGGACGACCAGACCAGATTCGGCAAGCAGGTTGTCCCCAGGTCTGGCACGAGTGGAGATGACAGGCTGGTGGTGCATGCGCACACACCGGCCAATAAAATAGAGGTGTACTGTACTGTGTGTGTGTGTGGAACGGAACGGAAAGAGGGATCCTGCAGTATTCATCTGATCACGTCCTGCTCATGACGTGTTTACATCTTGCATTTGCGTTTTTTTACTGGGGGGGAGGGGCCATATAGATAGGACGGTGCTAGATAGTCGGGATTCGAGGGGTGGGTAGGATTAGTGGTTAGGGGGATATGGGTGGTGTTTGGTGGTGGGGGGAGGGGGGGTGCCATACCCAGCAAAGATGCCATACCCACCAAAGTACATAGCATACATAATAACAATAAGGGTATCTTTGTTGGCAATGTTTATTGCTGAAAGCATTAAAAAAAGCAAATAACAATATTATCCGGTCACTGGCAGATACGTACAAACGGTTCAAAGCAAATCTCTCAAAGTCTCAAATCTGTCAGCATTATTGTTATTGCAATATCCTATGTTGAAACAACTGATCAGCCATTTTAACCTGCACAGTAACAGCTAGCGTTAGCGTTATAATCTCAGGAGAGCAAGAGTAAATAATGAGCCATGCACATGAGAATTAACATTCTGTGAACCGGCCCGCCCAGCCCCCTGCTGGGCCGTCCTCGACACCACACCCACTCAGGCTGCAACAGCAGCGCCGGCACTGCGGGGCACGTGGCTGCCCGGCAAGAGTCTGCTCACACACCACTGCCCTCAGGGGCCTAGTCACGCAAGCGTCTGTGACGCCCATGGCGGGGCTACTAGGCGAGTACTCTTATATTAAAAACCGGACAACGCCACCTAGGTTTAAAACAAGAGCCTAGGACTCTTTTTAAATAGCACTAAAATTTCGATGGGATAAGGGTGACAGAGTACAAGGTAAAGCGGGAAAAGTCACAATCAAGCGACCCAAACAAATATTAAAACAGGTTCGTTCTATCGGGTGGAGAGCAGTTAAAACCAGTGGTGTATAAAAAAAGGTGGACAAGAACACAATGCCAAGGATAAACAATGTTTAATGTCTAAAATATTAAAATACAAAAACAGTGACTATCTAAATCTAAAGAAATAAAAGACAGGGAGTTAAAATGCAGCAGCTAAAATGTCCTCTTTAAAATGCAGCAGCTAAAATGGCCAGGCTAAAACTCTGGGCCTGGCCCACAAAGTGCACGTGCTGGATCACTGGGGGGGATCCTGCGTCCACCGTCCAGGGGCCTCCTTCCCTCCTCAGGTCCACCCTGCAGGCGGAAACTGGAGGGGAGTAAACTGTCTTTTGTTATAACACTCTTATTCCGCGGTAATACCACAGACACAGGAAACACCGGGATTGTCGGAGACTTACGCGGAAGGGAGAGATTTGACTCTCTCCCTCTGCTGGGCGGTAGCGAGCGGTGCTTCAAGGCTGGGTCTGGTGCAGGTCTGCCCCACTGTTTCTCGTCAGTTGCTCTGGGTCACTGGGGGGATCCTGCATCCGCCGTCCAGGGGCCTCCTCTTCAGGTCGAACCTATAGGCGGGAACTGGAGGGGAGTCAACTGTCCCTTTATGTTACCCCTATTACTCAGCAATACCACAGGTACAAGAAACACCGGAATTGTCGGAGACTTACACGGAAGGGAGAGATTTGACTCTCCCTCTGCTGGCCGCTAGCGGGGGGTGTCTCAAGGCTGGGTCTGGTCCAGGTCTGCCCCACTGCTTCTCGTCTGTTCCTCTGGCCAAGTTGGCGGCGGCGGCGGCTGCTGCTGCTGGTCTGGTGTGCTCCACTGTCAGTCACTGCCCTGTGTGGTCCTGTATCAACAATTTATATATCCCAACCAACAGGTTAAGTCCATCCTCTGGAGCCAGCCAATTGGTTGGCTCAACTCTCTCTTTTTTCTGATAGGCCACCTGCACTGTTCATCTCTCTTGTCACAGGTGTGCTTCACTCAGCACAGATTGGTGGTAATTGACGCCAAATGAGCAACAGGTGTGTAGCCATGGTCAAGCTTGAGACAATTAACAAAAACCAAGTCTAGACAATAAGAGCATGCATAAATTCAAAAGGAAACACAACAAAACAACCCAAAAATAATTAAACACTGCAAACAAAACTTACACATGCTTGTAAGTAAAGCAATGCAAAGGAAATAATAAAGAAATACAAAACACTGTCTCACTGCCCGGCTCACACGTCTGCTCACACACCACTGCCCTCAGAGGCCTAGTCTGTCACACAAGTGTCTGCTCACACACCACTGCCCTCAAGGGCCTAGTCTATCACGCAAGCGTCTGCTCACACACCACTGCCCTCAAGGGCCTAGTCTGTCACGCAAGCGACTGCTCACACACCACTGCCCTCAAGGGCCTAGTCTGTCACACAAGCGTCTGCTCACACACCACTGCCCCCAGGGGCCTAGTCTGTCACACAAGTGTCTGCTCACACACCACTGCCCCCAGGGGCCTAGTCTGTCACGCAAGTGTCTGCTCACACACCACTGCCCCCAGGGGCCTAGTCTGTCACACAAGCGTCTGCTCACACACCACTGCCCTCAGGGGCCTAGTCTGTCACACAAGCGTCTGCTCACACACCACTGCCCCCAGGGGCCTAGTCTGTCACACAAGCGTCTGCTCACACACCACTGCCCCCAGGGGCCTAGTCTGTCACACAAGTGTCTGCTCACACACCACTGTCCCCAGGGGCCTAGTCTGTCACGCAAGCGTCTGCTCACACACCACTGCCCTCAAGGGCCTAGTCTGTCACGCAAGCCTCTGCTCACACACCACTGCCCTCAGGGGCCTAGTCTGTCATGCACGCGCCTGCTCACACACCACTGCCCTCAGAGGCCTGGTCTGTCACACAAGTGTCTGCTCACACACCACTGCCCCCAGGGGCCTAGTCTGTCACGCAAGTGTCTGCTCACACACCACTGTCCCCAGGGGCCTAGTCTGTCACACAAGTGTCTGCTCACACACCACTGCCCCCAGGGGCCTAGTCTGTCACACAAGTGTCTGCTCACACACCACTGTCCCCAGAGGCCTAGTCTGTCACACAAGTGTCTGCTCACACACCACTGTCCCCAGAGGCCTAGTCTGTCACGCAAGTGTCTGCTCACACACCACTGTCCCCAGAGGCCTAGTCTGTCACACAAGTGTCTGCTCACACACCACTGCCCTCAGGGGCCTAGTCTGTCACGCAAGTATCTGCTCACACACCACTGCCCCCAGGGGCCTAGTCTGTCACACAAGTGTCTGCTCACACACCACTGTCCCCAGGGGCCTAGTCTGTCACGCAAGTGTCTGCTCACACACCACTGTCCCCAGGTGCCTAGTCTGTCACACAAGTGTCTGCTCACACACCACTGCCCCCAGGGTCCTGGTCTGTCACGCAAGCGTCTGCTCACACACCACTGCCCCCCGGGGCCTAGTCTGTCACACAAGTGTCTGCTCACACACCACTGTCCCCAGGGGCCTAGTCTGTCACACAAGTGTCTGCTCACACACCACTGCCCCCAGGGGCCTAGTCTGTCACGCAAGTGTCTGCTCACACACCACTGTCCCCAGGTGCCTAGTCTGTCACACAAGTGTCTGCTCACACACCACTGCCCCCAGGGTCCTGGTCTGTCACGCAAGCGTCTGCTCACACACCACTGCCCCCAGGGGCCTAGTCTGTCACACAAGTGTCTGCTCACACACCACTGTCCCCAGGGGCCTAGTCTGTCACACAAGTGTCTGCTCACACACCACTGTCCCCAGGGGCCTAGTCTGTCACGCAAGCGTCTGCTCACACACCACTGCCCTCAAGGGCCTAGTCTGTCACGCAAGCCTCTGCTCACACACCACTGCCCTCAGGGGCCTAGTCTGTCATGCACGCGCCTGCTCACACACCACTGCCCTCAGGGGCCTAGTCTGTCATGCAAGCGTCTGCTCACACACCACTGCCCCCAGGGGCCTAGTCTGTCATGCAAGCGTCTGCTCACACACGACTGCCCCCAGGGGCCTAGTCTGTCAGGAAAGCGTCTGCTCACACACCACTGCCCCCAGGGGCCTAGTCTGTCACGCAAGTGTAACACCGTCTTCCGGTGTTTGTACAGCCCCAAAATGTGGTGGGGATGCAATTCTCGGCAGGGGTGCAAAATTCGGCATGACACCGGACTCAAAGAAAAACAAAACAACCCCCAAAAACTCAGTAAATCTTGTCATCTATCACAACGGGAGAGAGGGTTAAGAATAGGGAGACTCCCGCGTGTTGGCAGGTATAATCTCCAAACACCACAAAAGAAGATGAAGGGCTGAAGGCCAGACTGTCTGGTAGAAGTAAATGAAATGTGAGTTCATGTTTCCGGGTGGTTTACCACACTGTGTGTGTGTGTGTGTGTGTGTGTGTGTGTGTGTGTGTGTGTGTGTGTGTGTGTGTGTGTGTGTGTGTGTGTGTGTGTTTGTGTGTGTGTGTGTGTGTGTGTGTGTGTGTGTGTAGGTGTGTGTGTGTAGGTGTGTGTGTGTGTGTGTGTGTGTGTGTGTGTGTGTGTGTGTGTGTGAGTAGCCTGTGTGTGTGTGTGTGTGTGTGTGTGTGTGTGTGTGTGTGTGTGTGTGTGTGTGTGTGTGTGTGTGTGTGTGTGTGTGTGTGTGTGTGTGTGGTGTAGTTGCATCAGAGCATTGAAAACATATTTCACAACAATCTGACTAGGCTACATGTTGTTACCTGCAAACACACCCTCCCCCTCCCCCCTCTATCTCACTCTCTCTCTGTCTCTCCCTCATGCCTGCCCCTCCTCTCTCTCTTCCTCTGCTCCTCCCTCTCTCTTTGGATTATCATCGGATCCGGAGTCACCGATCTTTTGGAAAGGTATTGTAACATCTTTTTCCAGACAGTTTTCAGTCTATTTTACTTTCCTGACTCTGTCAGCAGATCTAGTTCAACATGAGTGATGTTTTGGAAACTTTATTTTCATGTCTTATATTGACTTATTTAGCCAGGCTGTTTCACAGATTTCCTGTTTCAAGGCAGAGCACAGGCAGGCAGAAGTTATGAGGAAATGGCCGCACCCTCAGAAAATGTTCCCAGACAGACAATCTGAACTGAGGCTTGTCTTCTCTGTCTGTGTCTCCTCTCCAGATTAAGACAGAAGGTCTCTGTGACTTGATGCTGTGAACTCGCAAGGCAAACATCTTCCAAAGTACAGGTACTGTAACATGACTGGTACTGGTACTGTACTGGTACAGGTACTGTACTGGTACAGGTACTGTACTGTACTGTACTGGTACTGGTACTGTAACATGACTGTTTGATGGATGGCTTTGATGTGTATATATATAGTCCACTGTTGGAAGACCAGCTGCTAAAGTCTTTCAAATCACCTGCTGTTAGCAGATGGCCTTCATAGTGCCATCATATCCAACCTGGGTTCTCTTGTGACCATAAACAACATTCTCTGCTGTTCTCCTATCATCTGTTTAGTTCACTGTATGATGTGGTTAATGTCTCCATCTAGTGGACAAGGTAGAACTACATCAGCTGATCTGTGCTGTCTCTTCCTCAGAGGGCCCATATTCACAAAGCATTTTATCTTAAATAAAAATTGCATGAAAAGTTCCTAGCTCAGAGTTTTGTCTTAAAACCTGTTCACAAAGATGCTGAGCCTGAGACCGTTGACTAAGGAATGGGGAGAACTCTTAAGGTAAGGGATGTATGTGAAAAAGATTAGTTAACTTATATCAAAATAAACTAGGCTTAAGAAAAAACTAACTGAAATGATATTGTGTGGTTACAAAACCAACTAAAAAAACATACAGAAAATGTCTTTAGTTTGAGTCTTTATCAATTTGGTCAAATCTGTAAACACAACAAGCATGAGGAGGCATTGGGTTATGTGTTTATTGAAACTGGGGCGTCTATTCTTCATGACTGAGTCAGCTGCCTTCATTAAGTCTGGTTTGTATTGTAATACATATACGAGGGATCAGCCGAGCAGCATTTTGGTAAACAAACCGCGTCACTGGGTGGCAACGGCAATGGAACCCTATGGAGCCCAAGTGGCGTGAGGCTTGAGTGTCTGACTCTAGCCGGCCAACTCTGTTTACATTTTAAAAACTGCAACAGTTCACACAACTTTAACATGACATGCATATATTATACATCAAACTCTTGAGCTAATTCTGCTCTCACTCAGAATGTCAAAATATAAGCGATGTGATATATAGTTTTTGAGATATTAACGTTTGTTTGGCACAACTCATACTATTAACTGCCGCGGGGTTCCGCATTTGTAGGTGGCAAGTGACGTTAGGCTGATTCGTCCTATTCTTAACTTCTTAATGACAAATCTTCCCTGATAAATACCCTATAGGTAACATAAATAACAACAAGAGGGTCAGGGGGCTGGACAGGAGGCTGCCTATCCTGACCCTCTTGTTGTCAGTACCGGTGCCCCCCAGGGCTGCGTCTTTTCTCCCTGGCTCTTCTCCATCTACACCAATCTTCTAACATCCCACCACAGGTCAGTCTCCATCTATAAATATGCCGATGATAGCACCATAACCGGACTCATCACCAACAACAACGAGACTCAGTACCGTGAACAGGTGGCCCAAGCTGTCACTTAGTGCCAGGACAATAACCTCCAACTCAACTCTTCCAAAACCAAAGAACTCATCACAGACTTCAGACGGAACCCATCCCCCAAGACACCCCTCTACATCTCTGGAGAACCCATAACCATCACAAATTCCTTGCTACCCACATCAGCAACACACTCAAATGGCACGATAACACCAGTCACTCAATTCTCTGCTCTGGATCAGGTGAGCCATGAACTGGAAGATCAGAGCCTGATCAGAGATATTTTTCAGAAAGCAATTCTCCACTCCATGAAAACCCTTCAATGCATTATTCAGGCGATAACGTGGGGTGGCAATGTGCAAAAAGTGAGTCCTTGTTACATCGCCCAAAACGAGCCAGTCAAAATAGTGGTCGCACTAACGTTAAACTGGGTGATTTTAAAAGTGACATTCAATGTCATGTCTCACCTGCAACTGATTTGAGGTGTGCCCTATAAAAAGGGTCACACCTACTGATGTTGCACTACACCCTGACGAAGGCACCTTCGCCGAAACATGTTGGGGTAACCCATTAAACAGCAGAGGAGATTTTGTGTGTGCGACTTCCTGTCTTTATGTTACAAGTGGCATTCAAGTCATATCTGACTACAGTAGTTTTCAATTTATTTCTCCAAGCAAAAGTTACGTCTCAAATATATAATGCAACACTATCGAGTCGAGTCAGATGATGACTCGCGACTCCCGAGTCAGTAAAAAGAGTCTCAAGTTCCGAATGATTCGTTCAAACTCACCCATCACTAATATATTCTGTAATCTTTTAAACTTTTAACTATTTGACATGTTTCATCCATTTCTGTAATATACTGTAATAACCTGTAATATACTACAATATACTGTAATATACTGTAATATCATGTAATATGCTGTACTATCATGAAATATACTGTAATATCATGAAATATACTGTAATATCATGAAATATACTGTAATATCTGGTAATATACTTTAATATACTGTAATATCCTGTAATATACTATAGGTTAGAGAGAAGAGGATGTGGCCTTCTGTAACTCTGATGTGGTTGTTGTGGGCCTGCCTGCTGGCTGCAGAGAGCCCAGAGTCCCGTAAGTTTGGATTTATTTTACAGGCTTATATACTGTATGAACACTTATATACTGTATGAACACAATTTATTTATTTGTTTATTTACTTTTTATTTTATTTTACATAAAGGATATACATTTCATATTTTTTCTTCTATTTGAATATATGTGCATACTGGGGTCCCTAAAAAGTCATAATTATTCATAATCATTAGTCATAATCATTTGGATATGACTAAAGATGAGACCCTTGATGATTCAATGAGCCCAATTGTATTCATGTGTGATTATGTTAATTCCCATAGTAGCCATTTTATTGTAGTAGTGAGATAGTTTTTTGAAACTTGAACTCACTGGATAAAATGTTTTTTCCCCCAATCATTTTTTCTGCTTCGCCCCTCATTTTCTCCCCAATTGTTTCTCCCCAAATTCCTCTCTGCTGCCCGTTTGCTGCTCCACCCCCTCTGCCGATCTGGGGAGAGCTGTAGACTAGCACCATGCTTCCTCCGACACATGTGCAGTTGCCTTTTGTTTTTTGTTTTTTGCTTTTTTGTGATCATCCACTTACACATAGTTTTTTACGCCCTTCTACTGCAGACTGCCTGCAATCCGACTGCGAGCAAAAAAAAAACTAGCGTTATTTTAATTGCGGTACATTGATACAGTCGATTGTCGCAAAATCCAAATGCAGCATCATGTTATGGTCATTGACTTGTTATTTTTCTCAGATTACCATCACCGTTTAAAAATTATAATTGCATTGCTTTCACACTGACGTTAAATGGCTGTGTGGGTGACACAGACCCCAATACTACTACTATAGAATCAGAGTTGATTACATTTAAAAGCCAAGAAAAAACTATGTTAATATCAGTTTTACTACTTAAATAATGTCATATTATAGCATAGTGATATATATCCGCCTAATTAATGTGTCATATTATGCTTAAAGTGTATTATATCTGCTCTGCTGCATAACGGCAGATCTTCATTCATCTTTCCCAAGTGTTTTCCAAGCTTGCTGGCTTCGGTGTGAGCGAGTGGAAGTGACGTGACACATGGGGGCGTGGTTTCACCTAAACTGGGTTGTAAAAAGTATACATACGACCAGGACACATATCCTCAATCCAGCTTTCTCAGTCAGTGGACATGACTTCAAGGTGGAGAGAGCCAACATGTTCTAAAAATGAATGCCAAATCTGTGCACATTTTTCATTTGAATCACGGATAGCATGCTTGATCTTTTCCAATTTGACAAAGAAGAGGGCATCCTTTATCCAATGGGTGTGTGAGAGGGGACGAGGGCTCTTCCAATGCATCAGAATAACACGTCTCGCTAGCAGTGAGCTTGTTTTATGGTCGCCGCGCCGAGCTAGGCGCGGGGGAGGAGCAAGGGCCGCGCACCAAAAATGACGTCAATGTGCTGGGCACGCCCTCTGCAACCGCACAGCGCGTACCTGAAGATGTTTCTAACAGCGCGTACCTCCACAGCTCCCAGGGAGCGCTGCTCTTTGCAGGGAAAACACTCACGCTGTGTTTTCACCACATTTCTTGACCCATGTGGTAAAACTTTGATTTCTGTTCATTTTTAGTCATTTGAACAAGTATGTGTTGTGTTGAGAGAGATTAAAAGCAGCACAGAGTAGGCTATCAGGGCTGAGAACTGAAACGGCTATTCAGTAAAAACAAGTTTGGTGATTCATTCATGTGCTGATATACGGCCATTTGAGAGTCAAAGCGCACTCAGTACTGCACATAATAGCGTTTCATTGTGACTTTCCATGGGCTGCAGGGCTTAAAATTCACTTTGCAAACTAGGGGGAAATTCCCCCCTTATGTTCTTCTGATAGGGGGGATCTATAGACTTTGGGGGGGATTCTTTCAGGCGATACTATAACGACAAATACCTGCTTCTCCTGTCCAATAAGCGATAATACTGTAATTTCACATTTTTGTATTTAAAAAAGGAAGTACCGGTAGTTTATGCACACCTGAGTCTAAATTACTATGGCTTTTGTTGTGTTTTTTCTGCAGTCTAAGCCATAGGCTTTTGGTTCTATGAAAGCCTTTTTTTTTTTGTATTGAGTGATACACTAAACACTAATATCATATTATATCAGAAGTATTCTTTGTTTTGTGTTCACAATAGTGATGTCAGTTTGATTTGGTTAGGTTAGATCTATGGAATATTAAATCATCCATCTTCGCTCACTACATCTGCCTTTCTTACTGTCATTACTGGCAACTAAACCTGTTTGAATTTTGCATTGGGGAGAGTTCTATTGAAGGGACTATAAACCATCTGTGGGTCGTTTCACTTTTTATTGAAAATGCTTCCACCAGATTTTCATGGCTGCTTAATGAGAAACGCCATTTGAGTGGCGACATCGTTGACATCACTGACACTCGGCATAAGGAGGATTAACGTTATTAATTGACGTCATTATCAATATCAGATTCTTCATCGTCAATAACGTAACGCTAAACATCACTGACTGACGTTACTCGGTGTTGACGTTTCAGCTAGAAGTGCCTTGTTGTTCGACTTGTTCTGTTTGTTTTTTCTGAGCGGATCCCCCTTCTGAGGACGTAGTTTTCCTTTTTAGCCAGCGAGCTATCATGTTTGCAAGCATTTGTCTTTATCCACCGAGAAATCAGCAGAGGAGCGTTGATGTCAAGAGAGGACTGAGGGACGCAATATTTTTTTCCCCATGATGGCGAAGGCTAGGCGAAGGCCTGACCCGCCCCTCTCTGCTTCTGATTGGCCTAGTGTAAAACGTTCATCCAATCACATTTACTTGGCTATCCTGCATCTCTTTCTACAGTCTGTGCAGACTCAGTGGGTCAGACAGACAGCCGTTTCGCTTGCTAAGCACCATTCCGCACAAACATAGATCAGTCTGCGCGAACCATTGCCGGATTACTCCCCCTTTATAAATTGAAGATATGTGGGAATTCCGCCATCCCGCGCCAAATT
Source organism: Poromitra crassiceps (assembly GCF_964638095.1). Taxonomy (NCBI): domain Eukaryota; kingdom Metazoa; phylum Chordata; class Actinopteri; order Beryciformes; family Melamphaidae; genus Poromitra; species Poromitra crassiceps. Next base: position 35,080,957 of record NC_139645.1, read on the forward strand.
TTAAGCCCTGGGCTGTTCTCACTATTACCATTGTACAATGTAACATGCTGATCGGTTGGCTGCCGTTCTGACTATAAAAGCATCGGGCCCAGCGTGGAGTGCGCACGGGATCTGCCTTGTGGAGCCTCACTCGACTATAATGAGACCATAAAGAAGGCCACTAGATCAACAAAGTTGACTGTGGAAAGTTTTCAGAGGAAGTGGTGGAGTAGGTAGGGGCAGTCATATTTCCCACCAGCATTCTGCAAAGACCCGCCCCATCTCGCTGTTCTCTGATTGGCTCAGACCGGCTCAAAGCCAATCAGTGAGCAGAGGGTCAGCCTGACCGTGACTGATGCCTAAAACGAACCTAATCTACCAACAAAGGCAGCAGTAGGCTACTAGCTACGCCACTCTGAAAACGCTTCTTCATTGTTCTGCCTGCTCTGATAACACGCTTGAATTGATGTCTGACAATGTAACGTACTGGTAGTGTCACAGTGCCGACTGCTCCTCGCACAAAAATAACAAATAAAATGCTCTGGTCTGCGAGGCCTGTTCTGCCTAATAGGTAGCACCGCCCAGAGCCGTATAGATAGAAGAGTCCCAACATCTCCATTCACTCAAATGGACCAGTTTTTTACTCTCAAGAGTTCCAGGAAGTAAGGTCCTGGATTAAGCAGCACTGTCGAGTTGCAGTTTGTGTTGTACTCTGAAAGGGTTTTTCATCCCTTTAATCAAATTGTACATTATCAGCTTTATTTTAACATGCAAAAGTAGCACGAGACCGCTTCCTGGCTGTTCATTGGCTAATGAGTCTCGCATTTTGGTCCTCCGCTGACGCCACTCTCTCTCTAGAGGACACTAGCACTGCCTATGACCAGGTTGGATGTTTAGCTGAAGCATTGCTGCTCCGCCCCCCCTGACACTGCCAAGCACACGCTCACATTTAAAATGTCACAGCTTCCATACTTTTTGTCTTTGCAGAGAAAACACACTACGGGAAACTAGGGGGCAGTGTTGTCCTCAGGCCAGACTTGTCCTCTGTGACTGGCTCCATCACAGCCATACAGTGGAGACATGGAAAGACGTTGGCCATAGACTGGTATGGAAAGGAGGTGCATCCTTACTACAAGCAAATCAAAGGTAGGCTATACTGAGACACAGTGGGTGATTGAAGCTTCCCATGTTTGACCAGGGGGGATAAGGATGTAACACTCACATTTAACAGGGGGAGGGAGGGACAAGTTGTTCTCTCAGATGTTTGCTGAATGGTCCTGTAGTTTTTAAATTTGAGAAAGAAAGTTGAACAAAGTCTACTCTGACATAATAAAGGATCTAACATGGATACATAAGAGAAACATAATCAAGAAAATGTATCAGTTCTAGATGTATCTAAAAAAAATATACAAAGTTTGTTATACAACCATTATTGTATTTGGTTGTATTTGCACACACACACACACACACACACACACACACACACACACACACACACACACACACACACACACACACACACACACACACACACACACGGCTTAAAAATGGACCATCCAACAGTGTGACCATTGTTTTGTCTGTATAGGATTCACTATGTCATCCTTTATGTGACCTTTGATGTATTGTAGACCAGAATGTCGCCATCTATTGGGCTTTATATATCTCTACACCCTCTCGAAGCAACAATACAGGATGAAGGCTTGATCCCGAAACACATCGAAGTTTGGTTTTTAAAGTCTATTATGACATTGCCATGCAAATAAAGGCATTTTAACCTTAATGAGAGTGCCTTGGAGTTTCTTGTATTTATTCAGCCTATAGGTATCCCTTTCCAAAGAGCACCTCAAACAAACAACTTTTTGAGTCCAGGAAGCGCTCCTTCCTAAACATTTTTGACTTGTGTAGATTTTGTGAGGAGGAAGAGGAGACTGATTTGCTTTTATTTTGGTATTGTCGGTCTTTGTTATTTTGGATTCAAGTTGAAGAGTGGATTTCAGTTTGCTCAATCTTTTATAGCTGCCCTCTAACCATACTGTCTGACAAGAGGAGAAAGTACAATCTCTCCACTTGCCAAACAAAGCCCCTTCTAAACATGCAGTGAAATCCGGATTATAACCAGCTGTTAGCCGGTCGGCCTGCATGTTTAGAAACAATTAGCCGCCTTATGCGCGCTCCCGCGAGTGCGGATCATTACCATCTGACCCTAGTACAGGATCCGCATTATTGGAAAAATGGCTGTTTAACACTGGCAGCTCATGATCCGGATTAGGGCTGCACAATATATCGTTTCAGCGGGGTCCACCCGCTATGCCGACCACCCGCAATGCCGACCTTAGGTTTAGGCGTGGGGGTGGGAGAGGTTAGGTTTTGGGTTAGGGTCTGGGGGAGGTTAGGTTTAGGCATGGCATGGGGGGAGGTTAGGTTTGGCATGGGGGTGGGAGAGGTTAGGTTTTGGGTTAGGGTCTGGGGGAGGTTAGGTTTAGGCATGGCATGGGGGGAGGTTAGGTTTGGCATGGGGGTGGGAGAGGTTAGGTTTTGGGTTAGGGTCTGGGGGAGGTTTAGGCATGGCATGGGGGGAGGTTAGGTTTGGCGTGGGGGCTGGGAGAGGTTAGGTTTTGGGTTAGGGTCTGGGGGAGGTTAGGTTTAGGCATGGGGGGAGGTTAGGTTTGGCGTGGGGGCTGGGAGAGGTTAGGTTTTGGGTTAGGGTCTGGGGGAGGTTAGGTTTAGGCGTGGGGGGTGGGGGAGGTTAGGTTTTGGGTTAGGGTCTGGGGGAGGTTAGGTTTAGGCATGGGGGGAGGTTAGGTTTGGCGTGGGGGCTGGGAGAGGTTAGCTCCACCGACACGCTGCACGCCGCCTCGCTCAGCTGGTTCTGCTTGTGGGCTATCGGCATTGCGACCTGTCGGCACTGCGGCCTGTCGGCACATAGACGCGGCACCATTTCAGCATCGTCATCGCAATGTGCACATGTGCAATAGTCACATCGCAGAGCATGCAATGTCAAGTAAGGTAAATTAACTCATAGCCTACTGTAATGCACGCCCTCTCTGTGACGTTCTAAGCTCTTTTCCTACTAAGTAAAGTACCTTTACTCACTTAGCATCCTGCAACTGCAGCTAAAAACACACTCTCCTACTACGTCAACCATGCAGGTTACCCACTAGGCCACCTTCTTAAACGGGCAAGGCTTGATAGACCTACAGTATGCAAGTCTTTTGGTGAAAATTCCTGTATTTTTTCATATCGCAGAATAAAAAAATATTGCAATGCCAGTTTTTTCCAATATCGTGCAGCCCTAATCCGGATCATGTATGTCTGAGTGGGCGGGCGGGTGGTTATATATATAATTCTTAGGGTCATCCCGGGGACCTTAAAAATAGCATCAGGGACGATGAAAATTAATTTGGGGACGGAGCTGGGACGATAGCCTAAACACACACTCTGCTCGTTACAATGAACGGCGATGAAAATGACACAAACGCAAATGCCACCTTTACAACACACACACGCACACTAAACAAACATGCGGGCACTGGCAGAGAGACAAACAGGCAGATCTAGCGGAACTCATCGCGCAAAAAGTGTCTGAATCTCATCTATGATGGTTGCTTTATCTTTGTGATAGTTTGAGTTTAATTTGCTTCAGTCGGACTTTGGCAGTTATTTTAAATGCGAGGACGCATTGCTCCTAATCTGCCCTCATCCTGCTGCCTCGTATTCTCACGGCCCGGCCACATCTACGCATCGTTTGACGCGGGCTGACGCTGCTGCCCATCCACTTTGTATTGGAACATGCTGCTCGACGCCTCGCAAAGCATGCTGGGAGACCAAGAGACGCGAGCAGCATGTTCCAATACAAAGTGGATGGGCAGCAGCGTCAGCCCGCGTCAAACGACGCGTAGATGTGGCCGGGCCGTCACGGTGCAGCCACATCTACGCAACGTTTGACGCGGGCTGACGCTGCTGCCATTCCACTTTGTATTGGAACATGCTGCTCGATGCCTCGCAAAGCATGCTGGGAGACCAAGCGACGCGTAGCAGGCTTGTGAAGCGACAGTGGGCAACAGAGGGGGCGGGGTGGAGTTTGACAAAGTACAAAGCTAGCCAATTGAGCTCGTCCTAGGACCTACCCTACCCTTCCTGTCCTCTTCCACTTCCTCTCTACCACCAATTTTCAAAGAAGCAAAGTAAATCTAGCAGCAGCTAGCTCCAAGCTAGCTGCTGCTTCCGGATTTCCACGCCCACCAAGCGTCAAGCGTCCATACAGCCAAGCGTCAGCCCGCGTCAAACGTCGCGTAGATGTGGCTGCACCGTCAGGAGAGCGCGTTTCTGCTCCACCTTTTTTTTTCTTTCCCCCCGCCTCTCTCTCACTGCTTAAAGCTCAACTCTGTGTGTGTGTGTGTGTGTGTGTGTGTGTGTGCGCGCTGAGCCGCCCCACGCTCTCTCTCTGTCTATCGGTTTCTCTCTCTCTCCATTAAATTAGCAGATTGACAAATGACAATCACGCAACCGACAGTGGACTCAATCGCAGATAGCCCATATATTCGTCCCATCGCCCAACCCTACTGTATAAATAATAGTGAACCAAGAGATAGATAGATAGATAGATAGATAGATAGATAGATAGATAGATAGATAGATAGATAGATAGATAGAGTGTTTGCATGCTTGTGAACATGATTTCTTAGCACATGAATTATTGGAAACTCAGCGTAAATCAACGACATGAAAATATTTATAAAACAAATTGTATTTTAAATTTCCATGACTTTTCCAGGTTTCTCATGACCATACGTACCCTGAAATTTGTTTGGTTGTACTTGCACTGTTCAGTAATTTGCAAAATAGTCCTAAAACCAATATGAAAAAGAATCGTGATAAGATTGTGGATCGTGATCCTGCCTGAAAAAATTGTGATATGATATTTTTTCCATATCGCCCACCCCTACGTAGCCTATTAATTAATTAATCATTCGGGCAATCGCTTATATCAACGAATTAAACGAGAAAACTCACAGTTTCCTCAAGTGCTGCAAACGGCTTGAAAAGGTTTCTTTCCTCCCGACCTGTCTGTCTTGTAGGCTATGTGAAAATGCAAGAGGGTGATAGTTGCATCAGCCTATATCGAGACATAACTTTTGTGGGGATAAATCAATTGAAAACTAGTCAGATATGACTTGAATGCCACTTGTAAAATCATCCACAGTGTAATGTTACTGCGACGGTGCAACCACTATTTTGACTGGCGGCTTTTGGGCGATGTAACAAAGGCAAGCGCTCACTTTTTTTTTGGGACATTGCCACCCCACGTTATCGCCTGAATGCGTCAGAATGCATCGGGAACTTCACAGTGAGAGACGTGTGCGTTATGGAGTAGTGTGTTTGGCAGAGATCTCATGTTGTGGATGCAGTGTATGGAGACATGTGCGTTATGGAGTAGTGTGTTTGGCAGAGATCTCATGTTGTGGATGCAGTGTATGGAGACATGTGCGTTATGGAGTAGTGTGTTTGGCAGAGATCTCATGTTGTGGATGCAGTGTATGGAGACATGTGCGTTATGGAGTAGTGTGTTTGACAGAGATCTCATGTTGTGGATGCAGTGTATGGAGACATGTGCGTTATGGAGTAGTGTGTTTGGCAGAGATATCATGTTGTGGATGCAGTGTATGGAGACATGTGCATTATGGAGTAGTGTGTTTGGCAGAGATCTCATGTTGGATGTAGTGTATGGAGACATGTGCGTTATGGAGTAGTGTGTTTGGCAGAGATCTCATGTTGGATGTAGTGTATGGAGACATGTGCGTTATGGAGTAGTGTGTTTGGCAGAGATCTCATGTTGTGGATGCAGTGTATGGAGACATGTGCGTTATGGAGTAGTGTGTTTGGCAGAGATCTCATGTTGTGGATGCAGTGTATGGAGACATGTGCGTTATGGAGTAGTGTGTTTGGTAGAGATCTCATGTTGTGGATGCAGTGTATGGAGACATGTGCGTTATGGAGTAGTGTGTTTGGCAGAGATCTCATGTTGTGGATGCAGTGTATGGAGACATGTGCGTTATGGAGTAGTGTGTTTGACAGAGATCTCATGTTGTGTATGCAGTGTATGGAGACATGTGCGTTATGGAGTAGTGTGTTTGGCAGAGATCTCATGTTGTGGATGCAGTGTATGGAGACATGTGCGTTATGGAGTAATGTGTTTGGCAGAGATCTCATGTTGTGGATGCAGTGTATGGAGACATGTGTTATGGAGTAGTGTGTTTGACAGAGATATCATGTTGTGGATGCAGTGTATGGAGACATGTGCGTTATGGAGTAGTGTGTTTGACAGAGATCTCATGTTGTGGATGCAGTGTATGGAGACATGTGTGTTATGGAGTAGTGTGTTTGGCAGAGATATCATGTTGTGGATGCAGTGTATGGAGACATGTGTGTTATGGAGTAGTGTGTTTGACAGAGATCTCATGTTGTGGATGCAGTGTATGGAGACATGTGCGTTATGGAGTAGTGTGTTTGACAGAGATCTCATGTTGTGGATGCAGTGTATGGGGACATGTGTGTTATGGAGTAGTGTGTTTGACAGATATCTCATGTTGTGGATGCAGTGTATGGAGACATGTGCGTTATGGAGTAGTGTGTTTGGCAGAGAGCTCATGTTGTGGATGCAGTGTATGGAGACATGTGCGTTATGGAGTAGTGTGTTTGACAGAGATCTCATGTTGTGGATGCAGTGTATGGAGACATGTGTGTTATGGAGTAGTGTGTTTGACAGATATCTCATGTTGTGGATGCAGTGTATGGAGACATGTGCGTTATGGAGTAGTGTGTTTGGCAGAGATCTCATGTTGTGGATGCAGTGTATGGAGACATGTGTGTTATGGAGTAGTGTGTTTGACAGAGATCTCATGTTGTGGATGCAGTGTATGGAGACATGTGCGTTATGGAGTAGTGTGTTTGGCAGAGATCTCATGTTGTGGATGCAGTGTATGGAGACATGTGTGTTATGGAGTAGTGTGTTTGGCAGAGAGCTCATGTTGTGGATGCAGTGTATGGAGACATGTGTGTTATGGAGTAGTGTGTTTGGCAGAGAGCTCATGTTGTGGATGCAGTGTATGGAGACATGTGTGTTATGGAGTAGTGTGTTTGGCAGAGAGCTCATGTTGTGGATGCAGTGTATGGAGACATGTGCGTTATGGAGTAGTGTGTTTGGCAGAGAGCTCATGTTGTGGATGCAGTGTATGGAGACATGTGCGTTATGGAGTAGTGTGTTTGGCAGAGATCTCATGTTGTGGATGCAGTGTATGGAGACATGTGCGTTATGGAGTAGTGTGTTTGGCAGAGATCTCATGTTGTGGATGCAGTGTATGGAGACATGTGTGTTATGGAGTAGTGTGTTTGGCAGAGAGCTCATGTTGTGGATGCAGTGTATGGAGACATGTGTGTTATGGAGTAGTGTGTTTGGCAGAGAGCTCATGTTGTGGATGCAGTGTATGGAGACATGTGTGTTATGGAGTAGTGTGTTTGACAGAGATATCATGTTGTGGATGCAGTGTATGGAGACATGTGCGTTATGGAGTAGTGTGTTTGACAGAGATATCATGTTGTGGATGCAGTGTATGGAGACATGTGCGTTATGGAGTAGTGTGTTTGGCAGAGATCTCATGTTGTGGATGCAGTGTATGGAGACATGTGCGTTATGGAGTAGTGTGTTTGGCAGAGATCTCATGTTGTGGATGCAGTGTATGGAGACATGTGCGTTATGGAGTAGTGTGTTTGACAGAGATCTCATGTTGTGGATGCAGTGTATGGAGACATGTGCGTTATGGAGTAGTGTGTTTGACAGAGACCTCATGTTGTGGATGCAGTGTATGGAGACATGTGTGTTATGGAGTAGTGTGTTTGGCAGAGAGCTCATGTTGTGGATGCAGTGTATGGAGACATGTGCGTTATGGAGTAGTGTGTTTGACAGAGATCTCATGTTGTGGATGCAGTGTATGGAGACATGTGCGTTATGGAGTAGTGTGTTTGGCAGAGATCTCATGTTGTGGATGCAGTGTATGGAGACATGTGCGTTATGGAGTAGTGTGTTTGGCAGAGATATCATGTTGTGGATGCAGTGTATGGAGACATGTGCGTTATGGAGTAGTGTGTTTGGCAGAGATATCATGTTGTGGATGCAGTGTATGGAGACATGTGCGTTATGGAGTAGTGTGTTTGGCAGAGATCTCATGTTGTGTATGCAGTGTATGGAGACATGTGCGTTATGGAGTAGTGTGTTTGGCAGAGATATCATGTTGTGGATGCAGTGTATGGAGACATGTGCGTTATGGAGTAGTGTGTTTGGCAGAGATATCATGTTGTGGATGCAGTGTATGGAGACATGTGCGTTATGGAGTAGTGTGTTTGGCAGAGATCTCATGTTGTGTGGATGCAGTGTATGGAGACATGTGTGTTATGGAGTAGTGTGTTTGACAGAGATCTCATGTTGTGGATGCAGTGTATGGAGACATGTGCGTTATGGAGTAGTGTGTTTGGCAGAGATCTCATGTTGTGGATGCAGTGTATGGAGACATGTGTGTTATGGAGTAGTGTGTTTGGCAGAGATCTCATGTTGTGGATGCAGTGTATGGAGACATGTGCGTTATGGAGTAGTGTGTTTGACAGAGATCTCATGTTGTGGATGCAGTGTATGGAGACATGTGCGTTATGGAGTAGTGTGTTTGACAGAGATCGCATGTTGTGGATGCAGTGTATGGAGACATGTGTGTTATGGAGTAGTGTGTTTGGCAGAGATATCATGTTGTGGATGCAGTGTATGGAGACATGTGCGTTATGGAGTAGTGTGTTTGACAGAGATCTCATGTTGTGGATGCAGTGTATGGAGACATGTGCGTTATGGAGTAGTGTGTTTGACAGAGATCTCATGTTGTGGATTCAGTGTATGGAGACATGTGCGTTATGGAGTAGTGTGTTTGACAGAGATCTCATGTTGTGGATGCAGTGTATGGAGACATGTGTGTTATGGAGTAGTGTGTTTGACAGAGATCTCATGTTGTGTGGATGCAGTGTATGGAGACATGTGTGTTATGGAGTAGTGTGTTTGACAGAGATCTCATGTTGTGGATGCAGTGTATGGAGACATGTGCGTTATGGAGTAGTGTGTTTGGCAGAGATCTCATGTTGTGGATGCAGTGTATGGAGACATGTGCGTTATGGAGTAGTGTGTTTGGCAGAGATCTCATGTTGTGGATGCAGTGTATGGAGACATGTGTGTTATGGAGTAGTGTGTTTGGCAGAGATCTCATGTTGTGGATGCAGTTTATGTAGACATGTGCGTTATGGAGTAGTGTGTTTGACAGAGATCTCATGTTGTGGATGCAGTGTATGGAGACATGTGCGTTATGGAGTAGTGTGTTTGGCAGAGATCTGAACATGGCTTTCACATATCTTGAGAACCATTCGTCCAATCGACTTCAAACTTGGGGGTTGCGCTGTTCGTGACGTGACCAGAGTGCGGTGCCAAATTTCCAGTATCCACCTAGAAACAGCGTGCAAATTTCTCGTATACTAAGAAATATGCTCATTTCTATATTTAGTTCAAATACCTGGATATTCAGTGCACCTATTTAATAATGTATGCCAAAAAATCACAAAAATCTAAATACTTTCGTTTTTCACACTTTTTCACATCAAAAGTTAATTTTTCAAGATTTTATTCATAACAGTAATCTACAGTTTGCTGACGTCACAAAGTACTATCAGATTTCTACCCCATTTCACCCAATCATCACCACATGGCAGCTTGACAGCTGCCATGTTGTGATCAATCTTCATTTCAGAAGAATTTTCTCCTCCAAATGAAGGAGAAAATGGAGCCTAGTGTCTGTAATCTGGCAGAATTTCTAGCCCATAAACTAACTACTAACTTGGCCAATTGTATGTAACATACAAAATAAAGCAAACGGTAATGTCTAAAAATGCAAAGAAATGTAACCGGCTCGTTAAACTCGCATTAGGGGATAAGATAAGCATAAGGGGTCTCCCCTCGGAGATTCCAGGCGGGCGGGCAGCACTCATGCATCGGACTGTCCGCTCCGCTCCACACAGAAGCAGCTGGCTGCCTGGTACTCTGCGGATCCCACTCGCGTAGCACCACAACACGCTGAATCCCACTCGATTTGGGGGCGGAACACGCCAGGATTGGCCAATGCCAAAGCCAGTCCCCAGAATTGTCAAATCAAATCATCGACACGCTATTATGGTCCGCCTCTCAACCCTGTCATCTCAGACAAGATTTGTTTTCAGACTCTGAAACGGTGCCGCGTGTATGTGCCGACAGGCCGCAGTGCCGATAAGCCACAATGCCGATAGCCCACAAGCAGAACCAGCTGAGCGAGGCGGCGTGCAGCGTGTCGGTGGACCCGCTGGAGCTAAGCTCACCCATCCCCCACGCCTAAACCTAACCTCCCCCCACGCCTAAACTAACCTCCTCCCACGCCTAAACCTAACTTCCCCCCACACCTAAACCTAACCTCCTCCCACGCCTAAACCTAACCTCCCCCAGACCCTGACCCTAAACCTAACCTCTTCCACCCCCCACGCCTAAACCTAAGGTCGGCTTAGCGGGTGGACCCCCTCTGAAACGTCTCTGACCCTCGCGCTACTTGCATTCTGTTGGGTTCATTTTGTCTGTAAGAACTCTGTTGAGAAGCTAACCCTAACCATGTTAAGAACTATGTTGAGAAGAATTCTGTTGATAAGCTAACCCTAACCATGTTGCTCCATAGATCGTGGTGACCTGACCATTTCAACTGGAGAGCTGAAGATCACAGGATTGATCAGAGAAGACAGTGGATCGTACACAGTAGAGATCAACAACAACATCAACAGCGAGACTCATCTCAAAGTCATCTGTGAGTGTTTTATGTTGGCAGTTTGTCCAGTTTCAAGTCAGTGATGTGGAGTTGTGTGCGATTCACCACTTGCTTTTAATTAAGTGTAGCCCTGCTATTTCATGACTGTTATTTCTGACAGCCCATGAAGGCAGCATTAGTGTGACAGGCAGCGACGTCATTTTTCCTCCAGACGCAAAGTAAAGCCAAGCTGAGACTCAATGTTAGACAGGAGAGGAACAATTAGAAAAGTGAATATAGATGCTTGAAAAAAGATAAATGAAGGATGTCAGGAGAGAAATATGTAGATGCAAGAGGAAGATCCGGACCGGAGACACAGAGGGAAGATACAGAAGAGGATTTGATGCTATAGCTTTATACCTGAAAAGAGGATTTTGCTTGGAGGTGAAAACTGGAAGAGAAGACCGCTCTTCACTTGGTATGAGAGGAGAGAGAGAAGAGTTCGGACTAGAGCCCGACCGATATGGGATTTTTGAAACCGATACCGATACCGATTTTAGGGAATAAAAAATTACCGATACCGATAATATCGGCCGATATTTTTATTTTATTTTATTTTTGTTTTTATCATCAAATGTTTATCCCCCATTAGTGCTAATCCCCCATTAGTGCTCATTTTTTATTTATTTATCCTGGTTGCTGCTCCACCCTCTGCCGATCTGGGGAGAGCCGAAAACTGGCTCCATGCTTCCACATGGGCAGTTAGCCAGCCGCTTCTTTTCACCTGACAGGGGAAGCTTCACCGGTAGGACATAGCACGTGGGAGGATCACGATATTCCAACGAGTTCCCCTCCCTCCGAACAGGCGCCCTTAACGACCAGAGGAGGCACCACATCAGCAACCCTCAAATATCAAACACTTGACAAAGATATGATTGAGTTGACATGAATTGAAATATGTGATGTAGGCAGGATATTTTACAGCTTATTAATAAACTCAATGCAATGAAACAGTAAACTTAACTGGGAATTTAATAATTATAAATAACTAGAAATACAAAAACACAATAGAACAAATAGTTAAGAAAAAATATCAAATATACACAACATGCTGTCCATGCTGTCTATAACTTATATATATATATAAAAAAAAAAAAAAAAAAAAAAAATCGGGCAATATTTTTTTTTTTTTTTACCGATACCGATATATCGATAATCGCCAATATCGGCCGATAATATCGGCGGGCCGATAATATCGGTCGGGCCCTAGTTCAGACTGTTTTGTTCGTAAACCCAGTTCTGAACTGAGAACACCGATCCACACAGAACTACACCTACTACAACCGCCTCATTGTGTTTTTAAAAGTGCAAGCCAGTCTCTTCATAACCTAGACTTGATGTACCACTGTGATTGGACATTTCTCCTCTTAAAATACACTGGGTTCCATAAGCAGCAACCTCTGACTGGGAAAAATGAAGGCAAATCAGAAGTGCAAATAATGCAGTTCCTCGAATGGCCACTTGAGGCTGGCTCAAAAAGCGAGTAAGTCCAAATAGACCCCATGTTAAAATGCCCAACTTTACAGCAGAAATAAGCATGTTTACAACCTGGTTCAAAAAATGGTTTTGGTCCCTATTTCAGCGTTCATGAAACTGTACGGGAAGTGAATGTTTATGTAACTCACCTGTTTATACAAAACGATGTCAGATTGTATAGAAGTCAATGGGAAAATGAGGTTACTTCTCACTTGATTTATGAATTTGGTTTGCTAATGAGTTCATGATCTCAATCTCTAGGTTTCAAGTCTTCTTTAAAACAGCATGATGTTCATTTTGTAAATTATGGTCCAATTAAGCCTCAAATAGACGAGAGAAAAGACGATGCTTTGACAGGGTTTTTCCTGCATGGACAATTACGAGGTGGCCGCCTCCATATAATTTAGCTCCGCCTCCAGCTCTTGACAGGTGAAACCATACTTGCAAAAACACTAACAAGCGTTGCACTTGTGGCTTGGTGATGAAATAGTAGCTCAGCAACCTTTACCAGTAACGTCAAATATAGACATGAATTTACCCCCTAAACCTTCAATCAAATAACCATTTCATTATTTGCAAGTGATGGCTGGCTGGTTGCCTTTTCACAGCCACTTGTTCTGTTTGAGATGGTAAACTGTAATGTAGCCGTGCCCATTAGCCTCTGATTAGCTACAATAACGTTATTAGACGTCAGCTACGCGCTCCCACTCACGATAAAGAGCCTTTTTGAAAGCACAGTCTGCAGTCCTGCTGCTTAATGCTGTTTCCAACCAGGAAAAATATGTTTTCGAGGGAATATCAGCTCTCTTATCATTAGTGCGACTGTGTTTAGCAGCTCCCATCGGCTCCTTACAACTACCCATGTCTGCCAGCGACAACAACAATAAGACTTCTGGTCGGAGTTTTTCAAAATAAAAGAACAATTAACATGTCTAAAGCACACATAAGCCATTGAATGTGATAATAGGTTTGTTTTGAAAATTAAATTAAATGTAAGGAAATACCCTAAAGACACGTTTAGATGCACAACAAAATAGATAAAAAGTGACTGGCAAGAGCCTGCGAGAGCATGGTTTTACACAGACAGCTCACTTGACTCATGATGAAGCCATGGATTACGTGAAGCTAACTGTATTGAGACAATTAACAACACATACACAAAGCTTTTTGTGCACAGTAGATCTCAGGACATTTTATTTTATTACATTCTTTATTCACTGTAAATGGTCAGCAATTATACTGAACATACAGTAACTGTTGGCTACTGATGTTTATTTAGCTATTATATTTATATTCTTTATTTCCTCAGTGCTCACTTCCAGAAGTTGACAATGCATAATGTTAATTTTTTTGTGGAAAGCAGCCTTCTGAGTAGCTTTGCACATAGTCATATCGGTGCACAATCCACATAGAAAAGGTCTATATCTGCTCAAAAATGCACTATGTCGGCACTCGGCAGCCATATCAGTAATCGGTGAATATCGGCTCTAGTACCACCTCCGCCTCATTTTGAGCCAGAAAAACCCCTGTTTGGGGTGTGATTGACAGGTCACCTGTCCAGTGATCTCGCAGCTCACCTATCATGGACCAATAGCAGGCAGCGCTGCGGCTCTGTCTGGCAAAACAAAAGAACAAGATGGCAACGGTCAAAATGTCAAACTCAAGGCTTCAAAATGGTGACAATCATGGTCGCTACATGGATATTTTTATACAATCTATTAACATTGTGCCCAAACCCTCCCTCCATGTTACATGTTTGTTCATGTTAAAGGGATAGTTTTTTTATGTGAGGTGCGTGCATACAGTCAGTGTACTACATGCAGTAGAATGCAGCCGGCGTGGTTTCAGTTTGGAGAAATGGAGACCGGCCGCATCACGCAAGTAGAGCTGTCTGCTGAGTGTGAAGGGAACCAAAAATGTATTAAAAAAAAAAGTTTCCATACTGCTCACCTGGTGTAATCCAAGACTCCACAAGCCCTCAGATACCAAGTTGACGTGAAAAGGTGTCTTTTACACAGTGTTTTTAGCTGAAATCTTCACTGTAGCCAGGTGTGGAGCAAAGTGGTGAAGAAGTGGGGCTGCTGCACCACCTGCACCTGAAGCACTTTATGTATTTTCCTAATGGCCCTCTTCACATCAGCAGACAGCTCTACTTGCCTGACGTGGCCGGTCTGCATTTCTCCAAACTGGGACCAGGCTGGCTGCATAAATGTAGTACACAAACTGTATGCAAGTACCTCATACAAACTCACATCAACAAATCCAAACTATCCCTTTAAGTGCACATTAGGTGCACAAAGTGTGCGAGTGTCTCTGTCTCTTTCCAGCTGTCTACATTGAGACAGAGAAAGAACAATGTGCATGTGAGTGATCATGACTGCAACAGCTGTTCTCCTCTTCTCTCCATCAACAACAGCTCCTGTCTCTAAACCCTCCATCTCTAAATGGTGTGCAGATGATTTGACCTCCTGTATTCTGAGCTGTGAGTCAAACATCACCACAGACGCTGAACCAGTCAGCTACACCTGGGAGAAAGACAACACCAGAGAGAATTCCACAGAGTTACTCAAACACCAAATGAGCATTACAAAGGTACAATACAGCGATGCAGTGTTTGTACCTCTGAGTCTTTCTGTCCATGTGTGAGTTAGTTAATGCACTGGTTCTCAAACTTTTTCACATCAACTGACACAAATTAGACCACAGATTCCCATCAGATAAGGTTTTAGCTTTTAGATGTTTTATTACAGAAAGTGTATGAAGCTCATGACCAAAACAGTCATTGTGTTACTTGTGGATGGAATTATAGTCAAATTAAGTTATCCTTCTTTTTTCTGGGGACCCTCTCATGGACCCCTGGGGTTCCCCAGACCCCATTTTGAGAACCACTGAGTTAATATCCACTGGTAATATCAGGAGATGAACAAATGCATTCCTTTACAGGAATACACCATAATGATTTGTTCAACTTGCATCACATATTCATTGCACCAGCCGCTAGTTTTCAGCTGTTTTACCCCCCCTCCCCCTCCCTTCCTGCAGCAAGCCCAAATATAAAGTGCCAAAGTCACGCCCTCTTCCGGGTTAGACATACAAACCAAGGGGTTTCATCCACCATTTATTTTTCCAGACATTTTGTAAAATGCTTATAAGAATAGTTTTACTTGTTCAAACCAAGCGATTCAGCTATATTTAGAATCAGGAGAGACCATAAAGAGAGAACATTTCACTCAGACTAAAAACACACACACACACACACACACACGCTAAATCCGCTATTTTTTAAGATGTGGTCAGTTTTATATCATAAAGATTTTCAGGGCTACAATGGGAAACCTGTGAAAGACTGAAAGAGAGTGAGCATGTGAAGTGTTTAGCTAGCAGCTTCTGTGAACTGTGTCTAAGCAGCTCCTCTCAACACAGCAGATTACATCATGTGCTTTAGGAGGTTAGGTGTTTTTGGATGCTTCCAATGTGGGCGTTGGCTTAAGAAGACTGTGCTTTAACAAGAGTAGCTGGTTTAAGCTGCTGAAGTGCCATTGAGCAAGGCACTGAATCTCCTCCAGCTGCAGGGAGCTCTGTAACTGAGCCTCACATCTCCTTTAGTCAAAGGCTAGAGGCACCAAGTGATCACTGTTAAAAATGAAAGTGAAATGTGGTTTGTGATCGTATATTTCACTGGTTTTATAGGTGAAGGATTTGAAGTATGCATCAATCAGCTGTAAGGTGGAGAACCCAGTCAGTGAGGAGGTCAGCCAACCCATCAGCAACCCCCTCATCCAGAGTGAGTTACCTCACTTTAACAACAATGCAGTTCTGCCACTACGTATCTCCCCTCCCTCCCTCTCTCTCTCTCTTGTCTCTCCCCTCCCTCTCTCTCTCTCGCTCTTGTCTCTCCCCTCCCTCTCTCTCGTGTCTCCGCCTCCCTCTCTCTCCCTCGCTCCCTCTCTCTCCCTCCCTCCCACTCTCTCTCTCTCTTGTCTCCCCCCTCCCTCTCTCTCTCTCCCTCCCTCCCTCTCTCTCTCTCTCTCTCTCTCCCTCTCTCTCATGTCTCCCTCTCTCTCTCTCTCTCTCTCTCTCTTTCTCAACCCACCAGTCAAGGCAGATGCCACCTAGAGTCAGGTCTGCTGGAGGAGTTGTTTTCCTTCCTGCTGCTGTCAAATGCATGTTGGGGAATAGTTTAAATTGCTGGGTCGAAACTTAGTAAAGACCCTGGTCTTCAACCATTAAGCATCTCAGATAACTGTTGTTATGATTTGCTGCTATATAAAGCAACTTGACTTGACTTAACACTTGTTGCTGTTGTTTTTCTGTAGAGTCTGATGGTGAAGGGAAACGGAGAACAGGGAGAATAGTCACCATCTTCTTGGTACTGACAATGTTGCTGCTCGTTATGATTCCCATTGTCAAACGCATACGCAGAACAGGTAGGAAGCCAAGAAATACTATATTTATTTACAATTAATTACTGTCTAATTGATATTATTAATACTGATGTAATCAAAAGGATCTTTGCCTCTAATTGATAGTATTCACATTGTCTGTCTATATTTTATTTAGGTTTAGTTGCCTTACTCCATAACCGGGCCTAGACCCCCCGCCCTCCATGTTTAATGTTGTTGAACTGCCTCTCTTGAGTTCCATTTCCACTCTGCCAACACAGGAGGCGCTGCACTCCTCTCCCATAGACTTGAATAAAAGATTACCAGGTGTTTTCACTAAAGCTTTACATTACAGCCTGCAACATACAGTGTAATGATTCCAGAGTAATCTTTTGTACTAACAGTGAGCCAGTACAGTAGCTACTGTTAGAACACGGCTCTCTCGAATACTCGATTCTGATTGGTCAATCAACAATATTCACCGGTCATTATTTCTCGACAACCGACCGCTGCTCTGCCACACCTGGATTAATCAGTTGATAAGAGCTTTTTGTCAGCAAATACTACTAATTAGGCCAACCAGTTGCAGCTGTGGTGTCTTGTGTGCCAATTACGAATGAAACCGCTTTGCCGTTGAAAACGCTATTAAAAAATCTTTGTTCAAAAATATTTGAATAATTATTTTTGTCAGATTATTGAATGATTTAGTTGTAGGCCGTGTTCTAAGCGGGATAATGTATATTGAGGCGGTGATTACTGGGAAATAATGACCTTCAGGTGATGATTAAGCCCTCCGCTGCGCGTCGGGCTAAATCATCACCTGTCGGTCATTATTTCCCCCGTAATCACCGCCTCAATATACATTATCCCTTACATACATACTCTTTCAGGGTGATTCAAGACCCCTCCACTTCCTGAAAGGGAGATCATTCAGGTTGATCAGGGGTTTATTTTGTGATCATGACCAACTCGCTGCTCTACACTATCCTGCTTATTACAGTGTGACAGCCCCTTGGCATCAAGACCATTAGAGAGAGGTCTGACACCTGCATGGTCAGGCAGTCAGTCTGTCTCTCCTTCTTGGGAGGTCTGTGGTTAAGTTTATGGGAGTGGCAATTTGTGTTCAGCAGGATAATCTTCATGAATGTGAATCACTTTTATAGAGACACTGCGGAGCACGTCATCATTCAGAAACCACACCCAAAACGGGGGTAAACACAAACCCCCCCCCAATCCTGGCGTTCTCCTATGTTGCGTGCATGGTTGCATGTTGCACACAAGATCATATATATGGAAGATGAACACAACTTACTTCCTTGACAGCTAGATCCACATTTTTCTTCTCCCAATTTTCAATGGCTTCCTTGTTTTGCTCGGGAGTACAAAAAAACTTTTATTGGCGATTTTTTATATTTGTAGTCTGCACAGCCCACCACACAACAGCTTTTAGCTATGTTTAATTCAAGGAAAATTAATGCTGGTGTTTGGAAGTGAATGGAGAGCTTTCCCCCGTGATGGGCATGGCCTATTTCATGCAGTGTCTCTATGCCTTTTGAAGCGTTTTCTGAAAATCACACAAATTGCCACTCCCATAAACTTTTGTTAGCCACAGACCTTATTTTATGCATTTAAGTGAAAATCCCCATTCTAAAACCCTATTCACTTTTCTCCGTAAGCACCAACATGCTACTTCCGGACTCATTCCAGCAGGGCTCTATATACTGAACAAGAATTATATGCTGCCATTTTGCACGAGTTGTAATAAAATATCTGACTTTTTATTTTCACACAAAATACTTATTCCTCTCATTTTGTCCACAAATATGTTTAAATCTGTGTTAATCTTTGCCAAGATAATCCATTCACCTGACAGGTGTGACATATCAAGATGGTAATTAAACAGCATGATGATAGATTACCACAGGAATGAGTACGTGTAAAAGGCAATGGGATTTGTGTATGGAGATTTAGGTTAAATGCATGAGATAAGGCAATATAATAACACAAGTTTATGAAACAGTGAAGTTTGTGTATCAGCAAGATCATCTTCACAAACTGGCACCACTTTTATGACTTTTGAAGCATAAATGGGTTTTTTAAACATGATTTTCAGAAAGCGCTTACAGAAATATGTCATCCCTGCACTACTCTATTGCACAGGTGTGCCATGGCCTGGTTAGCTCTGAAACTCGTCGTTGATCAAACTATTTAAACTTTATCTTCGGCTGAACTTACATTTAGCAGACATCCAATGATTCAGTTATTCATTTATGCTAAGAGTGATTGTTTAACATATTCTTTCCTATACTTCTTTTCCTGCAGTAACAGTGGAGCTGAAAGAAGGTCGGTACCTAAATCACTCATACAAATATTCCTATTGATGCAAGAATAATAAACGTGCAAATCATTTCCTGTACAGCTCTACTTACTATATCCCTTCCTGTTCACCTCAAACTATACTTGACAAAAAATTATGTTCCTATTTTTCACGAGTTGTAATAAAGTTCTAAAACCTTTTATATGCACACAAAAGGCTTGTTCCACAAAAGGCTTATTCCTTTCATTTTGTTCACAAATGTGTTTAAATCTGTGTTAGTGAGCACTTCTCCTTTGCAAAGATAATCCATCCACCTGACAGGTGTGACATATCTATATGCCGTTTTATCAGCATGATTATTTATTGCACAGGTGTGCCTTGGCCTGGTCAGCTCTAAAACTCCTGGTTGAGTAATAACAGCCAATTCTACAACAGCTACCTTACACCCAGGCAGGTCCTGCTTATCCACCCACCAGTAATGAGCTGAATAGAGTCCATGGAGTTGGGAATGTGTAAATTATCAGGAAATGTTTGCATTACTCTTTACTCACTCTCATTGATTGAATATGTTGTTTGGTCTTTCAGAAACTCTTGCTGCGTGTCAACGTCATCACAAATCTAGACTGAAGCAGCAGTTTCAGTGTCTGCATGAATGGTTTGCTAAAGCAGGAAACAAAACACTTCTGAATAAGATCTACACAGAACTTTACATGACAGTGGGAGGGACTGGAGCGGTCAATGATCAACATGAGGTCAGACAGATGGTAGCAGCATCCAGGAAACCAGCGAGACCAGAAACAAAAATCAGATCTGAAGACATCTTTAAACCCTTACCGGGAAGAGATACACCAATTAGAAGAGTGATGACAATGGGAGTGGCTGGCATTGGGAAAACAGTCTTAACACATAAGTTCACTCTGGACTGGGCTGAAGACAAAGCCAACCAGGATATACAGTTCATATTCCTGTTCACTTTCCGAGAGCTGAATCTGTTGAAAGGGGAAAAGTTCAGCTTGGTGAAACTTCTTCATCTCTTCTTTCCTGAGACCAAAAAAGCAGGAATCTGCAGCTTTGACGAGTTCCAGGTTGTGTTAATCTTTGACGGTCTGGATGAGTGTCGACTTCCTCTGGACTTCAAGAACAACAAGATTGAGACTGATGTTACCAAGTTGACTTCAGTGGACGTGCTGCTAACAAACCTCATCAAGCAGAATCTGCTTCCCTTCGCTCACATCTGGGTAACCACACGACCTGCAGCAGCCAATCAGATCCCTCCTGAGTGTGTTGACATGGTGACGGAGGTGAGAGGCTTCACTGACCCACAGAAGGAAGATTACTTCAAGAAGAGATTCACAGATGAGCAGCAGGCCGAAAGAATAATCAAATACATCAAGACGTCACGAACCCTCCACATCATGTGCCACATCCCAGTCTTCTGCTGGATCACTGCTACAGTTCTGGAACATCTTCATTCATTCAAAGCCAGTGAGAGAGAGGGCCTGCCCAAGACCCTGACTGAGATGTACATCCACTTCCTGCTGGTTCAGTCCAAACAGCAAAACATCAAGTTTCCTGAGAGAACTGAGACAGATACCAGGGAGATGATTCTCTCTCTGGGAAAACTGGCTTTTGAGCAGCTGGAGACAGGCAACCTGATCTTCTATGAAGCTGACCTGAAGAAGTGTGGCATTGGTATCACAGCAGCCTCAGTGTACTCAGGGGTCTTCACACAGATATTTAAAGAGGAGTGTGTGCTGTACCAGGACAAGGTCTTCTGCTTTGTCCATCTGAGCATTCAGGAGTTTCTGGCTGCTGTCTACATGCTCCACTGTCACACAAACAGAGATAAGGAGGAGGATAAGAAGGTTCTGGAGACATTCCTGGGTGGTGAAGAAGAAGAAGAAGAAGAAGAAGAAGAAGAAGAAGAAGAAGAAGAAGAAGAAGAAGAAGAAGAAGAAGAAGAAGAAGAAGAAGAAGAAGAAGAAGAAGAAGAAGAAGAAGAAGAAGAAGAAGAAGAAGAAGAAGAAGAAGAAGAAGAAGAAGAAGAAGAAGAAGAAGGTAGATCTAAAGACAGTGAACAATCCCTGGATGTCTTCCTGAAGAGAGCCATGCTCAAATCCCTTAAGAGTGAAAATGGCCACCTGGACCTCTTTGTCCGCTTCCTTCATGGTCTCTCACTGGAGTCTAGCCAGAAACTCTTGCGAGGCCTGCTGGGTCAGACAGAGAGCACACCAGAAAGCATCCAGAGAGCCATCAGCAACCTGAAGAAGATGAACACAGTGGACAACGATGAGGACATCACTACCTCTCCAGACAGAAGCATCAACATCTTCCACTGTTTGATGGAGATGAACGACCGGTCAGTAAATCAGGAGATCCAACAGTTCCTGAAGTCAGAGAACAGATCAGATAATCTCTCTGAGATCCAATGCTCAGCTCTGGCCTACATACTGCAGATGTCAGAGGTGGTTCTGGATGTGTTGGACCTGGAGACCTACAACACATCGACGATTGGACGACAGCGGCTGATCCCAGCTGTGAGGAACTGCAGGAAGGCTCGGTTAGTCAGTTCAGTTTCACATTCCAAGTACTAATCTAACAGATAGGTTGTGAGTTTCATTCTTTAAGTCTATCAACTCTTTATTGGTGTATATGAAAGATCCCCCTTGTATTATTCTGCCTTCAGCTCATGTCAGAGATATTTATGAATTTAGTGTTTTAGGCTAAAAACTTAAAACCTGACCAAATCTGTGGTGAAGCCTGACTGACTCTAATGGTGCCAGGCAGTTTTTTTTTTATCAAAGGTTTAACTGCCTGTGGAGCTCAGGCTGAAAATCTTTTCATATACTTTTAATCACTTTACAGAAACGCTTCGATGAATTTGCATTATGTATTATTTTATGTGTGGTTTTTACTGATACATTAACCACTTTTGGAAAATTTCAAACAATATGATACTGTATAAATTATCATAATCTGTCTGTCTGTCTGTCCTTTGTGCATCTCGAGAACTGTTGGTCGGATCGAATGAAAGAAATGTGCCCATGGGGGGAGCTACAGCGATATCAATAATTTTACATTTTCAGACCTTCGCAGGCCACTTTAGGGCATTGTGACATCATCAGTGATGTCAAGGGGGAGAACGGGGGGAGTGGGGGGGGGGGGGGGGGTGAAGAGTGGGAGTGCAGTGTCTGTATGTCTGTCCATTGCGTATCTCTAGAACCGTTGTCGGATCGACTTCAAACTTGGGGAGTGCACTTAGGGGGCCTGACCGAGTGCAGTGTGAGAAAAAAATTCAAGAAATGTGCTCACGGTTGGAGCCACAGTGATATTTTACATTTTCATTATGACATCAGTGATGTCAAGGGGGAGGGGAACGGGCACTGCGTAATGGGTACTGCACCAATCGGAGGGGCAGTGAAGAGTGGGAGAGAATAATGTATGAATGGGGGGCAGGGGAATGGCTAGATGTACCCATGGGGGGGGGGGGGGGGGGGGGTGCAGAATCTTCATCTGGGTAGATGTACCCCGGGTGATTGGGGAGAAAGGGAAGGAGGGAACGGGCATGGGTATTGCACTAGTAATAATAATAATAACAACAACAACAACAACAACAACAACAACAACAACAACAAAAACAAAAACAATAATAATACATGTAAGTATTATTATTATGATCATCATCGGTTATTATTATTATTGTCATTATTATCATTATTATTGTTGTTGTTAATGTTATTATTTGTATTATTATTATTGGTGGTGGTAGTAATACTACAAGTCGTTGTAGACATAGTAGTATGCTGTATAGGTTTTGATTGGTATGCTATAGTCCCAGCTCTGCTTTGATAATCTCTCATTTTACATTAAATCTGTAAACAGACTTTGTGGCTGTGAACTCTGAGAGACCAGTAGCCTGTACTACGAAGCTAGTTTAATGCCTTATCCGAGTAAGTTTGAGTTTAAACCTGGTTTAGCCGTACTACAAAGCAAGTTAACTTTCAATCACCATGGCAACTGACGCTGCAAAGCTAACCTGGTCGCGACCAGGTTAGCTTCAGAGGATAAGATCAAAATCCATGACAGACCCATATAATCGGCTCTCTGGAGTCACTCACCGTTCATATAAGATCGCCATATGAAAAATAGATTGCAGTCAACTGAGAATATAACAAGAAAAACATTTGTGGCTCTGTAGGCTACATAATTAACACATTCAGTGCCAAGGACGTCTGTGGACGTCCTAAAAAAAAGTAACGAGGAGTGCCAAGGACGTCTGTGGACGTCCTAAAATCATAATTCATATTATTCCATAATTCTGCTGTTTAAGGTCGTACCTAGCCAGTGAGCATGAATCCCTTCAAGGGATCACACGGCGCCACCTTAAACATCGTCACAGGAGCTGCTCCACCCACCTCAGATCCTTTACTTTGTACAGGAGACAGCGGAGAAAGTGGAAACCGATGCATGCTTTCTGCCAGCGCCGTATATATTGCTCTGCCTACAGCGGAGAGTGGGCTCGGCTGCATCCGCGCTCACAACTGAGCTCTTATGCTTCTATCTATCTCCACACGATTTCCTAGAAAGCCAGCATCCGAAGGCGAACGGCCAAGCCTTTTCGTTCAGTCGCGTTTGCCAGCGCGCATCATTTCCTTGACGGGCGCTGGGATCTGTCCGGGGCAAAAACGAGAAAACAAACTCTGTGCGTGTGGGAGGAGCCCGCAGCTCAGAGGTGGAGAGGGGAGAGGGGGGAGGGGGGAGGGGGGGGGTGGGGGGGGGGGGGGAGAGGGGTGTGTGACACACACAGGCTGCACAGAAACCACACCACACGCCACCACATCAGAAAACACCAGCCAGAGTCAGTGAATGTGCTCGAAATTAGAGTGCAAAAGGTATTCATAAAAGGGCCTATATCTTGGAAAATAAAAAAAAACGACAGAAAACCCTTGAAAGTGCACTTTTTTGAGAGGCTGTAATTTCATAATGGAACTGTCTAGAAACAAAATTTCTTCTTTGGAAGAAGCAGGAGTGTTCAATGTTTCATTAAAGTCCAGCCCCGTTAATATAGCCATAATAGAAAAAATTCTATAGCTGTTTTCAACTGAATGGAAGTGAATCTGGCACAGGCTCCAGACAATTTTACTGAAGCGCTGTGGCACTGAATGTGTTAAATTAAGCCTACTTACCACTTTATGTCTTAACAGCTCAACTATGCGTGGAGAAATATGATCACTATTAATCACCGCAGCGCATATCATAGGCTAAACGGAGCCTCAAATGGAGTGAGGGTGATATTCTCCTACATGCCAGAAAAGCCTATACATATAATATAGATGGGATAAATATGGGATAGCCCCAATACTAAATATGCAGGCTTCTTGCATGTTTCAGCTGGAACTGTGTCCTGTAGGCTGTATGCCAATATATGAGCAAAAATAGGCTAGTTTTTATCAATGAAAAGTATGCCCGCATCGTCTCAATTCAGTCCAGCAGTTTTCTCTTTTATATTAGGATATCATTATTATAGCCTATATATGAATTATTCGATCAGTGCAACCACACACACATAATGAGTGATAGAGATCATTATTCATTGAGCATGCTTTCTAAATCTATGGTCTAAATAGGCTTACAGATTGTGGAAATTTATAGACTGAGATTACACATTTAATGTACATTTACACTCGCACAAAGCTGTAGGAGACAGAAATCGCTGATCAAAGTAAATCAAATGACTGATGTGAATACAAGCGGCAGCTTTAGACAGTCCTTCCCCCAACTATATCCAACGCGGATTTTCATTCTGCCATAGGTTACATTAAATATCCGCTAAAATCTCTGATCCCACTGTAATACCGGATTCTTCCCTGGTATCACGGAGTTGATTATAGTATTAAATTGTTCCTTAGCTTTGTATCACTCCACTTCTGTTGCACAGCTCTACAGAGTTCACAGGAGGCGATCAGCTTTTATGGAACTTTATCAACTTGTCAGGTAACAGGTACAGTCGTACACCTTACACGTCTGAGACTAATATCAACAACGTCTACTTCCTCTTCCACTCTTCTTCTCCCCCTTCTTTTCCCCTCTCTTAAAGGAGACGTGCTCACAACATTACTTCTCCTTCTTACATTACTCCCCCACCCACAAAGAAATGCCCTCATTTCTTAAAACAGTGAAAATGAACAACCCTTGACATTATAGCAGTAACCAAAGTCATAGCGAGAACCACACCCATAAAGGGCAACAGCTGTAGCTGTCAAAACAACATTCTAGGCTATTGAATAAACAATCAGCAGAACATTTTTTTTTTTTTTTTTTTTTTCATTCACATTCTTCCTCGTCTTCTTTTTTTTTTTTTTTTTTTTTTTTTAGCTCAACAGATAGTCCGCCAAATGTCCCGGTTGGCGCCTCACTCGAGGCAGTCGAGCAGGCAATGGGGCCGCTCCCTGACTTCCTGGCACAGCCGGAGCCGAGGCGGGGGAGCCCAAGAGGGATGGCGGGGGGGGAAGTGGAGCTGGGCCAGTTATGGAACCACGCGGGGAACCTGGTAGCACCATGTTACCGTTTAGATCAGGAGCTAAGGGGACTCGCTCCTGGCCCATTGAGGAAAAGGCCGGAGGAAGAGGAGGAGGCAGGAAGCCTGCCAATGCGGTCAATGGTGGAACCGCAGGGGCTGTGGTCGCAGGGGCTTGCAGAGGCATTGACGGCTCCTCCTCATGTTGGGAGGGTGAGGTAGGAGCACAGTATCGTTTCAGACGGTTGTAGTGTAGAACTCTCGGGTTGGCCCGTGGGTCTGACGGGGCCACTACCTCAAAGGTCACAGGGGGGTGCCCATCTGGAGCACGACATGGACGCAACACCTTATACGGGCCAATCCACAGTGGGGCCAACTTATTGTCACGGGCAGGGTCACTAACCCAAACCAAGTCTCCCTTCTCATAAGGGGAGTATCTCAAGTGTCTGTCATAGTACTGTTTTTGTGACTGTTTAGCCGTAGCATTTGATTTGGCCACTGTCTGGAAAGCCTCAGAGAGCCTCTTTTTTTACTGAGTCGGCATACTGTGCTGGGGAGTCATGGGAGAGTAGCCGTGGTGGTGCAGGGCGGCCCTGAAGCAGAATATCCAAAGGAAGATTTGCCTCCCGGCCGTGTAGCAAGAAGAATGGTGTGAAGCCGGTTACTGCATGGGTTGTTGTATTATACGCCAACTCCACCTGATGCAGGTGCTCATCCCACTCACTCCCTTTTTCAAAGAGCAGCTTTGCCAGTTCATTTTTCATTGTGCGGTTGAACCGCTCCACAGCTCCATCACATTGAGGGTGGTATGCCGTTGTCCTGAGTTTATGCACCCCCAGGAACTCACAGAGGGTTTTTACCAACTCAGATTCGAACTGCCTGCCCTGATCTGACAGCAGAGACTCTGGGGCCCCATGTTGACGGATATATTGTTCAAAGATGCACTTCGCAACCGACTGTGCTGTCTGATCCCTCAATGGGAAAAGGTTCACAAAACGAGAGAAAAGGTCCATTACTACCAGCACGTAGCGGTGGCCCGATTTTGACACGGGCAGCACCGAAAGATCGGCTGCAACAATCTGGAAAGGACGTGTTGGCTGGATAGGTATCAAGGGCGCCTGATAGCGTGGGACTGGGGACCGACGTGTCTGGCAGGCGACACATGTCTGACAGAAGGCGAGAATGTCCCTTGCCATATGTGGCCAGTAGCATAGTCTCATTGCTTTGTCCAATGTCTTTTCATATGCATAGTGTCCTGAACTTGGGTCCCCATGAAGCTTTTGCATGACCTGAGGAACGAGTGACGTGGGAATGACAGCCTGGAAAAGAGGGTGCTTCTGAGACTTGTGGTGACTTTTCCGACAAAGGAGTTCATCCTTCATCACCAGTCTGTCATACTGGGTCCACAACTTTTTCAGATAGGGGGATGAGTGCTGCAGCCGCCACCTCGGGGGCCTGCTCCCTTGCTCCACCCACTGAGATGCTGAAGCAATGTCCATGTCCAGCCGCTGGCGTTCCTGGAGGTTCCAGGCAGAGGAATTGAGTTCAACCAGATTCACCTTGTCATGATAACTACCTAAGTGACCCAGATCGCCCATGATAGTAGCAGGGGGAGTGGTGTGTGTCAGACAGGGAGAGGCCTGCATGCCAATGTCCACTGGCATTGAGTGAGAGGGAGCTGAGCATGTTGCCCTCCGGCTAGTAGTCTCCACAGGGCTTCCTTCAGGGTGTCTAGACATGGCGTCCGCGTTCAGATGTCTAGCCCCATCACGGTGCACAATGCACCAATCGTAAACATCAATGTCCATTGCCCAGCGTGCCCGCCGACCAGTAGGGTCACGATCCAAGGGCATCCGTTTAAGCGCTTATGATCAGTCACAATGTTGAAGGGGTGGAATGCGAGGTAATGGCGGAAATGGTTCACCGCCCACACAATGGCATAAAGCTCCCTGTCAAAAGTGGACCACTTGCGTTCCGCTTGTGATAACACATGGCTGGCGTAGGAGATTACATGCTCCCTATTGTGTGTCCGTTGTGACAAAACAGCCCCCACCGCATAATTTGAGGCATCCGTGAACAGCCAGAACGGACGGTTCAAATCAGGGAAGGCCATGATGGGTGGCGTGGCGAGCTTTTCCCGCAGTGTTTGGAAAACAGTGTCACACTCCGCTGACCACTCGAAGGGGACATCCTTGTGGGTCAAGTGTTGTAGGGGCTCTGCCACGTGTGCATAGTCCTTAATAAACCTCCGGTAATAGGAGCACAGCCCAAGAAACGCCCTCACCTGTGTCGTTGAGCGTGGTGTCGGCCAGTTACATACTTTTGCAATGTTGACAGGGTCAGGTTTGACACCATCCTTAGAGATGACATGACCTAAATATGTAACTGAGGGCTGGGCCAGGTGGCATTTGGAAGGCTTCAGTTTGAGACCTGCTGACCGGAAACGGAGGAACACATCGCGTAGGTGCAGCAAATGTTGTTGGACGTCCACGCTGTAAACAATGACGTCATCCAGATAAATGAGGCACACTGTCCAGTGCAAGCCCTGGAGTACTAGCTCCATGAGCCTCTGGAAACTAGGTGGCGCGTTGCAAATGCCCATGGGGAGAACACGAAACTGATACAGCCCCGTCCCCGTTGAGAACGCGGTTTTCTCTCTGTCCGCCGGGTTGAGGGGAATTTGCCAATATCCAGACGTCAAATCAAATGTGCTGAACACTTGTGCACCTGAAAGGCGGTCGAGAGTGTCATCTATCCGCGGCAGCGGGTGTGAGTCTTTAGTCGTTACAGAGTTCAGCCGCCTGAAGTCCACACAAAACCTGTATGTTCCATCTTTTTTTGTGACCAGCACCACGGGGGCTGACCAGGGGCTGTTTGACTCTTCGATGATACCATGTTCTAGCAGTTTGTTCACTTCCGACTGCATCACAGCTTGCTTGGATGGTGATACACGGTATGGGCGAAGCTTAATAGGGACGGCAGCACCTGTGTCTATGTTATGCTGTACCAGATGCGTTTGACCATAATCAAAAGGGTGGGCACTGAAGATATCAGAAAACTCAGCCAGCAGCGCGTCCAGCTCTGAAACCTCACCTGCCGACAAGCCGGTAGCATCCATATTTACTGGGGGTACGGCCGGTGCTGCAGATGGCTCAGAGCAATGGCTTGCTCCCAGAGTCGATTGAGATGAGCTGATTGTGTTGATTGTGGGGCAACTTTCAGCATCCACAATCATGTATTCCTCTTGTGGCCGCCCCATGATGGCATGTAGCTGACCTATAGGGGAACCCCTGGCAAGGCAGACAGGATGGGTGGAAGGGTTAATAACACGTACAGTAGCCAACCCCTCCCGAACAGTGGTAAGAGTTCTAGCGATTGCCAGGCCATCAGCTTTGTCTTGACATGGTTCAAGGAGCCCGACAAAATTCCCTGGGGGTGGCACCCACAGAGCGTTGCTGCCCAAACCCACCGTCACAGTCATTTCTGAGAGTGGGGGCACAGAAACAGTGACATGGCACACGGCATTGCTCAGCAGCGGTATCAAGTCCTCCTTGTGCAACATAGGGACAGGGACCCCATCAAGGGACACACACCCCCTCTGGAGATCAATAAGGGCATGGTGTGGGGTCAAGAAGTCCACCCCCAGAATGACAGGGCAACTGGCAGACCTGACAACACAGAATTCATGTCTATGGGGGAGACCTGCTGCACGAAACTCCACTGCAATGGTGCCGAGCATATCCAATGTGTGTCCCGTCACGCCCGAAGCAAGGATAAATGTCTTATTCAAAGCTCGTGCACGTAGGGCAGGGATGGACTTGCGGCATGCCTCAGTAATGACAGAAATGTGTGAGCCAGAGTCAATCAGAGCGGTGACCTCCTGCCCTTCCAGGCTAAGGTGAATCATAGGAAAATAACTATGGTCTGCAGCAGTGGTGGGTGGACACATAGCATTGTTAGTGTGGTCACTATTCATTTGACCATCATTTGTTGTGGGCCCATGGACCTTACCCACAAGGGAAGCTGGTGTCCGGTCCACGACACCAGCTAGTAGCCGTTTCCCGGATTGTTGCTCCTGTATTCTGGGCGCTGGTGCTCAGAATCGTCGAATCTCACCCTGCGGGGTGAAGAGGCATCACGGCGCCTGCTGAATTGATCCTCACGGCGCCTACCGGAGCCATTTTCCTCCCGATAGCCCCTGAACCTGTCATTGTGATAGCGGGAGGGACTGTCCGAACGAGGGTGGCGTGGCCCGTGTGGCGAGTAACCACGGGAGGGGGGAGTACCGTGCCAGGGGTGTACATCCTTTGACATGTCGCAGCAACAGCGATAGCCACCACCGGCTCCTGGAGAGCTTCCCCGACTCTCATAGCTTGGGGCACGCCTTGGAGGTGAGGTCTGCCGTGAGGGGGAATATCCACGGGAATGGGGGGGCCATGGTCCGTCCCGTGTAGCACTGCGTCCCCGGCCGTCCTCATATGTGGGACGAGTTTGTTGTGCCGCCACACTTGACACCTGGCGCTGGAGATGGGCAACTTGATGTGTCAGATCATCCACATTTTGTCCAGCCTGGTTGCGCTTTATATCTTTCAGTTCAGCTTTAATATCTTGTATAGCAGCTGCCAGCTCTGCCATGCCTGGAATTTGTGGGGGGGAGGGGCCTATCAGTGGCGAGGCAGCAATAGACATGAACGGAGATGGGGATGTAACTGCCATGGCCAGCTGAGCCCTTTCACACTGTGTGGCAATTTTCAATGCTGCATCAATAGTTGTCGCTCCATGTTCATGGATTTTAAGCTGGAGGGAGGGATCTAACCCGGCTACAAACCTCCAAAATAATTCACACTTCTGGGCCTCATTACCATAAGAGGGAAAGGACTCTTTAATCAGGCAGTGTAATTCTGCTGCATAGACCTCGAGTGGTTCATTGTGTTTACGTGGGCGGGCATTAATGTATGTTTGGAAAGCAGCAAGATACTGAGTGCGGCCAAAAACAGCACTGAGGCTCTTCTTTGATTCCTCATAATCTGCCTTCACTGTGTCCGGGAGACTCTGCCAGTATGAGAAGGCTGGCCCTGCTAATTTAGCAGCCAGCAGTCTGCATTTCTCATGGTGAAATGGGGCAACATTCAACGCCACTTCAAACCGCTGAATCCACGTCAAAAACGACTCACTCCCATCTCCCTGAAACGGCTGCGGCAGCTCCAGCCTGAAAGGGAGTGAGCTTGATTCACCTGCTGGCGCAGCGCGCACGGGCGGGGCTTGCTGCAGAGACGGCGCCGCCTGCTCGTTGTCCACCACTCCAGCGGGAGGATCAGCTGGGCCTGGCATATCTGCGTTCGCGGCGAAATCACAGGTAAACTGCGTGTGACCAGTATTAACTCACTGATCAGTCCACTGAGTTCCCCGAGGGCGTGTTGCTGGCGTGGGTTGACGTCCAGGATGTGGGGGGAAAACACCGCTTGCCACCAACTAATATCAACAACGTCTACTTCCTCTTCCACTCTTCTTCTCCCCCTTCTTTTCCCCTCTCTTAAAGGAGACGTGCTCACAACATTACTTCTCCTTCTTACACCACTGTGGCTGCGCTTTTTCATTCAATGAGGAAATGGGTGTGGAAATGGGTGTGGGCGTGGATCAACTCAGCTGTTCATAATGTGATTGGCTAGCGCACCTCTTTCACGTGGACGCGCGCCTGTGCACGAGCGAAAAACGTGCGCGTGCACAGGCAGATCCCAGGTCCACTTACCTAGTAGAAAACCAGCGTCGTAGTATCAGTTAACTAGATAGCTTTGATCCTGTTCAGTCAAACCAGATCAAAGGGACTTATCGCGGATCTGTTAAACTAGCTTCGTAGTACAGGCTCCAGGGGCCTGTACTACAAAGCAAGATTAGTGGTTTAGCGAGGTAACTTCAGGTTTAAACCTGGTTTGGCCGTACTACAAAGCAAGTTAACTTCTTACCGACATATATTTCCATAGCAACTTATGCTTCACACTTAACCTGGTCTGCAGCAGGTTAAGTTGCAAGGATAAGATTAAACCTTAAATACACCGCCCACGAACCAATCGAATCAGCAGTTTGGAAAAATGGCCAACCCCTTTCTGGACGAGTTTCCCATCTAGGAAGGAGCACGAATTGTAATGTTGAATGAGTAATGTTAATCAATGTTAATGTTAATCAAGGACTAAAGCCTTGCACTTGTTGGCTATTTTAATTAAGCCCTACTTACCACTTTGGAATATGTTTTTATATATTCATTTTTGTGCTCTCAAGTAGCCTAGATACGTTGTTTGATCCCGCTGATCGATTGCAGCTGAATAGTGAGTGGAGAAATATCACTAAACCGGCATAAAAAGGTTACATAAACATCTCCAAAGCGCACGGTGCCGTGTGCGCAACGGAGCTGAGACTGACGTTGGGTTGGAATTGAAATGGTCATAGCCTACATGCTGGAATAGCCTACTACATCTAAGCAATTTAATATGGGATCACCTGCACACAGGCGATCCCATATTAAGATGATTCATATCTAGGCGACTCCTGCATTTTGCAGCTGCAACTGTGTTGCTTTTGGCCTGTATGATGTGATTGAACTTCATATTTCCAGCATCATTATATGAAATATGGAGATATGCGACTCTGCTGACATTACAATAGCCATGTGACCACAAAATAGGCTAGTTTTTATCAATGAAAACTATGCCCGCATCGTCTCAATTCAGTTCAGCAGTTTTCTCTTTTATAGGCTATTAGGATATCATTATTTTATTCATTGAGCATGCGTTTCTAAATCTATGGTCTAAATAGGCTTACAGATTGTGGAAATTGGAGTGAGATTACACATTTACATTTTTACACTCGCAAAAAGCTGCTGTAGGAAACAGAAATCGCTGATCAAAGTAAATCAAATGACTGATGTGAATACAAGCGTCAGCTTTAGACAGTCTTTCAGCAGACTATCCAACGCGGATTTTCATTCTGACAGGCTACATTAAATATCCGCTAAAACTCTGATCACTGCGCTTTCATTGAACAAATGGGTGTGCCTGCCGTGTCAACTCAGCTGTTCATAATGTGATTGGCCACAAAATAGGCTATTTTTTATAAATGAAATCTATGCCCGCACGTACCGTGTCGATTCAGTTCAGAAGCATTTTTTTATTGTATTATCATTCTTTTTTTTTATTGATTAGCCTATAGGAATTATTCAATCAGTCATTGAGCCTAAATGGTCTATACGGATTTTGGACTGAGATAGATTACACATTGCTTCCACAAAAGACTGTAGATAGAGAGCTGTAGATAGCCTACGAAACCGCTCTTCAAATAAATTACTTGTGTGGATAAAAGTGGTCACTTTAGACAGTCATTCGGGAACAGTAATAATATCCAACGCAGATTTTTATTTGCGGTTTCATAGAATGAGGAAATAGGCGTGTCTGGCGCTGTAGGAGTTGGAGCAGTCCATATTGCATTGTGATTGGCAGTTGTTAAAAACCACGCCTCTTTTGCGGGCACGAGCTCCAGTGCACGGGCATTTTCATGTGCACGCGCTGTCAGCTTGATTAGAAAAACCTGGTTCGAGTTAACGAGTGCCAATCGACGTTCGTAGTACAAGTTAATTACAATCGAGCTGATCTGGTTTAGACAAACCAGATCAAGGGACAGATCCTGGATCTTCTAATACAACATTCGTAGTACAGGCCTCAGAGGCCTGTACTACGTAGCTAGATTAATGCTTTATCCGAGTAAGTTTGAGTTTGAACCTGGTTTAGCCGTACTACAAAGCAAGTTAACTTCTAACCTAGTTCAATCACCATGGCAACTCATGCTGCAAAGCTAAGCTGGTCCCGACCAGGTTAGCTTCAGAGGATAAGATCAAAATCCATGACAGACCCATATAATCGGCTCTCTGGAGTCACTCACCATTCATATAAGATCGCCATATGAAAAATAGATTGCATTCAACTGAGTATAGAACAAGAAAAACATTCGTGGCTCTGTAGGCTACATAATTAAATTAAGCCTACTTGCCACTTTATGTCTTAACACATTGACTGCCAGCCGTTTTTTTTTTACTGTAGGTAGCTTCTGCCAGGCCTTTTTTTGAGGATTCTGGCTCATTTTACAAGAGCCGAGCATAATTTTCTGGTTGGACTTTGTGAACACAAAGTTCAGAAAAGTACTAATAGAATGTGTGCTTTCTCTGTCTAAAAGAGTTAGTTTGTAGAGTTAGTAGTTATGTAGATATTAGCCGTTGAGTACAGCATGGTTTCAGCGTCTGGAAATTTACTCAGAGATAAATGGCTTTTTGTGAAATTCGATAGAACAGTCACTTTAACCATTCATTTTTGGCATCAGTAAGACCGTCAGACATTCTAAACAATAGTTTTGAATAGTAATTTCCTCCATAACAGCAGGAAACACCCCTCTCATTCAAACTCCTCCCTCCGTGTGTCTTCTCCTCCTTCCTCCTGGCTCTACAGCGGGCGTGTCAGAAGCGCGTTGCTGCTGCCTGCCTGCCTGCCTGCGTGCCTGCCTGCCTGCTTGCCTGCGTGCGGACGCTCCTTGTGCGAGTCAAGATGGGCCGGGGAATGCGTGGGCGATGGGCAGATGTTGATTCTGGCCTTTCTGAGGTGTTTCAAAGTGTGTTTCACCTATAATCTATTTTGCAAATCGCTCTCCGCTCTCTGTGTGCTGCTGCCTGCGCGGCCGCTCTCGGGCAAGACAAGTCTGGATTACTGTAAAATCGCCTCGCCATTTCCTTGAATGGCTTGCTCCCGCGGCAGTTTTTTCTTTGATTTCGCTCGTCTGGGGGAGCACTGTCAACACTTAGTGGGTCGGTAAAATAGATTATACACATTCAATACCTCCAATAATTGTATAGGAGACGTAAAAGGGATTGATCAACGCCCCACCGTCAAAAAAAAAAAAACGATTTTTTTGACGTATCAATACGTCGCTGGCAGTCAACGGTTGGATTCTGCTTGACGTATCAATACGTCGTTGGCAGTGAACGTGTTAACAGCTGAACGATGCGTGGAGAAATATGATCACTATTAATCACTGCAGCGCATATCATAAACGGAGCCTCAAATGGAGTGAGGGTGATATTCTCCTGCATGCCAGAAAAGCCTATACATATAATATAGATATGGGATAAATATGGGATAGCCCCAATACTAAATATGCAGGCTACTCTTGCATGTTTCAGCTGGAACTGTGTCGGCTGTATGCCAATATATGAGCAAAAATAGGCTAGTTTTTATCAATGAAAACTATGCCCGCATCGTCTCAATTCAGTTCAGCAGTTTTCTCTTTTATATTAGGCTATCATTATTTTATATATGAATTATTCGATCAGTGCAACCACACACATAATGAGTGATAACGATCATTATTCATTGAGCATGCGTTTCTAAATCTATGGTCTAAATCTTACAGATTGTGGAAATTTATAGACTGAGATTACACATTTACATTTACACTCGCAAAAAGCTGCTGTAGGAGACAGAAATCGCTGATCAAAGTCAATCAAATGACTGATGTGAATACAAGCGGCAGCTTTAGACAGTCCTTCAGCAGACTATATCCAACGCGGATTTTCATTCTGACATAGGCTACATTAAATATCCGCTAAAAACTCTGATCACACTGCACTTTCATTGAACGAGGAAATGGGTGTGGGCGTGGATCAACTCAGCTGTTCATAATGTGATTGGCTAGCGCACCTCTTTCGCGTGGACGCGCGCCTGTGCACGAGCGAAAAACGTGCGCGTGCACAGGCAGATCCCAGATAAATCCAGCTTCAGTTATCGAGTAGAAAACCAGCATCGTAGTATCATTAAACTAGATAGCTTTGATCCTGTTCAGTCAAACCAGATCAAAGTGACAGATCGCGGATCTGTTAACTCATTCATGGCCAGTTTAGGACTGCCAATATTTAGCACAGGCCAAAGATTTTCATAATTGTTGGTCATCTTTCAAGACCCACAGTAAATTATCTATTAGCACCAAAGTGATTTGCAATACCTCAAAATGAAGATGTACGTCTCTGGGTTCACCAGGAAAAAAAAAGTGAGCTTTTAGCATGTTCTGTACTCTACTTATAGCCATTTATATACACCCTGTTTTCACCCAAAAGGTCTCCCTGAGAAAATAAACAGGATAAAAGGCAATTTTTGTAAAAGGGCACAATCTCAGGCAGAACTCACTCTCAATTCTTTTATTTTGAACTGTATTGACATCAGACATGTAAATATTATTCGTTAGGACACAAATGACAAAAAAAAATATATATATATATATATACACATGAAGTGCTTTTTTTTTACATTCAACAATACAGTTTACTCGGTGTGAGTGAGTGTGCAGACAGACACACAGACAGACAGACAGACAGACAGACAGACAGACACACCGACAGACAGACAGACAGACACACACACACACACACACACACAATCCCCCTTTTAGATTTCTAACCCCACATAGGATAAGCAATAACCACGCCCTGTGGCGCTGGGATTGGCCAGGAGCAACACTGGAGGGCACGCAGCCCAGCGATTTCATGAACCAACTGAATAGCTCTTGAGAACAGACAGCGGGCTGCTGTGACTGCCGCTTCTGCCTTGTAACTGGTCCACCCGTCCTCGTCCATGTCTCCCTGTCATATCCTCCCTGCTATTTGATCATTCCCGTTTTCCCCTCGGCTATTCAACACGTCCTCACCGCCCTCGCAAACTGATCGATCATTTCCTCATTCCTCCGATGATCAAACACATCTCTTGATTACTTTCTCCCGTTTTCTCCCGGCTGGCACAGAGGAAGGCGACTCCAGCTCGTGCAGCGCGGCGAAGGGTGTTTCAATGGCGTTTCTCCTGTCTGCACAAGGAAGCGTTACCCGTTTTCTGCTTTTCCTCTTGCTCAATTTCAAAACAACAGCTGCGGTATGTGTTTGTTCACGTGTTGTCTTAGATGCTAGGGACCTGATACTATGTCAGAGGCTGGGGAAGTGTTTGAAATACGCGCTGCAGTAATAAAAACAAAAACACGTCAAACACGTCATTGGCGGGGAGGGCTATTTCTGATAACACGTCAAAGACGTCTTTGGCGGTGAATGAGTTAAGATAGCTTCGTAGTATAGGGTACTGAGCTCTGAAGTCCTGGTTTCAGCTCTGAAGTCCAACTCCTTCTTTATTATTTATTCAGATTGAGGTTCTGCGAGTTGTCAGATGCTCACTGTGAAGTTGTGGCCTCATCTCTGAAGTCCGACCCCTCCCATCTGACAGAGCTGGACCTGAGTGACAGCTACCTGCTTTCTACAAGTGTGAAGCTGCTCTCTACTGGACTGGAGAGTCCACACTGCAGATTGGAGACTCTCAGGTCAGAAATATAATGTGCTGATCTGAATATTATATGAATATTGTCATTTGAGGATGTCTCTATCCTGTCTTTCCATCTGAAATCAGACAGTAGGGATGGGTATCGTTTGGATTTTATCGATACCTTTCAACGATACCTATCGATACTTCGGTACTGCTTATCGATACAGATACTTATCGATACTCTTATCGATACTACTCTCCATAATTTGTGCAAAAAATAAAGACATGACATGAAGAGAGGCGAAAAGATTCAACAGAATTTTGTTATTAGTTATTACAAGTTAAATTCCTGAGAAGGCCTATTTCACCTCTGTGATTGTGAATATGATGATTTATTAAACCTAGGCCACCTATGTAGTGTCACTCTTAACACATTGAGTGCCAAGGACGTCTGTGCACGTCCTAAAAAAAAGTAACGAGGAGTGCCAAGGACGTCTGTGGACGTCCTAAAATCATAATTCATATTATTCCATAATTCTGCTGTTTAAGGTCGTACCTAGCCAGTGAGCATGAATCCCTTCAAGGGATCACACGGCGCCACCTTAAACATCGTCACTGGAGCTGCTCCACCCACCTCAGATCCTTTAGTTTGTGCATGAGACAGCAGGGAAAGACGTGATCAAAGAGGAAACCGATGCATGCTTCAGCCAGAGCCGTATATATTGCTCTGTCTGCAGCAGAGAGTGGGCTCGGCTACATCCGCGCTCACAACTGAGCTCTTATGCTTCTATCTATCTCCAC
Source organism: Poromitra crassiceps (assembly GCF_964638095.1). Classification (NCBI taxonomy): domain Eukaryota; kingdom Metazoa; phylum Chordata; class Actinopteri; order Beryciformes; family Melamphaidae; genus Poromitra; species Poromitra crassiceps. The sequence continues at coordinate 35,118,669 of NC_139645.1, forward strand.
ACGATTTCCTGCCAGAAAGCCAGCATCCGAAGCCGAACGGCCAAGCCTTTTCGTTCAGTCGCGTTTGCCAGCGCGCATCATTTCCTTGATGGGCGCTGGGATCCGTCCGGGGCAAAAACGGAGTCGAGAAAACAAACTCTGTGCGTGTGGGAGGAGCCCGCAGCTCAGAGGTGGAGGGGGGGGAGAGGGGGGGGTGGGCACGCAGGCTGCACAGAAACCGCACCATGCCACCACATCAGAAAACACCAGCCAGAGTCAGTGAATGTGCTCGAAATTAGAGTGCAAAAGGTATTCATAAAAGTGACTATATCTTGGAAAGTAAAAAAAAACGACAGAAAACCCTTGAAAGTGCACTTTTTTGAGAGGCTGTCATTTCATAATGGAACTGTCTAGAAACAAAATTTCTTCTTTGGAAGAAGCAGGAGTGTTCAATGTTTCATTAAAGTCCAGTCCCGTTAATATAGCCATAATAGAAAAAATTCTATAGCTGTTTTCAACTGAATGGAAGTGAATCTGGCACAGGCTGCAGACAATTTTACTGAAGCGCTGTGGCACTCAATGTGTTAAGGGGGAATCATACTTGCACGTAGAATTCATTGCGCACGTCACTGACTGGAAACTCGACACTAACAAAGTTGCCTGCAATACATCTCTTTACTGGGGCATATTTTCATTTACAAAACATTTTCTTCATCAAGTCTGGATAAATCACACCCGTTTTCAAAGTGTTATGGGACAAACCTAACCTGACGCTGCCAGATCGATGAGTTTGCTTCAAATATCTGTTTCACAAACAACATCCATCTGGATTCGGCCAAGCTACATTGCTGAAGAGGGCGGTCACTTTTTTCAAGCTACTAGGCAGGTGATTGGATGGACCGTCTGTCTGTCACCGTCTGGGCTTGCCAGCGCCAACCAATCAGATCGACTTCCCTTCATGACGTAGCAGCGCCTGATCAGCTAGGACTACAATTACTAATAGTTAGCATGGAGGTCGCAGATTTTTTGCTGTTTTTGTAAGGTGAATATTGGGTGCAACCATTGACTATTCAATTTGCCAAAAGAAAGAAGAATTACTGCAGATGTCTGACTGAGGATGAAGTGCAGGTAGGCCATTTTGCACGTTAAATGTAACTGATTGGATTAACTGATGTTACGCTAACGATAGCAACATTTGGAGGTTGGGGTGCTACGTCTGATGATTGATGATTAATGTTAACGTTAACAGCGATTCATTCATAACACATATCGTTGTTCGTTTCTTCAGGGAACTGATGACACGATATGACACCGAGTGGCACGCACCCTGGACGGCTAACGTCATGGAGACGCAACGCTCTCTAGCCTTTATGATCATGGCAACAACCAAATGCTTTGATACAATATAATGATTTAACGCTACTATTTAACTGGTGAATTTTAGCATATGTGTCAGTGGAATGGTAGATATTTACGCATGACTGGAGAATGTTATTTGCTTACTTTTGTAATAATAAACTAAACGGAGAAATGACGGCCGTGTGTGGTGTTGTTGTTACATAATCTGCTGGTTTTGAGGCACGATTGGGTCAAATGATAAGACGATGTAAATGCATAAAGATGTTGTCAGATGAATCTGCGAAAGGGAGCTGCCTGGAGCCCAGAGGACGTCAACAGAGAAGAGGAAAAACACCCTGGTTACACCATGCAGCATGTATTTGGATATAATCTCTAACTTTAAGAATGGTTCCTTGTTGATATACCGTATTCCTAGTATTGGCTCCCATGACGTTTGTTTACCCCCTATCTAAAGTACAAGTGCAAAATCTTAAGCTACCGGTATGTTCTATCGATAAACCAATTTCTCGAATAACAGCTCCAAAATATCAGACATATAGGACTACTATATGCTAGAGCTATATTCACACTTCACAGTATAATTTATGCAAGCGGGGGAAAATATCAGATAAACTGATTGTTGTATTGTATCCTGAGATCTTTAATCTCGCCTGTATAACATAATATGTCACTCGGACACCAACGTGAGTTAACGTGGTTTATTAAACAGCAGCCAACATTCCAATCATAGCAGAATACACTTCAGCTAGCAGTAAAGGGACAATACATCACACTGATCTTTGCAGTTCTGTGTTGATTAGCTAATAATTCAGTGGCATTTTGATTAACGTTATGATTTATTTCGATTTGGAACAAAAATGATGGTTTAACAGATTGCATGTTTACTGGGCTGTGGTGAGAGTGAGAAGGGCTTTGTGTTTGTGTGACTTGCGTGAATGGCTAGCCGTTAGCCATTACAGCCTTACAGCTAATAAGTTATCCCAGCCTAGCGGTCTGAAGGCTATCTCCCCAAATTCTACAACAATGTCTTGTTTACTAACGTTCATAGTTGATAACATTACAGCAATACAGTTACGGTTTCGTACTCACTGTAAGATCAAGTGTTTAACGTTTATGTTAGCTTATTGTTTTGAATAGAATGTTTGACTAGCACACTGGAGCTAGCCTCGGTAGCCGCCGCCATGTTGAATAGTGAAAGAACTACAAACGCAGAGGCGCCTCTCGGTGGCGTCACACCCGGTCTCGCCTAAAGCCCGCCCCTAGCTCACGCTGATTGGTGCGCCTGTGTGGCGGCCGGTTTGAATGCCTCTCTGAGGCCAGGGCCAGACTGAGGTGGATTGTGAATTTGTGGAACAATGCCGCCCCCGTCTGGTGGAGTCAGGCTAGGACAAACCAGCACGATGCAGTCAGTTACGTTACGTGGAGTTTGTGGACCAACTTTATCTGAACAGATGGCTCTGGATGTAACTAATTTGCTGCAAGCTAAACGTGTTACAGGTAAAGTGAACACCGTCGCTGTACGTTGTTGTTCTGTATTCAGAGTTGGCAAAGTCCACATAATATTCTGTGACTGTCAGAAAATATGTCAGGTTCAGCAAAGCACTGTGAGGTTTGTGCAACGCGAGGCAGAGATTTCTATCTGTCTCAGAATCATCACAGGGCAGTCGCTCGCTTTATCAGATTATTGTATTTATATTGTTGTGTGAATCAGCAACACGATGCCTCCTATCACAGAACTAGTTTTCTTCCAAATATACTACTGATCTTTTAAACCTGCCGCAAGTGTAGTCACAGCACAGGAGTGTAAACACGCAACATCAAAATCCTGGTGCCGCTTCGTCATTGTTAGGGAATGGTAAAAAAAACAAAAAAACTATAGCAGCACCAAACGTCCAGGACCTTATTAATTCCTGGTACCGACCAATCAGGAACCGGTACCAAATAATATTGGTGCTTGGTACCATCACTATCAGACAGTGCAACATTTTATCTTCCTGAGTAAATTCCTTTGTGGTAAAATGAATTGTTCTATCATAACTCCAATTCGAATACATATTCTGATGTAAAATGCACTTGGGACACCAGAGGTGTTGCTCAATGTAGGTGTTTCCAGACTTAAACGGGTGTGATGTGAACTCTGGTAGAACCTTGGCTTGTATAAGACGAATCAGCGTGACGTCACTTGCTACGCAGAAATGCGGAACCCTGCGGCAGTTATTCGTATGAGTTGAGCCAAACAAACGTTAATATCTCAAAAACTATACATCACCATCACTTATATTTTCATACATTCTGAGTGAGAGCAGAATTAGCTCAAGAATTTGATGTATAATATATGCATATCGTGTTAAAGTTGTGTGAACTGTCGCAGTTTTTAAAATGTAAACAGAGTCAGACACTCAAGCCTCCCAAAGCTCACGCTCCATAGGGTTCCATTGCTGTTCCCACCCAGTGACACAGTTTGTTTACCAAAATGCTGCTCGGTTGATCCCTCATAGCTTTCTGGAATTGATAAAACCCCAAATTCTGTGATTCACTCTCATCTGTTGCTCCAGTAGAGACAATTAGAGAGTTCACGTTAAATTAAGGTCAAGTTCCCAGTTACGGTGCAGTTAGGGCTAAGTTTCCCACCCAACTCAAATTCAACTTTTTATTACAATTATTTCCAGAGAAAATTGCCATATAAAAATATTGTCCCAATAAGAAGTGCATTCTGGACCTAAGGTCACAAACGTCAAGGCACAAACAGCAGATGTATTCATCTGGTTGGTTATAGAATGTGTTGAGGGGAAATGGAGAAATCCTGAGACAGAGATGTGACAGGCTGTCTGGTTTCAGATGGAAAGACTACAGTCTAGTAAGCCAGTAAGCCCTCCGCAATATTTCATGTAATGTTTTTGCTTTATTCTTTCTTCAGATTGAGTGGCTGCAGCTTATCAGAGACTGACTGTAAAGACCTGGCCTCAGCTCTGGAGTCCAAACCCTCCCTTCTGAGAGAGCTGGACTTGAGTTGCAATGACCTGCATGACTCAGGTCTGAATCTGTTCTGTGCTGGACTGGAAAGTCCAAACTGCAGACTGGAAACTCTCAGGTAAAATCAGTTTGCACTTTGCAGTTTTTCTCAGTTGATTCAACACATTTCTCATCTCTCAAAACAGGATTCCTGAATCTGCAAAGGTCGCCCTGCAGGTTTTACATAAGGATTTGGATTTTATTGATCGAGCTTCATATACACAGCAGTGAAGCTCAGTGACTGAGAGAAGATCATCCATGCTCTGATATCTTGTCATTGTTACTGCACCTCTCTCTGTTCCTCTCCAGCTGCTTCAGAATAGAGCAGCTGGATTTTAACCAGTAGGAAGGTGACCTCTTCATCTCCCCAGTTTTAACATAATGTCGTCTGGTTCCCAGTTAGATAGAAAATTCATTCATTAAAATGCTGCTGAACACATTTAAAGCAGGCTACTTTTGGTCCTGAATTTCACTGTGGAGCTCTTAGTTCCCTGTGAGCTGAGATTTCTAGGTCGTGACTTTCCTCCAGACTCAATACTGAAGGTGGTTTCACTTTAGTCCTCAGGCTTCCAGACTGTGGAAAGCCTTTCTGAGGTACTTAGGCTCCAGATTCACTATCATCTTTAAAACTCCTTGGAAAAGAAACTTTGATTGACTTGCTTTTGTCTCATTTTGTGTCACATGTTTTGTCTCTCCTGACTTCTTCATCTTGTTTCTCATGTTTGTATTTTATATGATAATATATATAATATATATGATAATAAGTGTTTCATAATTTATATCCACTTTTTTTTGTTTGTTTTTATAGCTCAATGTGCAGCGTAACAAAGCATGTGCAATTTGGAGCATTTATTTATCCAATCAGCTTACAGCACCATGTGTGAATACATGGTTAGCATGTGTGGCCCAGTGGGAATCAAACCAGTTTCCCTGTCAGTGTTGGTGCTCCAGTCTGCTTAGTATACAGCACCATGCAAACACACTGGACCTGCTTTAGACCAGGCCTCACCAATAAAGTCTGTCAGTAGAAATAATACAATAATGACATTAATGGTCAGCCTCATCAATAAAGTCTTGTCAGTACAAATAATACAATAATGACAATAAATATAAGGGTCAGTTAGCCTCATCAATAAAGTCTTGTCAGTACAAATAATACAATAATGACACAATATAAGAGAATAACATGTCTTCTTGTCCTTCAGGCTGAGTGTCTGTCAGCTGTCAGAGAGAAGCTGTGAAGCTCTGGCCTCAGTTCTCAGCTCACATGCCTCTAGTCTGAGAGAGCTGGACCTGAGCAACAATGACTTCCAGGATACCGGACTGATGCTGCTCTCAGCTGGACTTCGGAGTCCACACTGTAAACTGGAGACTCTCAGGTCAGGATCATTGTTACTGTTCAACACACCATTTAAATTATGTTCTACATGGGCATCCAGGTAGTGTAGCGGTAGATTCCCTGCCAACACGAGAGTCATCCACGAGAGTGCATCCACGTGTTACCTCCGGCTTGGTCGGGCGTCCATACAGGCATGATTGGCTGTGCCTGAGGGTGGGAAGCTGGATTGGGGGTATGTATCCTGGTCGCTGCACTCGCACCTCCTCTGGTCGGTCGGGACGCTTGTTCGGAGGGAAGGAAACTGGTGGGAATAACGTGACCCTCCCACATGCTACGTCCTGCCGGTGAAACTCCCTTGTCAGGTGAAAAGAAGTGGCTGGTAAATGTGCATGTGTGTCAGAGGAAGCATGGCGCTAGCCTTGGCTCTCCCCAGATTGGAAGAGGGTGGAGCAGTGACCGGGGCAGCCACTAGAGCAGCAGGGGGAATTGGCCAAGTACAATTGGGGAGAAAAATGGGGGGAAGGGGGGGGGACAGAAAAAAAATCTGCTCTGCACATGAATGTCAAAGAAAATATGTGAACCCTCATTTTCCCGCTGAAGTGATTTTTGAAACCAGCTGAGAAACCATCTTTCAGCTCTACTCTCTCTCCGCTGAGAGAATATTTCATTATTTCTCTCCACACTGCCTCTGTTGGTGAAACCTGAAGCAAAGGACACAATATGTTAAATTGAGTGCAGAACTGAAATGAAAACGCAAATATTGGAGACAGGTTTTTTTTGTATTATAAGTGATTTCAAAGCAGTTTATTAATGAGAACATCCAACATGTAGCTGGTTTTAATCAAAGAGTTTCCACTGAGAGCTATGATCTGTTTTTAGAGGGTTAGATTCAAAATAAATAAATGATAAACTATTAGTGCTGAGTGATGACGCTGAAAATGTTACAATACAAATGTTCATATCAGGCAGTGTTGACTTTCATAACTATGCAAAATCACTATTTCTCTAAGTTTAATTTTCCTCCTGAATAAAAGTTGAATAGAAGATCTGTCAAATTTAATTTAAAACACGTTTTTACTGACAGAATACTCGACTTAGAGTTTGAATGAGGAGAAAACAACCTGAAAACTCACATTGAACACGTTCAACAACAGATCCTCCTGGAAGTAGGGCTGGGCGATATGGCCTCTAAAGAATATTGCGATGTTTTTCGGCTATATCGCGATACACGATATATATCTCGATATTTTTGAAATCTCTCATAAATGCTCAATTTAACCCTTCAGGGTTCATACACATTTTGACCAATGGATTTCCATGACTTTTCCATAAGTTCTTAACCTGTATTTTATGCACACCTGGGGTAAAAAATAAGAAGAAAGGGCAGATAGTGAGCAAAGATGGATGATTTAATATTCCATAGCTCTGACCTACGCAAATCTGACATCACTATTCTGATATAGCCTAATATGATTGTTTTAGTAAAGTGTATCACTCAATAGTCGATACAAAAAATAATGGCTTTTATAGAACCGAAAGCCTAGCTGCTTAGTCTGCAGATAAAACATAAAAAATTACATTTAGACTCTTATTGGCATGACGGCAACATATGTGCGCATTCGTTTTCCTGATAGATCATGACAGCCCTGCAGCTAGCTACGTTAGCTTGCATGTAACGTTAACGTTAGTTGCTTTTGGAGACCGGAGACACAAACCCTGGACGTTTAATTTTGAGTAATGCATGAGGTTCTCTATGGTTTACGCCAGCTCTGGGAGTATGAAGTGCTTTAAATGCGGGGATTTTGGTCACAATAAGCTTGTGGAGCGCTGCTTGCTCTAGGTAGCCACAACCAGCTAGCTAACGTTAGCCCCCATCACAACAGCTAACGTTAACGCCAAACAAATCCGCTGCCTCCTCCCCACGTTGGTTTAGCGTAACGCCAGCTCAGACTTTCCCCTAATCTCAGAAACCTTGCGGGACATGTATTGCAAATCGCAATAGTGGTTGTTTTGTTATAATTTAACTGTCAACAGCCACAGTGGAGGCGGCCATGTTTCGCTAGCTGCGCCTCCTTGGGTTGGTGCGGACCATAGGTGCGGACGCGTGATTTCGAATGGCACATAGGTTAAGGACGGGTGTGTCTGACGCGGTTTGACGCGTTTGACGTATCCATGTGATTCCCCCTCCCTTCCTGAGTGTGACAGAGATCTCCCTTGAGAGAGAGAGCTGACAAGAGGAAACGTGAAGCGAGTCATGCCGGCGGCTTAAGTTATAAACAATGCGTGACAATTATACTCGAATGTTCGCGATATAGTCATTTCTACATCTCACGTGGCACAAGCCGCGATACATCGAGTATATTCGATATATCGCCCAGCCCTACCTGGAAGACAATACAGCAGCAACTGGTCAGCAGTTACATTACATTTCTTTTTGTGGTTCATACTCAAATTAATATTTACAGTGGCAGCGAGCTTCAGTTGGTGCTCTCAGCCGAAGGCCTTTCAGCTGCCAGCTGGCTGCCATGCAAAGAATTGGACTTTGTTACACCATAATGGACATTAAAGAAACTAATTACCTATATTGTTTATTAAGAGGTTGAATGGGTTTAAGTAATTATGTTACTAGCACTTGTGCACTTGAAAAAGTGCACAATTAAAATTGCACAATTATTGTTATAAGCAAATTTGTACATTAGATCCGAGGAAATGGCGGCCATCTTGGATTTAAGGTCAAATCTGACTTCCCCCCACATCTGAAAATAAACCTTATGGTATTCACTCACTATCTGATTTATGAAACTTTTATCCCATTTGTGAAAAGCAAAATAATAGGTGGTTTCACTGAGATTTCATAGTTTTTCCCCATCTAGACCACATAAAACCAGGTCCAGCTCAAAATACATTACACTTAGACCTTTCAAATCTGGGCTAGATTACCAAGGGGACCCGGCCGACACCCTCACCAAGAAACACTTTGAGATTTGGGAAAGTTTTATCAATGAGCACACTTGAACATTAGACTAGGGAGGAATGACGGCCATCTTGTATTTGAGGTCAAATCTGACTTCCTTCCACATCCGACAATAAACCTTATGGTATTGACTCACTACGTGAGAAATGTCATGCTTTTTAGACAAGGAGTGCACAAGTGTTATAAGCACATTTGTACATTAGACCCGGGGGAATGGCAGCCATCTTGGATTTGAGCTCAAATCTGACTTCCCTCCACATCTGACAATAAACCTTATGGTATTTACTCACTATGTGAGAAATTTCATGTTCCTTTCAAAAAGTGCACAATTCCTGTATTTTTGGGAGCTTATCCGCTCTACTATTTGAAACTGTGGCAGGGAATAAGTTAACACCAGCAAGACAATCACTTTTCTCTGTTAAAGGAGCAAAACTATGGAACAGTCTACCTACTGAGCTGAAAACACAACACGATTTTAATGTTTTTAACAGGGGTATTAAGTCATGGTTAAAAGAGAAACAACTGTGTTCTCACACTTAATACCCTTGTAGACCTCTGGTGGTACTCTGTGTATTATGTCTGTATTGTGTGTACATTAGGGCTGGGCGATATCTCGAATATACTCAATGTATCGCGGCTTGTGCCACGTGAGATGTAGAAATGACTATATCGCGAACATTCGAGTATAATTGTCACGCATTGTTTATAACTTAAGCCGCCGGCATGACTCGCTTCACGTTTCCTCTTGCCAGCTCTCCCTCTCAAGGGAGAGCTCTGTCACACTGAGGATGGGAGGGGGAATCACATGGATACGTTAAACGCGTCAAACCGCCTCACACACCCGTCCCCAGCAACCAAGGCGAAACATGGCCGCCTCCAGTGTGGCTGCTGACTGTTTCAAATTATAACGAAACAACCACTATTGCAATTTGCAATACATGTCCCGCAAGGTTTCTGAGATTAGGGGGAAGTCTGAGCTGGCGTTACGCTAAACCAAACGTGGGGAGGAGGCAGCGGATTTGTTTGGCGTTAACGTTAGCTGTTGTGATGGGGGCTAACGTTAGCTAGCTGGTTGTGGCTACCTAGTTCTAGTTGCAGGCAGCGTTCCACAAGCTTATTGTGACCAAAATCCCCGCATTTAAAGCACTTCATACTCCCAGAGCTGGCGTAAACCATAGAGAACCTCATGCATTACTCAAAATGAAACGTCCAGGGCTAACGTTACATGCAAGGTAACGTGAAGCTAACGTAGTCTATAATCTAAACGTAATCTATAAGGAAAACGAATGCGCACATTTACATAAAAGTCAACATCATCACATAGTGTCTTTTCTTTAACACATTGAGTGCCAAGGACGTCTGTGCACGTCCTAAAAAAAAGTAACGAGGAGTGCCAAGGACGTCTGTGGACGTCCTAAAATCATAATTCATATTATTCCATAATTCTGCTGTTTAAGGTCGTACCTAGCCAGTGAGCATGAATCCCTTCAAGGGATCACACGGCGCCACCTTAAACATCGTCACGGAACTGCGCCACCCACCTCAGATCCTTTACTTTGTGCAGGAGAAAGCGGAGAAAGCCGTGATCAAAGAGGAAACCGATGCATGCTTCAGCCAGAGCCGGTACAGATTGCTCTGTCTGCAGCGGAGAGTGGGCTCGGCTGCATCCGCGCTCACAACTGAGCTCTTATGCTTCTATCTATCTCCACACGATTTCCTGCCAGAAAGCCAGCATCTGAAGCCGAACGGCCAAGCCTTTTCGTTCAGTCGCGTTTGCCAGCGCGCATCATTTCCTTGATGCGCGCTGGGATCTGTCCGGGGCAAAAACGGAGTCGAGAAAACAAACTCTGTGCGTGTGGGAGGAGCCCGCAGCTCAGAGGTGGAGAGGGGGGGGGGGGGCACGCAGGCTGCACAGAAACCACACTACGCCACCACATCAGAAAACACCAGCCAGAGTCAGTGAATGTGCTCGAAATTAGAGTGCAAAAGGTATTCATAAAAGTGACTATATCTTGGAAAGTAAAAAAAACCGACAGAAAACCCTTGAAAGTGCACTTTTTTCAGAGGCTGCCATTTCATAATGGAACTGTCTAGAAACAAAAAAAATTATTTGGAAGAAGCAGGAGTGTTCAATGTTTCATTAAAGTCCAGCCCCGTCAATATAGCCATAATAGAAAAAATTCTATAGCTGTTTTCAACTGAATGGAAGTGAATCTGGCACAGGCTGCAGACAATTTTACTGAAGCGCTGTGGCACTCAATGTGTTAATCTAGAGGCATAATTTTTCAGTCAAAAGTGAGACGACACAGATATGATGGCGTATAGTGAGGCTTTCCATGCCTCACTATAGAACTGGCCCAATGCAAAATTCAGACAGCTTATATGTTGCCGTCATGCCAATAAGAGTCTAAATTGCCTTTTATGTTTTATCGGCAGACTAAGCAGCTAGGCTTTCGGTTCTATAAAAGCCATTATTTTTTGAGTGATACACTTTACTAAAACAATCATATTATATCACAATAGTGATGTCAGATTTGCTTAGGTCAGAGCTATGGAATATTAAATCATCCATCTTTGCTCACTACGGTACATAATAATAATAATACATTTAATTTATAAGGCGCCTTTCACGGCACTCAAGGTCGCCGTACAACAAGTAAAAACAGTTACAAAAATACAATCAAAACAGTTAAATTACATGACAGAAAAAAAGCACAGAGCTTGCAGCAGAGCAACCAGTGGGAAATGTGTCTCAGACATACGCCTGCCTAAACAGGTGTGTTTTGAGGTTTGTTTTGAATGAATTGATGGCGTCGATGTTCCTGATGTCGGGGGGAGGGAGTTCCAGAGGCGAGGGGCAGAGTGGCTGAATGCTCTTGCCCCCATGGTGGACAGACGGGCAGGGGGGACAGTGAGGTTGATGGAGGAGGCAGACCTGAGGGACCGGGTGGGAATGTTGAGGTGGAGGAGGTTGGACAGGTATGGGGGGGCGAGGTTGTGGATGGCCTTGAAAGTATGGAGGAGGATTTTATAGTCTATGCGTAGTTTGATGGGGAGCCAGTGGAGTTGGTGTAGAACGGGGGTGATGTGACTGATGACAGGGGTTCTGGTGATTATACGGGCAGCAGCATTCTGGACGAGTTGGAGCTTATGGAGGAGTTTGTGGGGGAGACCAAAGAGAAGGGAGTTGCAGTAATCCAAGGGGGAGGTGACGAGGGAGTGGACCAGGATTGCGGCGCTGTTGGGAGTGAGTGAAGGGCGGAGGCGGTTGATGTTGCGAAGGTGGAAGTAGGCGGACCGGATGGTGTTGTTGATGTGGGAATGGAATGATAGGGTGCTGTCGAGGACGACAGCACCTGACCTGCCCTTTCTTTCTTCTTCTTTTTTACCCCAGGTGTGCATAAAATACAGGTTAAGAACTTATGGAAAAGTCATGGAAATCCATTGGTCAAAATGTGTATGAACCCTGAAGCATTGAGCATTTATGAGAGATTTCAAAAATATAGAGATATATATCGTGTATCGCGATATAGCCGAAAAACATCGTGATATTCTTTAGAGGCCATATCAGCCAGCCCTAGTGTACATTGTGTGTACTGTATTGTATGTACAGTACATCCTTGAATATTTGTATGTATAGCTTTCCTCATGTGGTTTTATATTTGATTGTTTCTTTTTGGGTATGTCCTCTGGGGTGTATTTTAGTGACTTTCTGTATAGTGACTTTCTAGTCAATACATTTGTATGTATAGCTTTACTCTTGTGGTTTTTTTATATTTGATTTTGCTTCTTTTTGGGTATGTCCTCTTGGGTTGTGTTTTGGTGTAGGAGTCGCCTGTGGACAGGCATACATGTATGTTACATCTCCAATGCTCTGTGATGTCCATATCAAATAAACTTAACCTAACCTAACCTATGTGTGTTTTCCTGTGTGTGTGTGTGTGTGTGTGTGTGTGTGTGTGTGTGTGTGTGCGTGTGCGTGTGCGTGTGTGTGTGTGTGTGTGTGTGTGTGTACGTACGTACATGTATGTACATGCGTGTGTGCAGGCTGTCAGGCTGTCTGCTCACAGAGGTTGGCTGTGCTTCTCTGGCCTCAGCTCTCAGCTCCAACCCCTCCCATCTGAGAGAGCTGGACCTGAGCTACAATCATCCAGGAGCCTCAGTGAAGCTGTTGTCTGCTGGACAGTGGAGACTCAGGTATGGAGAGGGACCATCTGCTAGAAGACTGAGAGTCACACACATTTTTTGCAGCATTTGTAGGTTTTTTATAATTTTATACAGGCTGAGAATGGTAGATGTGTCTAAATAAGGGTAAATTGTAAAATGTATAAATTTCCCAACACACTGGTAAATGTGGATAAACAAGCAAGCCCTGCCTGGAGGTGTGAGTGACATGACTCGAGTGTGTCTTTAGTGTTTCGGAAAAGACTAAAGACACACCTTTTCATGCTCCATCTGGGCCCTTCTTGAACTAACTTCTTTCTCTCTCTAAAAAAAAAAGTGGGAAAAAAAATACGAACTTAACTTTACCACTATTCCTTCAGATGTTGTAGTTGTCATAGACTGTGTTGCATAGTTGATTGCTCCATTGCTGACAAAAATGTGTTATTGTAAGTTGCTTTGGATAAAAGCGTCTGCCAAATGACGTAATGTAATGTAAATGTAATGAGTCAAACCACCATCCAGCTGTATAGCTGCACCAGGCAGAGCTGAGCTGAGTGGGTCCAGCTGGACTATAGCTGCACCAGGCAGGGCTGAGCTGAGTGGGTCCAGCTGGACTAACTGGCACCAGGCAGGGCTGAGCTGAGTGGGTCCAGCTGGACTAGCTGCACCAGGCAGAGCTGAGCTGAGTGGGTCCAGCTGGACTAACTGGCACCAGGCAGGGCTGAGCTGAGTGGGTCCAGCTGGACTAACTGGCACCAGACAGAGCTGAGCTGAGTGGAGCAAAATAGAAATGAGAAAAATGAATAGAAATTCAAATCAAGCTGTCAAGCTGAACACAATGTCAGCAGCCGACAACTTGTTTCCACAGGGAGAGCTGCTGGCCAGCATGGAGAAATAAGGCCAGTTTCCACAGGGTTTTCCACAGGGAGAGCTGCCGGACATAGTATATCAGAATCGGATCGGATGTGGATCGGTGCATCCCTACCTTTAACATCTTCTGGTCAAGGGCTGGTCAGAGTCAGCTGTTTGGCGTTCACTCAACATGAACATCTTATCATTTAATCAAACCGTGCCTCTGACCAGACAACAGAGAATGAGCTCCACGTCTGCATGTGATACATGATTCAGATGTAACGTCACATGATTTAGCACATTATACAACAACAATAACACAATTGGATCTCTTTGGAGGCAATCTCTGTTTATTCTGACAAAAGCAAGCAAATAATAACAATATCCTCTAGTCAAGCGTGAAACTCTAACATTGCACTGACAGATTACCTTCAAATTCACCAGCCATTAATGTTAAATAGTAAATCATTGTATTGTGTAGCAGCTTTTTGGCTGATATGTTATTGCAATGATCCCGGGTTAATGACTAAACTCATCAGCTATGTGTACTTAACTTTAGACGTCTCAGAAGAGCATACGAGTAACACCTAATGAGCCACATGCAGATTAACACTTTAAACGTAAATATGACAGCATTGTGCCTGTTGGGTCTCCATAACGTTAGCCTCCATGGTGCTCGCCGCTCGGTCGGTGTCATCAGATCAGTCCAGTCCACAGTCCCTAATGGACAGCAATACTGTGTTATTCTATTCATCACTGTTAACGTTACACATTTACAGTTGCAGTTATCTAACGGAGCCAAGCATGGTGGGAATTAAGCCCCTCCCACTGGCCGTGATGCCCTGAGATCCCTAAGGCCACCTTGGCAGTGCCCTGCTACCAGACTGCTAATGTAACCTGCCTTATGCAAAGGATGTGTCATTGGCTCATTTTAACACACGTTTCAGAAAAATCACTCTTCATGATGTCAATAAAACAATGGCCTTTGTGTCCTGGCATGTGGTCCTAACAAAATTGCGACACAGAAGGTCCCCCCCCCCCCCCCCAGATTTTCATAATGCTGGCGCTGTCAAATTAATTTACACCTGGTTATCCACCTCAAATAGTGACAGAAGTGAATTTAATGATGAAATAGTGTGTGAAAAATGTAAAAAATATACCGTGTTGGACAATGACTTCAGTCTCCACCTGAAGAGTCACAATGCATTATGGGGGAGATGAGTGTATAGACCAAATCAGCGGGATGTTTACATTTACTTCCGGGTACCCCTGAGGTCCACACATTATAATGGCGGTGGACGGCACAAACTGACGTGTTGAAGACAAAAACAGACAAAGAAGACAAAAATGGTTCGTCCGTGTTGTGTTGTTGTTTAATATCATTCATAACAACACTTTCACTAACGTTAGTGGAGACCAGACTAGCTAATTTACCTGTTGGACCAGACCAGAGTAGACTTGAAGCTAAATTAAATTAACGTGGCGTCGGTAGCTCTGTCTGTAACGTTAACAAGTCTGCAAAAAAACAGCGAGTTTGACAGACAAACAAACGTTATTAGCTAGCTAACACTACATAAAACAAACACAGAAGAAAGGCTAGATACGTCGGACAAGCATGTTTACCAACCGTTTAACCATTTAAATTGAAAGTAGTCGGCCGAAAACAGCGAGAGGGTTTGACAGCATTTATATGACAACACGCACATTTAAACCTGCCGCCTTCCCCAAGTGGTACCCGGAAGTAAATTTGTTTACATGGTGACGTCACGGTGATTTGGTCTATTGAGTAAGCCCCGGTCTGTACTCAGAAATTCTTGTGAATATCTCACCTACACAAAATTAATATACTGTACAGTGTGAACACACTACCTCTTCAATTGGAGTATCAAAAGTACGCTGAGTACTATCCGAACAGGCCCATTGACTCTGATTCATAAAGTTGAAGCTGAGGAATATTGTTTGATGTTGAATGGAGGATATGAATCACAGCGTCTGGAAAATCCCTCCTATGGAAGTTTATGAAGGTTATTTGTTCATGATCAAAGAGATGATGCTGTCTGATTTTATTTACCCCCCTCCCCCACAGTGTGGACCATGATGCAGTGCGGTGGTTGAAACCAGGCCTGAGGAAGTGTAAGTGTGTATTTAGTTTGATTCAGTTTCTATTGAAATAGAAAGCTAATGTGTGACATCTATTCATTCAAATCCTATTCTGAAACAAGATGGCTGAAACAAGAAATGAACAGTCAGTCTGTTAATACCATAAAACTTCAATTAAAAGCCAAGTCCCATATAGACATCAGTCCCTTTTACTGGCCGGATGTCGCTACACGTTTTGAAAAATAAATGCCCGCCTCAGTATTTATTTATTTATTTATTTATTTATTTATTTATTTATTTATTTATTTATTTATTTATTTAACTTGCATTCAAACGTCAGTCCCATGTCAGATCACCACAGAGAGAAAAACGTCCTGAAATTCAAGCGGTATTTTTCTTTTCTTTTTTGATGATCAAAAGTCAGAATCAGCAGCAGAGACATTTCTCCATTGATTCCAATAGAGAGAGAGAGAATGGTGAAAAAATTAAGTTGATCTATGCAGTTTGGCTTTCAGCAATTTACTGTTGTTAAGATTATTCAAGATGATGATCAGCGTCATGTTAGTTGATAGTTGATTCACTTCACATTAAAACATGGTCAAAAGCAGCCAATAGGCTACATTCCATACTTTGATTGAGCACAAATTGGCTTCATTAATCAAAATCCATTACGAGCTCACAGCAGCATTTGACTGCGTTCCACTTGACTCACTTGCTTATTGTAGAATCTCCCATTCGTCTCCTCTGTCTCTCCTGCGCTCTTTTTAAAGGAAATCAAGGAAATCCACTTCCTTCCTCTTCAATCCATTCAGTCTTAAATAGGTGACTTGACTAAACCTCAACATATAGACAGTTTTCACAGAACTGTGTTGCTGCCAGCTATTGTATTAGCAAACACTGTAACAGGAAGTATAGGGGTAATTTAGAATGTTTATGTTGTCTGTGTGGGTCAGGCTTTTTAAAGGCCGGCACCAAACCAAACCGTTAAGAGAGCCAGCTCGCCCTGTTAAAATATGTGACAATAGCGACCCCCAACCCAACCTGGCAGCCTGCAAACTACAATCTAATTTAACTCTCGATTATAGGGAGGAGACTGGAGATGATGGAGGCATTTTAATGATGCTAGCAATTCTAAGAGACTCTAGAGACGATGCGCCATGGGCAGAACATGTTGTGGGATTTGATTATGTCACGGTTTGTGTTACAAATCGCTGATGATGTCACGATTTGCTAACACTGCCCGCCTTAGACAATTTTAATGACTCTGGAGACAATGTGCCATGGGCTCAACATGTTCTGGGATTTATGATGTCACAATATGGGTCACAAATCAGTGATGATGTCACTGAGTAGCTCACACGCTCAATTTCTAGGGTGGAGACTCTGGAGACGATGCGCCATTCGGACGAGGCCTCAAATGTTACGGTCGCAAATGGATGTATATATTTTCATTAAGTAATTTTGGCATCGTTTGTTGTCTAGGGGTGAAACATACATCTTCCATGCTAACCATATAGCACACATAAATGGTATATCAGTTTACCTCGACCCTCATAGCTGTTGACCAACCCTCTCTCTCGGTCAGGCTCACTTGGCCCGGCGCCCAGGCATCGTTGTATTGGTCTGGAAACCAACGTGAACAGGCGAATCCGTAGATTCCAAAACAAATGTCATATACTAATTTGAATTAAATTGCACAATGGATACTGTAATCTCCATGCATAATTTGGACATCTCCACACCATCGCATCCAGGGTTGGGTAGGTTACTTTTAAATAGGAATCCCTTAAAGTTACTTGTTACTTGTTAAAAATTGTACTTAGTAACGTAATCCGATTACCACTATTTAAAAGTAAAGTAGGGATTACTTTCAGTTACTTTTGGATTACTTTTTTTTTTTTTTAATCCAGGAATGTCCCATTGGGATACAAGATCTCTTCTTCCAGGGAGTCCTGGTCAAGAGTCCTGGCTAAAACCCTTATTTAACTAGATGAAGCATGTTTTACCATTGATAACCAGATAAGAATGTTTATACCAACATGAAGTTAAGGAGAATACAACAAGAGTTATTTTTAAGACCACTTTAATTTACGTTATGGGTATTTTTCATGATGTGGAGTGGAAGACGCAGCTTGTTGCTTTAATCTTGAAACACGAAGTGAAATGCTGTAAGCACTTCTGCCCTGTTGACTCCACGCCTGACCCAACTTGCTGCAGCTTTGCTCCGACTGTCCGACATCCGTGAAAAATAGAAGCCTTGCATATCTTTTTCGGAGAGCTCCGGATCGTCGGAGCTGGGACGGAGTAGACACGCAACGCAGCGGAGTAGGTGGGAGTTGACACAATTAGAGTGGAAACGTATCGACTCCGAAGCCGTACCGCAGCGCAGACGGACCGAACACGGACTCAGTGGAATGTGGCCCTAAGTGAAAGTAAAAACCTCTTGCCCCATGCCGACTAGAGCAGCGTTTGTCAGCAGCACGGGTATCAGGCGGATACATTCAATGCCACTGCCTGGCAGCTCGTAGCTGACAGCCCCACACACAGCCCCACACACAAGCGAAGCGCCTATACTGAAATAGAATCCATGTGGAAGGCGCTTGATCTGTCTAAACAAAAGTGCTGTTGCTCCGCCTCGCTCGTCCTCGTCACAGTCAGTCACTGGCACCAGGCTACACCGTTTCTTGTTGTTATTTTGTAAAATGAATGAAGAGGCAAGGGCGAATGTAATCCCGCCTGTAACGTCGTTACTATACCCCCGTTACTGTAATCTAGATTACACATCTTAAAATGTACTGTGACAGATTACAGTTACCGTTTTTTTGTAATCAGATTACGTAACGGCGTTACATGTAATCCGTTACTCCCCAACCCTGATCGCATCATACATCACATCAACACCATCGCATACCAATACCACTGTGTTCTATAACTGTCACATCCTCGCTCTCTCTCTCTCTCTCACACACACACACACACACACACAAACACACACACACACACACACGCAAACAAACAAACACACACACACACACACACAAACACACACACACACACATGCAAACAAACAAACAAACACACACACACACACACAGACAGAGGGGCGCAGAGCAAATGAATGGGCGTTCCCAAGTCATCTGCTATTCTCCGTGATGCGCAGAATGTCACTTGCGCTCGCGCAGCAACAGTGATTCATGCAGGATTAACTAAGAGGATGAATTAATTAAATGATTCAAAGACGTGGTGAGCTTGGTGAGGCCGTTAACATCCACACAACCAATCAGTGTTGCTTCTTTCATTCCCTCCAATTCATTTGTGTAAATGCCAGGTTGTCCGTGTGCATCAGACATATCCAAAACACAGCGGTCATTATAGATACATCTACTAATCCTTTGTAGGTTAATACAACAGGGCTTATTACATTGTAGCCTATATATTAATATCATCACTCTGTTTAGGCTAAAACATATGTTGTGCCTAATCTAATGTCCACATTCTAACTGCACGCTTACTGTAATTAGAGGTTGCCTTCATCATAGGCTATAACATACACATGTAAACAATGTGTGTTTCTTTAAGGGATGTGTGAGAATTTAATTCTAGCCTATTTCAGTATATCTAAATGGTCCACGTGTGGGGATCATCTTAATAGGCTGTATCATGCATGCAGGGAAAGAGGTTACTTACTGTAGGCTATCAGCCAACACAAGTCATCTACTGTTAATACACTACAGGGGCCAGTTGCACCAACTGGTCTTACACTGGTCTTAAGCTAAGTTGGTCGTAACTTTACGACCTAACAGCTACGCCGGTTGCACCAAGACGGCTTAAGCCTTCTTTTCAGCCAGTCTCTCTCCCTCAGTCTCTCCCCCCCTCTCTCTCTCCCCCTCTCTCTCTCCCTCAGTCTCTCTCCCTCAGTCTCTCTCTCCCTCAGTCTCTCTCTCCCTCAGTTGCTCTCGTCTCCCTCTCTCTCTCCCTCTCTCTCCCTCAGTCTCTCCCCCCCTCTCTCTCTCCCCCTCTCTCTCTCTCTCCCTCTCTCTCCCTCAGTCTCTCTCTCTCCCTCAGTCTCTCCCGCTCTCTCTCCCTCAGTCTCTCTCCCTCTCTCTCTCCCTCAGTATCTCTCCCGCTCTCTCTCCCTCAGTCTCTCTCCCCCTCTCTCTCCCTCAGTAT
>NC_139645.1:35146117-35223617 GCF_964638095.1 Poromitra crassiceps
TTATATGTACTGTATTCATGTAATTCATATACAAATGCCAATTAGATGGTGATCTGCATGAGAAATAAAGAAAAAGAAGAAATCCGTTATAATGATCATCTGTTTATAGTGATCAATTTGACCCGTCCCAAGCTGATCACTATAAGAGGAGTGCACTGCCTCATGGTGTTGTGTCACAAAGTGTGGTGAAATATTGACTCTTATTTCAGATGTGTATTCTTGTGTTTAAATATGCGCAAATGTTAATAGCGGTAATTATTACCAATTTACATATTTTAAACACCTCGTTATCAGACTTATGGAGTTAACGCAGTAATGAGTCCAGAGGTCACACTTCCGGTTCGTACGTGTAAAAGGCAATGGGTTTTTGTATGGGGATTTTGGTTAAACACATGAAATGAGGTCTGTGGTTAACAAAAGTTTATGACACACCAAAGTTTGTGTTCAGTAAAGATAATCTTCACAAACGAAAACCACTTTTATGGATTTGAAGTGTAATAACCAAAATCCCCATAAAAAAATCCCATTGCCTTTCCCCCTACGAACCAGCATGCTGGTCATTTCTGGGTAAGCCTAGAAGAATACGTCAACCCTGCTGTACTCTATTCCAGAGGTTCTCAAATGTTTTTCAGCCAAGGACCTCTTACAAGATAGAAAATATACCGGGGACCCCCTAAATCTGATTTGTGATTTTGGGCTAAGCTTAATTGTTTCCACGGTAACATGCTTGACTTTTAATTTGATAGGTTTGTTATTAGAATGTAATCCATGAACCATTTTAGATTGAAAGCATAAACTATTTTCGTTGAACTATGAAGATTTTGCAATTTTTTTACATTACATTACATTACATTACGTCATTTAGCAGACGCTTTTGTTTTGTCCAAAGCGACTTACAATATCACAATTTGTCAACAGTACAGAAAACCACTATGCAACACAATCAATGACAGCCAAGATATTTTGATAGACTAGCACCATGTAGAAAGTAGTTTGGTGCCATCTTGAACTGGAGACCTGAAAATTTTTCGCGGACCCCCTGGCAAAGTGCCACGGACCCCTGGGGGTCCGCGGACCCCCATTTGAGAACCACTGCTCTATTCATTATGACTTCCTTTTTTGTTATTTTTTCTCTTGTACTGTTGCCACCGATATTGGCTGATAACCGATATATCGGTATCGGCCGATATTTTGGCCGATATGCCGATATTTTTTTATTTTGTATTTTTTTTGTCTATATTTGATCTTTTTTCTTAACTCAAGTTATATTTTATATTTGTTCTATTTGTGTTTTTGTATTTCTAGTTATTTATAATTATTATATTCCCAGTTCAGTTTACTGTTTCATTGCATTGATGTCATTTTGGACAATAAAGTTTATTGATAAGCTGTAAAATATCCTCCCTACATTACATTATCTCAAGTCATGTCAAGTCATATCTTTGTCAAGTGATATTTGAAGGATCATTGCAAAAGAATTGTGTAATATAATGGTGTATTATATAATATAAGAATACCGGCCAATATATCGATATCGGAATTTTTTAACTTCCTAATATCGGTATCGGCATCGGCCTCCAAAATCCAGTATTGGTCGGGCTCTAGTATAAACCCATCTTGTGTTTCCTGTCTCTACCCGCACATTGTTTTTGCTGTATTCAATTTGTCTGTTTCTTTATATAAGCAAATAAATAAATAAAATAAAAACACTTGTGTCATCAAGGCTACAATACTAGTTAAATGTCCTTTGCTTTCATTGTTTATATATATTGTTTTCCAGCAACCATGATAAGTCTTCAGATCCATCAATGTGTGCTGAAACTCCCTGCCTTGACTCAACATTCACAATAGAATCTTTGAACGTTCTAAACTGGACTCTGCCTGCTTTATTCTTCAAGTGAACCAGTGAGTGGGGAACAAATTAACCAGGTGGAAGAACTAGTTTTTAGCTGTCATTAGAGTATCAGCCTCAGGAGATGTTTGTGTGGTAGCTACACTGTATCAGCCTCAGGAGATGTTTGTGTGGTAGCTACACTGTATCAGCCTCAGGAGATGCTTGTGTGGTAGCTACACTGTATCAGCCTCAGGAGATGTTTGTGTGGTAGCTACACTGTATCAGCCTCAGGAGATGCTTGTGTAGTAGCTACACTGTATCAGCCTCAGGAGATGTTTGTGTGGTAGCTACACTGTATCAGCCTCAGGAGATGCTTGTGTGGTAGCTACACTGTATCAGCCTCAGGAGATGCTTGTGTGGTAGCTACACTGTATCAGCCTCAGGAGATGTTTGTGTGGTAGCTACACTGTATCAGCCTCAGGAGATGCTTGTGTGGTAGCTACACTGTATCAGCCTCAGGAGATGTTTGTGTGGTAGCTACACTGTATCAGCCTCAGGAGATGCTTGTGTGGTAGCTACACTGTATCAGCCTCAGGAGATGTTTGTGTGGTAGCTACACTGTATCAGCCTCAGGAGATGCTTGTGTGGTAGCTACACTGTATCAGCCTCAGGAGATGTTTGTGTGGTAGCTACACTGTATCAGCCTCAGGAGATGTTTGTGTGGTAGCTACACTGTATCAGCCTCAGGAGATGCTTGTGTGGTAGCTACACTGTATCAGCCTCAGGAGATGTTTGTGTGGTAGCTACACTGTATCAGCCTCAGGAGATGCTTGTGTGGTAGCTACACTGTATCAGCCTCAGGAGATGTTTGTGTGGTAGCTATACTGTATCAGCCTCAGGAGATGCTTGTGTGGTAGCTACACTGTATCAGCCTCAGGAGATGCTTGTGTGGTAGCTACACTGTATCAGCCTCAGGAGATGTTTGTGTGGTAGCTACACTGTATCAGCCTCAGGAGATGCTTGTGTGGTAGCTATAGACTGTATCAGCCTCAGGAGATGCTTGTGTGGTAGCTACACTGTATCAGCCTCAGGAGATGCTTGTGTGGTAGCTACACTGTATCAGCCTCAGGAGATGCTTGTGTGGTAGCTACACTGCTGCTGCTGCTGCTTCTGTGTCTTGACTGACATTAGGTGAACGTTGCTCTCCTGACTGATGAGGCTGCTTTAACGTCTGCCAGGCCCCCATGCGCCCCAGAAAACACACGGCGACATAATCTAGTTGGCTTGTCAATCAAATCTGATGCTCTAATACAAAATAACCCTAACCCAACAGGATTGTTGTTGCTAAACTCACCCGCTCAGTAAACTGCCATTGTTAAAGTTAAAGGTGTTAAAGTCAGTTTGAAGCGAGTCAGTCCCGTTTGTGGCTTTTTGCGCTATGAACTCTTTAGGATACTACTGACTATTTACGAACGCACCCTTTGTAGCTTTTCATTAATATTCATTTTCATTTTCTCTGGAAGTGGATCACCACTGTTTTGTGCTGTTATGTTTATTAGCTTAGTCACTCACGTCTACACTAGCTTCGCCGCTGCTACTTTTAGCTAAATCTCGCTTCACCCAAAATGTTATTCACATAAAAAGACTATATCCACAATGCTCATTATTTTAGAGGACTGCATCTTGAACTGGAGACATCAAATGGAATTTTTGCTAACTACAGTATGACCTGTGATGGTGGTGGTAAAAACAGCTCACTGCCATAACAGCTACATGACATGTACTGTAGCTAAGCAACACGATTGAGGGATGGCTAACATTCATATGCTAACTGTAGCTGCCTGGTAGCCAACAATGCAAACTATGCCTATAATAACTGACAGCATTTAATTTTCACACGTTTGAAAAGGGGGATTGATGCTCTACTACTAATGCTCTACTGCCATGAATTTTGTAAAACAAATATTAATAATCATATAATCATAATTATCATAATGATTTTAGGGTTGTCCCGATACTGGCCTATTTTGCTGTACTCACCCGATATACTGACACAGCCACGCGCCCGATACCACTTTACACCTATGGCTCACACAGCAGAGAAGCTTGGCTGTAGTGTTCACTATGACAGTGTGTTTGTTAGCATCTCTGCCTGGAGCGCTTTGTGAGGAGAAATAAAAAAAGCTATCAGGTCAGTAATCAGCTGATGCCTGCACCGCATCACTCGCCCATTCACTGTCTGAGGTCAGACTACTAGCAGTTAGCCGCGTACCCTGCAACAAGATCGAACACTTTCTGTTCAATTTTACAGGTTAACATTAGTTGCTCTTCTAGCACACAACACAGTGCTGTGGAACAAGCAAAGGCTTACCAGATCGCTGTAATACGTGCTACGTGTCCCGTAATCCATACTGCCTTAAAGTTTAACGTTTTAAAAGTGGAACGTAAGGCCTAAACGTTAATGTCTGTGAAATTAGCGACAATTTTTACAATTTCACTTCCGGTTTATTTGTTTTTCCTTCAAAATAAAAGCACGATAAAGTTCGTTTTTACAATAAACATTAAAGTAGTAATCTAACTATGAACATAATGAACATGAGGAACCTCTACCTCTAGTTTAATGTTTGAATGAAAATAGACCAGCAGAACAAATACAAAGGAAATGCACAGATATGTGGTTCAAATGGTTGATTCATAGCATACTTTATTTAATGGGAAACCTTATTTTCTTATTTAATCAGAAACTTTTGATTATAAGGCATCAAGAGAAGAGACAATCAAGTATAGCCATTATGCGAAATGTGTGTGGTCTTGTGAAAACTAGGTACTTCTGCAGATATATACTGTAACGAAGTGGGTATTCGTCCAAGGAACTGGAGACTTGAAGTTGGTACAGGCTTTTTATTCTTGTCTTCACAATACACGCTCCTAGCAGCTAGCTTCGCTGCTAGCTCTAAACCACCCGGTCAGCTCGCCCACCCTGGCCTGACTGGCCTCCGCCCCGGCCGCTGGTCACATACATCCCCTTCCCCCTAGGAACACACCCACACACATCAGTTCCTAGCTGCGATCCAGACACTTAGGTTGCACATCACATACAGGTAATACCTGGATTACCCAAACACGTTACATACTCCTCACCCAACATTAGCTCGACGCCCACGTCGACACCCACAACCCACACATATCCCCCTGTACCAAAACACACCAACACAACATTTTTCCCATCACCACATCAAATTATAATTCCCCAACAACCAGTCTTTTCTTTTCAGCACCCCCGTCATAATGTCCAGTTTTTCATTAGGTACTCCGTAATGTCTAGTTTTCCATTAGGTACCCCCATAATGTCTAGTTTCCCATTAGGCACTCCATAATGTCTAGTTTTTCATTATTTCCTTCTTTTTCACACATTTCAATTCAAACACAAGCCCCCCACATTTTCCTTAGCTTTTCTTTTAAACCCCATTTCCATCCCCCCTTTTCCCAGCTTCACCAATTCCCCTGAAGCACTCTTTTCGGCCCCCCCTTTTTGCTTGTTCCAGTAGCAAATGCACGAACGAGCACCGGATCGACATCCTCGTCCTCCGGTCTCCACTCGCGCCCGTCGACTCTCCAGCTGACCCTGGCGTCGTCCTCCCGGCCTCGCACTCGCTCGTCCTCCCGTCCCGCTCCCCCAGGGGGCGGCGTGTTGAGGACAGCAGGGCGGACACCATCGGCGTCGATCTCCACCTCGACTTTCTGCAGTGCAGCCGTGGGGGTTGTGTAGCGGCATGGTTGGGCCGGCTCCTCCAGCGTTGACCCCTCTCGCTCCCCCGGGGATACGAGCGCCGCTCCCCCGACTGTAACAGCATTGCAGGTGATGTCGCTCACTTCCCTCTGGCTGTTCAAAACGATCCCCGCTCCAGAGCAGCTAGCCTGGGCCGGCTCAACAGTCACTCTCCTGCCCAGCACAATCGGCTCTGTACTGCCCCGTTGCTCCGCTGCTTGTAGCTCAGGCTGCTCCCCTGGCTGTGTGTCTCTTCCAGCGTTCGCACTCTTAGTGCAGTCTCTAGCTAAATGTTCAGGCGACTGGCAAGCCCAACAAAGCCTCACCTGTTCACCGCCTGCACGTCTCTCCTCTCTCGCTGTTCTCCAATCTCCGACAGCTTCTTGACATTCTCTGGCTAAATGTCCAATCTCGCTACATGTCCAGCAGGCTCCCTGCTGTCCATGTCGTTGTCCCGCATACCCGGTCCGTCTCCCGGAACCGCATCGGCACCACCTCGCCACGTGGCCCGGCTCTCTGCAGGTCCAACACAGTCTCTTTCGTGGCTCTTCCGGCCGCTCTCCCCGCTGCATTACCTCCGCGCTCATCAAGTCCACCCGCTGCATGACTTCTCGCAGCGCCCGCATCACCTCCACTGCCCAGGCAGGAGTCTCTTGCACCAGCCGTCCGACCTCTCTCAACACACGGGCCTCCATGCCCGCCAGCATCGAGCTGATCCCCGCCGTCAGCTCTCCTTTCCTCCCGTTCACCGATGGCCATTCTCCGGAGATACTTGATTCTCCGCGCACCATCGCACGTGGTTGCAGCTAGCAGTTAGCAGTTAGCACCCCTGGTAGCTAACTTACTAGCGCTAGTTTCTAGAGCCAAAAAGCCGCACCACCCGTCTCTTTTGCCGTTCCTTCTCACCCTCTCCCCTCTCGGCCGAATCAGAGGCGTTACCGCTTTACTGTCTGACACCAATGTAACGAAGTGGGTATTCGTCCAAGGAACTGGAGACTTGAAGTTGGTACAGGCTTTTTATTCTTGTCTTCACAATACACGCTCCTAGCAGCTAGCTTCGCTGCTAGCTCTAAACCACCCGGTCAGCTCGCCCACCCTGGCCTGACTGGCCTCCGCCCCGGCCGCTGGTCACATACATCCCCTTCCCCCTAGGAACACACCCACACACATCAGTTCCTAGCTGCGATCCAGACACTTAGGTTGCACATCACATACAGGTAATACCTGGATTACCCAAACACGTTACAATACTAAAGAAAATGACTAAAACCCATAATCTTTAAAAGTTATCTTTTAATTAACCATAAGGGATAAAGAAAACAACGTTGTCAACCCAATTAATACTCCGTATCGGTATTCGGTATCGGCAAGTACCCAGATGCCAGTACTCATACTCGGTCAGCAAAAAAGTGATATCGGGACATCCCTATATATTTATATACTGTGTATATATATATATACTGTGTGTATATATACACACATATAAGGCTGTACATGCATGTGTACATACAGGCTGTATATACATATATAAGGCTGTGTGTGGCTGCTCTAACCTGCTAACATGGCCGCCGAAATGAAAACCAACAGGTTCCACCAAACACATGCTGCTCATGCAGGATGTGTCCCGGGTGTAACAGTGTAGTTGGAGCAATTTAACTTCCCAAGACATTAACATCTGTGTGACTTCCATCACAGCCACACATCATCATTCAATCAGAATCCTACCTGAACAGGTGATTACATTCACCTGTGTCACTCAAAGGCTTCATTCAGCTGCCTGCTGCTGCTCAACACAAACGCATGCGTGATTCAACAAGAGACCCTTCTCATGGGGGCCATTTTGTGTCAAAAAGGCAGGATAAACACAGGTGCAAGCAAAACACTAATGAGGGTTTCAAACTTCCATGATTGGAATTTGGAGTTATTTCAGTGGGTGTGAGTACTTGCCTTGACAGACAACTCCTTCAGCCAATCAGTGTCGCCAAATCCAGTCCTTAAGCCAATCAGTTAAATCAAAATCCAAAATCCACTTGGAAGATCAGTAAAAACGTAGAAACTCCGCTGTTGCATACTCCTGTGTCCTGTTGTTGTGTCATTGTTGTTATTGAGTCTATTTCTACCATAACTGCACTTGTCGCTGTTTAAACTTGACGAACGTTGATGTTACTGCTCGAGCCGCAAAGCCCTGGGAGCAGCCATTACTGCTTTGCCGATGATTGGCCGGTTACGATGTCAACTACGAGACGGCTCCCTGATTGGTGCACTATGGAATTTCTGAAAACACCTGCAGCCCCGGTCCCGCAGAAAGAAAAAGAAAAAAGAAAAGTGAGTTGACGTGAGCGGATGGTTTACCAGGCTAGGAGTTCACTAGCTGTCGTAGACAAATGTCCAATGTCGGAATGAGACCATGAGCGTTTTGCTGGAGTTGTGGCGCGCTCCCGTCATCTCAATCGTTTGGTGTACATACAAAGACAAGTCTTGTTGATTCTCAGTTCATTTAATATGCTATTACATTGTTATCCATTTACATGTTCACACTCTTTTACAAAACAGAATGACACCAATAACATCATCATAATTGGTACAGTATGTAAATGTATCCCAACACATCTGAGGAATGTGACTTTCCATGAGTCCCTGACGCATTTTCAACAGTTTGTTGTTTACACAGTATTTACACATCTGAACTGAGCTAACGGGCACCTGGACCCGGCACAGGAACCACGTGTTTGTAGCCATCTTATGCCGCCTTCCAGTTGTTCTGGGAACTAGGAATTTACCAGCTCACTTCACGGGAACGCCCCCGTGAGTTACCTGAACTGGGTTTTCCTGCTCTGAACTCGGGGGAACCTCACCAGCACCGACCTCAAAATCCAAGATGGCAGCTCCGTGCTTCAACAGTAGGCTAGTGAAAGCTGTAGTAATAGTAGTTTATTAGTACTTCTGTCTTATTTGTCTCATTACATCACTTGTACACACGGTACTGTCTACATTGTATCTATGTTGCTAACGTGTTTGTGCAAAATACTGCGTGATGCACTGACCTGGCTAGAGCTAACCCTGGCTGCCTTTGCGACTGTTTTACTGGAACGCGTCAACTTGGGTGTGACGTCATTCAACTGTGAAATTCCTAGTTCCCAGTACAACTGGAATGCACCATTAGTTTGGAGTGTGTGCGTCTCCTTTGTGGATTTAATGCAGGGGAAAATCCCAGCATGCACAGCACTGGGACAGGACAGAAAGTGCAGTCCCTCCTCCAACCTGCTATTTTTGCTTCATGTTTAAAAGGGCACTGGCCCAAACCTACATGTGTTCAGTTCAACATACAACACAACCAGCCTACATGTGTTCAGTTCAACATATAACCAGCCTACATGTGTTCAGTTCAAGATACAACACAACCAGCCTACATGTGTTCAGTTCAATATACAACACAATCAGCCTACATGTGTTCAGTTCAACATACAACACAATCAGCCTACATGTGTTCAGGTCAACATACAACACAACCAGCCTACATGTGTTCAGGTCAACATACAACACAACCAGCCTACATGTGTTCAGTTCAACATACAACACAACCAGCTCACATGTGTTCAGGTCAACATACAACACATCCAGCCTACATGTGTCCAGTTCAACATACAACACAACCAGCCTACATGTGTTCAGTTCAACATACAACACAACCAGCCTACATGTGTTCAGTTCAACATACAACACAACCAGCCTATGGTCAGCTTAGAAATATGTCTAAGAGCACCTTGATAAAGTTCACAGTGGTATGAGAACATTTCCAAACATCAAGCTCAATACAAACAGAGGGGCTCAACTCAGAAAGCAAAGGAAGAGACAAAGAGAGTTGAAAAAGACTTGAAAAGCTTTAAGAATAGCCAGCCTGTGTTCTAAAGACACAGCTTGTTCTTTAGAGATGGCTATTCTTCTCCAGTTGACAGAAACAAAAGTGTCATTTCTCCCCCTCCTCCTGTCTCTCTGTCTTGAAAATATTAATAGAAAAGACAGTGAAGATGAGGACGTGTCATAAGTGTGTCTGCTCTGTCTAATATTAACATGAAGGCACCTGGAGCATCTCTCAGAGCAAAAGAGAAGGGATAGAGACACTGCAGAGCATGTCATCATTCAGACACCACGCCCAAAACGGGGGAAAACAAAAACTCAGTACTACTATAAGTACAGACCTTGTTGCCCTCTAGTTAAAGTTTAAATTCACTCACCCCGTAGTTATACTATAACTACACTCCTTGTACCCCGTAGTTATACTATAACTACATGCTTATTTGCGGGCTGTATTCTAAAGCGTTACCGACGTCCGCAAACTGTAGCCTACATTACTGTTATCAATGAAATCTTGAAAAATTAACTTTTGATGTGAAAAAGTGTGAAAAACTAAAGAAATTAGATTGTTGTGATTTTGTTTGCATACATTATTAAATAGGTGCACGCATACCCAGGTATTTGAACTAAAAGAAAAGAAAAGTCATTTTCGACTTTAACTATGAAAAATCAAAATCAATGCTATCAAAATTAGCAGTGAATTATTATTGCTAAATTAATATTTTCTATAAAGGAAATAAATAGGAGTATCAAACGAAATAATGCACTATGATATACATACAAATTACCTATATCTATAGAAGTGTCTCCGTCATTTATACTCAGAATGTGTTTATTTCAAAGTGTTTGTAAAGAAACAGGTGCCATTGGGAATAAAATAGCTCTGGAAGTAATTTTATGTGACAGACATGCAATACTTTACACCAACCAGTCAGAACGTTGTTTACTGACACCAACCAATCAGAACGCTGCTTACAGAGTTGCATTCCGGACATTCCTAGCATAGCAGAAATGCCAGCCAGCAACCTGCAATTGTTTTTCCTTTTCTGCTAAGACGAGATCAAA
The DNA here is from genome assembly GCF_964638095.1 of Poromitra crassiceps. Taxonomy (NCBI): domain Eukaryota; kingdom Metazoa; phylum Chordata; class Actinopteri; order Beryciformes; family Melamphaidae; genus Poromitra; species Poromitra crassiceps. The sequence goes on from NC_139645.1 coordinate 35,156,641, forward strand.
GACAAACGTACCTTGATTGCTCCGTGACGCTGGAGAAACTTGATTTTACTTGATACTAGACTCTGGATTTTGCTGGAAAAGTTATATTTTTGTCTACTTACGTTCGGTTTTGAGCTACAAGCCGAGACAATCCTTTTGTGGCTGTATATTGCGGTACCCGTTATCGCGTGCAGTGAAGCAGAAAGCAAATTCGGTTGTTTTGTAAAGTTAGATATTAAAACTGCTGTCTGCTCTATTCCCATGTTACCTGTTTCTACAAAGTGGATGGAAAACCGGTGTGTGTGTGCTGTGCTATTTCGCAAGTAGCAAAGTTATACCAGACATCTGCTGGTGAGTGCATTTTATTTTGTGAGTGAATTAGTTGAATCCGACCTGTGCAGACGTTAGAGGGTTCAAGGCAATCAGATTTTCATGTGCAAGTCATGACATTTAGGTTCATGAATCCCATTATGTTTGTTTTAGGATGGCGAGTGCAAATCACTTATTGTAATTTGACACCCTGCCTGTTTATTTTGCGAGCGCGGTGAAAATGAAAGTAGATGGAGGGTCGAGCAACTAATTCACAAAGTGATGTTTATCCAAGGAAATACATTTCTGATTATTCTATTATTGTTTCTATGTTTATTTAGCCATGATAATTATTGGTCATGTGTATGGTTGAATTACTGAAGATTGATATGCACAAAGAAGAATAACATTAACACTAGTAATTGAATTAGTTTATGGTAATAGTGAATGAATGAGTAATTTTGTTTTGGCCTATCCAGGCCGGGTCTTCTTGTTTCCCCTTGTGTCTCCCTGTCCGTGCTTGTGTTGTTGTACGTCTTCTCTGGAGTGGATTTCGCCTGCTGTTCCCTGGGCTACAGTTAGTGGTTGCATAGTGCAGTAGTCGTGGCGAGCCAACCTAAAGGACGATCCTGAACGAACTGAACTGTTGCTTTCCCGTTTGCTTTCACCTGGAAATCCCGGTAGGACTGGTCTATACCAGAACACTCAAGGATTTAGTTGATGGACTGAGTATTCTTTCATCGGACAGACGAAAGGAAAAAAGGGAAACTTATTCATTCATCTCTGGTTATTTTTGTGAAGTTACTTGTGATTTTCCTGTCAATTGATATTGCACTATTTTTGTTAAGAGGCATTTTATTTGTTCCTCTTGTATTTTTGCACTAAGGTCAAACTGGTTTGTTGCTAATATATACTTATACCAAAATGATCTAACTCCAGCCTAAAAGCTAAAATAGGTAAAACCTCTTTAAAAACTGTCTCTAAAATAGGTTCCAAATAAGTTATTAAATAAATACAAGTGTTTCTTAGTATAAAAGGTGCGACTGCACTATAAAAAGTTATTTAGTTAAAAAACCCAAATGTTACACTGTAAAAAGTGACAAAACAGGAATTACACTGTAAAAAGTGAAAAAACCTAATGTAGCCTAATCAGCCTAATTAACTGAAGGCTGTCTACTTTACTACTGTCTCCTCTACAGCTGTGAAGCGTTTTGTTGATTAGAGCAGCTGTGAAGTGGAGTGATCTACACACAGTGAAGCGCCAGTGCATGCATTATCATGAAATATTGGCACTGGTAGGCAAGGGCGCCCGAAAACGTGGGTGCTGGGTCGCGCGAGCACCCACGGAAAGAGCCGAGCACCCACCGGGAAATGAGGGGAGAGAGAGAGAGAGAGATAGATGCCTATTACTGTGCCACAGGCAGATATCTCTCTCTCTCTCACTCCCCTCATCATTTCCCCGTGGATGCTCGGCTCTGGGCTCTGGGCTGTGGGGGCTGGGCCGCCTGGGCGGGGTCGAGTCATTTTACATGATAGCAAACTCAACCCGCCCGAGCCCCGCCGGCAGCCCCGGGTTGCAAAACGAGTTGATCCAAACATAGCCCGTTAATCTGATTGGCTGCATGAGTCAGTGCACTCTACGTGACCCTGCTGACGTAGTGACATTAACACACTTGTGGACTTGAGCGGTATCTGACAGAGAGTGACAGACAGACTGACAGTTATCGACAACAACTAGAACTAGCCAAAAACAAAATGAGGAGATTTTGGATTAAACCTAGTGGGGTTTCCACCACCACCACAACGACTTCCAGTTCCACAACAACCAGCGTGGTTTCCAGTGCGACTGGGACTACGTCTACTAGTACCACCGGCGGCCGCGCCGAGGCCAAGTACTTCATCATCTGCGACTGTGACTGGTGAGCCGGCGGGCTGCAGAAGGGATCATGGACAAAAGAAAGGGCGGACTTATCAAGCTAGCTGGAAAACCAAATTCCCATGGATAACCTATACAAAGGACAAAGTATTTTGTGAGGTGTGCACTGCAGCTAAAAACATGGGGGCTCCGCTTCCCTCCACATCACCCCATCTAGAATCTTTGAAGGCTTTTGTACAAGAAGGCTTTTCCAGCTGGGCTAAAGCATTAGAAGGATTCACAAAACAATTCATCTGACGCTCAACTCCAAGGGGCAACACTTTCCTCATAAAGAAAAAATAACATCAATGGTGAGTGAAAAAATAAAACCTTTTCTATTTAATAGCTATGCGGGCCTATTATTGTTGGTCAATTAATTGTGACAGTGCAATGTGTACAGTATTATGTTTGGCTTGTGTTGGTGTGGTGTCTCTGAGCCACATGGGGCTTGGTGTGTAATTGAGCTATCTATGATTTATCTTCTAAATGATTCCGGTGGCATAATTATTATTTTCCGTGCATTATGAGCCTCATAATATGAGGTGTAGTAGTGTATGTTAATGTTGGTTAAAACCTTTGATCTCTCAATGTGTCTGTGTGGGCCGCTGACGCTGTTCATGTCCTATGGTGCTGAAATGAGTGTGTGGTTGAGTGCTTCGGTCGCTTATTCCTATTCTGTCGAACTGAAGTGGTGTGTGTGTGTGTGTGTGTGTGTGTGTGTGTGTGTGTGTGTGTGTGTGTGTGTGTGTGTGTGTGTGTGTGTGTAGGTCGCTGTTAAATCTCCTATGGTGCTGAAATGTGTGCGTTTGCGTCACTGCAGCTTTATCGCGTTTGGGTCGGCTGGGCTCGGCTGGGCACCCACTGGCACAGACATAAATCGGTGCCTATGCTGGTAGGATCCCTCTTGTCCAATCAAATTGCCCGGCCGGAACTAACTGTTGTATAATTACTGATAACGCCGCTTTCTCCTGTGAACCGAACCTAGTCTCTGATGCGCTGGTCCAAGTGGTTGTTGATTCTAGAGGTAAAAAGACAAGTCTCGGTGGTGCAGTGGTAAGCACTATCGCCTCACAGCTCGAAGGTCGTGGGTTCGATTCCCACCTGGGATGAGGTGAACGCTGAAGGAATGCGTGCCCGTCCGCATGTCCTCGAGTGCCCACTGCCCGGGTGGGGTCGGCAAAAGGGCCTTTCTGTGTGGAGTTTGCATGTTCTCCCCGTGCCTCCCGGGGGTTTCCTTCATATAGGAACCCCCTTCACAAAAACATGCAATATCCTGGTTGCTAATGTGGTTCCTCCTCTGGTCGTTAAGGGCGCCTGTTCAGAGGGAGGGGAACTGGTTGGAATAGCGTGAACCTCCCACGTGCTATGTCCTACCGGTGAAGCTTCATCTGGCAGGTGAAAAGAAGCGGCTGGCTGACTGCCCATGTCTCGGAGGAAGCATGGAGCCAGTCTCGGCTCTCCCCAGATCGGCAGAGGATGGAGTAGCAACCAGGATTGAGAAATCAAGTGAGCACTAACGGGGGATAAAATGGGATAAAAAAAAATCTGGAAAAAAAAAATTACCACCCAGTATCTATTCTAAGTTAGAGCTGAGACCGGTTACACATACACGCACGCACGCACGCACGCACGCACGCACGCACACACAGACACACGTGACCTGGACGTGACCTAGGCCTCCAAATATAAATACAAGCGTTGCATTTGTTCCCGAACAGTATAGAGACACTGCAAAACACGTCATCATTCAGAAGCCACGCCCAAGACGGGGGAAAATACAAGGAAGCACTGACTGATGACTGCAGTTAGCAAAACAAACCGCGGCTAACCGGGGCGAAGGGAGGAACTCTCGTCAGATAGAAATAGTTTTGTGGGGTTTTACAGGGATTTGGACAGTTTTCTTTTTAGATGATGTCAAAAGATTATTTCAGTACACTTCCTCCAATGGAGAGGGAAAGGTACATCGAGAAAATGAACTCAGTTGGCCTGGAGCAGTGGCCCTTTTCATTGCCCAAACAACGCTGGATAAACGATCCCACACATGATGAGCTTTTAGGCATGTTTAAATTAATGAAAATAACGCTGGTGTAACGTCAGACAGATGGCATCAGACACACTGGTGTTCTCCTATGTCACGTAGTTGCACACAAACATCATATATATGGAAGATGAACAGTCCAACTTACTTCCTTGACAGCTAAATCCACATTTTCTTCTCGGGAATGCTCAATGGCTTCCTTGTTTTGCTCGGGACTACAAAAAAACTTTAATTGGCGATTTTTTACATTTGTTGTCTGCGCAGCCCACCACACAACAGCTTTTAATTCAAGGAAAATTACGCTGGTGAATGGGAGTGAACGGAGCGATTTCCCCCGTGATGGGCGTGGCCTATTTCATGCAGTGTCTATGGTTTTCCACAGCCACGCCCACTTAGGAGACCTGAATCTATTGGAGTCAATGGGAGGAGTGAAGGTAATCTCAGATTATGACCCCATAGTCATCAATATTCGGTCCATTTTCCAAAGTCACATTATCTTCTGAACAATAAATGTTCTTCCATCTCGCCTTCTTCTCATGTGTCTGACATGCTGCCTCACTGCAGTGTGACTGTTTACATTGTGGGATTAACAAAAGTTTATGATACTTTGAAGCGTTACTTTTTTTTAAAATTATTATTACCATTTTGATGATTTTTTTTAAATAATAAAAGTGGTCCTCATTTGTGAAGATTATCTTGCTGAACACAAAGGTCTCAGTTTTCATAAACCTTATTTCAAGCAATTAACCCAAATCCTCATACAGAAATGCCATGACTTCCTGACAAGGGAACCAGCGCAATGGTTTCTGTCAGACACAGCTGCCTGTTGATTGGCTGTTGGTGGTCATGTGACTTCCCGCTCCAGGTTCAAGGTGTCAGGAGAGCTTCCTGTGCTACATGTGAAGATCTCCGACCAGAAGATCCAGGTTGTGCTCGAGCTGGTGGACAGCATCCCCCTGCCTCGGATAGGCTCCGCCCCCTCCACGCCCACCGCCAAGGTACGCATGGTTCAGTCCATACAGGCTCCTCCCCAACCGCCAAGGTATGCCTGGTTCTGTCCATACAGGCTCCTCCCCCAACCGCCAAGGTATGCCTGGTTCAGTCCATACAGGCTCCTCCCCAACCGCCAAGGTATGCCTGGTTCTGTACACACAGGCTCCACCCCCAACCGCCAAGGTATGCCTGGTTCTGTACACACAGGCTCCTCCCCCAACCGCCAAGGTATGCCTGGTTCTGTACACACAGGCTCCTCCCCCAGAGGAGTTTTCAGAAGAACAAAAATGAACATTCACTGAGAGAATGTCTCTGATGTTTGAACCTGTGCTTCTCCTGCAGGTTCTGCCTCTGGCGCCGGAGATCCAGTCCCGCATGCTCAGCCTCCCCCCCGCCCTACTGGTCGCCATGGACACAGATGGGTGCTGATTGGTTACTTTAACATCCGTCAATCAACACCCGTTTGATAAAGACATTCTTATGTAAAGACAAGACTGCCCTGAACCTGGCAGGCACCAGAATGTCTGTCTGCATGCCTGTGATAGACACACACACAGTATATAATTGTATAGAATAACATAGTACATTTTATTTATCCTTTTTGGGGGTCAGTTCTTAGGTAATTAGGTAATTTTTGTTGGTTTGTCTTTGTCAAACGTTTTCTTTTTTCAGTTGAGTGGGTTTTTCATCAGTGTTTGTGTCAGTTTGTGTCATGTTCTTGACTAATGTGTTTGTCTGTCAGATTCAGATGAAGACACCAGTGAGAGGTCCATGGACGACGAGCAGCAGAGATCAGCGCTGGAGGAGCTCATCGACCTGCACTTCAAGTTCGAAGTCAAGTCGGTGTGTCGGTTCACTGTGTGTGTGTGTGTGTATGTGTGTGTGTGTGTGTGTGTTAGTGTTGTCACGGTTTTCGGTACTTCAGTACTTAGTCTGTACTACATTGTTTTCGGTACTTCGGTACCTGTTTTTGCATGGTACCGAGGGTATAGTTTCTTTATTTATTCAATAAACAATACTTGAGGGCTACATGCCACTGGTGTTGCACTGTGCACTCACTGCCATACAGAGTTGAATGTAAGAAGTAAGCAGAAGCACATTGTTTTGTTTTAAAGTTGAAGGCTACATGCCATTTGTTCATTGGAAATGGTTGCATACTTTAATAAAGGACAATATGTTGAAGAAATATCAGTCTTTTTACCGTGGTACCGAAATTGGTACCGAGTACCGTGGAAATTCACTAGTACCGGTACCGACTACTGAATTATTGGTACCGTGACATTGTGTGTGTGTGTGTGTGTGTGTGCAGGTTCGGCTGCAGCTCACCCGGCAGGCCTGTGAGGAGCAGAACCTGCTGGCCCTCAGCGTGTCTCAGCTGGGAGCCGAGGGCCAGCTGAGAACCTACAACATGAACCTCACAGCCTACCTGCACCATGTGGGCCTACTGTGACACACCAGGTACACACACACACACACACACACACACACACACGCAGACACACCTACACACACACACACTAGGGGTTGCACGCCTCCTGATTTTTTCAAGTCGACGTTTCTATCAATAAAGTCGAGTCGACGTCAGCCAGTCATCACGTGGTGCAGTGTTGGTAAAAAAAATACAAATAAAAAGTCTGTCTCAATCTCTGGCCATGTTCACATTACAGGCAAATCCGATTTGCTGATAAAGTCATTAATCATCATTATCTTGATTGGTTTCCCAAATCTGATTTGGGAGTGTGTCCGCACTGCCACAAATCTGATTGTCATGTCGGATCTGTGTGTCCAGACCTAAACAGCCTATCTGCATGGGTTGCTATGGTAACGACGTGGGCGTCAGTAAATATGTACGTTGTTAACGTGGTTTTCCTGCGCAGAAGCATTTGATGATGTGTTGTGAGTGACGTTCAAATCAGATTTGGTGGATCTGCATGTCCGCACTGAAGACACATCAGTCAAAAGCACATTTGAAGCAGATTGGAAACTACCTCCATATGTGGTTTGGGACAAGTGACACAAATCAGACTTGGAGCATCCAGACCAGGGATTCCGTTAGCCGGTAATTGCCGGCTTTTAGCCGGTATTTGTTGCCGTGGGCCGGCAAATTAAAAGGTCGCCAACTCAAGTAGCCGGTTGGAAATGCCAAATAAATAAATCCATTAGGCTATATAAAATAGCCCAATATTGTGTGACCAGTGATGTTGCCATAAGCTACAACTTAAATATAGACTTAAATATTATATATTTTCGCCCCGCTGTTATGTTGAGTGGTTGGGGGGCTGGGGACGAAGAAAAAATACAGCAGACGCTCCATGCGCACGCTGCAGCTGTTCAGCATCCCGCGCCCGACAGGCCTCGCAGCTGACAGCCCTTTGGATTGACCCAAGAGACCGAAATGTCAACGCAGACGTCCCTCAGCCAGTTATTTTTATGTAGGCCTAACGATGGTCCAGAACGAGATCCAACCAGCCATAAGAAGCCGCCACAGCGAGGAAAAGTTGGGTTGATAAGAATCGCTTTTGCTTTGCACATGTAGTGGAGCGCTGATCATGAAGAAACTGCCACGGCCGTATTGTGAGAATTTTCGCAGCGACAGAGAAGTCCTCTACAGGTTGTAAAGCTTATTATTATGTTCGTTAATTTAGCCATTAATGTCAACATCATTTCAGCATAAATATGCCTATCGCGCATCATCTCAAAGCTCGCAACACGCAACAAGCGATTTCGTTCTCAGATGTAGGCTACAGGTAACACAAGGCTAATATTCTTACCTTTGCCCTTCTGTTTAAAGTAAGGCAAATATTCTCATCTTGTGAAGTAGGCTATAAGTCCGTTCTGAAAGCGAGTTGGATGCCCCCGTGTCAACCAGCTGCAGTCCCTCGTCATCGTTGTAATGGACTACTTCAGAAAATATAGGCTATAAAGTTTGACTGACTGCACATCTCATCTTTGGCTTAGTTCACACCGGTGACCCAAGCCTTGCCTACGCCTTGCCTTTACCCACGTTTTTAAATAGTCAACGAGGCTGTGTACACCGGGCGCCTGAGCGTGAACCCTGCGTGTACCCACGCCTTGCCTGTGCCTTGCCGATTTTATCGTTTAGGCGTGAGTTCTATTTTCAAGCCGACTAGGCGCGTGCAGGCAGGCTTCTTCTGTCAATCCATGAAAGAAAAACACGACAATATCCGTGGGAAATGGCAAAGTCAACTGAATTTCAAAATAAAATGGAGTTACTACAACAGTCTTGAGCAGAGAGAGAGAGAGAGATTGACGTGTGGCTATCACGTGGGGCTTTCTCCCCGTTGGCAAACACATATTCAGGAGAGAGAATAGCGACCGAAGAAGCAAGATGGACAATGTTGTTGTGTCAGCACATATTCTTGCAAGATTACCTCTCTAAAAAGTCAGAGTCAGACCTGGTTATACATATCCAGCATCAATAGAACATTAAATATAGCCTATCAGATTTATTTGACCTACCCATGATAATTCTGGACCACACGTGAAAAAATACAGTCGGGACAGAGGAGAGGTGCTTGTGACTCGGCTCAGGTTCAGCGTGGAATAGGCGTGCGGTGTGATCGCAAAAGCGTGTAATAGGTTCACGCCCAGCTCAAGGTCTGCAGGCGTAGGCGTGGGTTGAGGCAAGGCAAGGCGTATGTTCTCCGTGTGAACTTAGCGTTTGGCTTGTTGCAGGTATAGGCAACTTCTTAATTTAGATTATCTTTCAAGTTATTTAATTTCACGTTCTTGGATGCAAAGAGACATTTAATGTATATATGGAATATATGACAAACTCAGTTCACAAAGCTTGTAACAAGTTAATTCACTATAATAAAATACATTTGTTGGACGATTGGATAATAGCTTTTGATTTTTCTGTTTTATTGTTTAATCTTAATGGGTCTGCAAACCCAACGTGTTCATAACGTGTTAGCTTCAGCTTGAGGAGGGAGACCAGTCTGACGGATAAGTGCCACTGATCATGAAAAATGCTGCATGTTTTACTTTAACACGTTCACTGCCAATGACGTATTAATCCGTCAAAAATAATCCAACGGTTCACTGCCAATGACGTATTAACACGTTAACTGCCAGCGACGTATGCATACGTCAAGCAGAATCCAACCGTTAACTGCCAGCGACGTATGGATACGTCAAAAAAATCGTTTTTTTTTTTTGACGGTGGATCCTTGATCTGGCCCTTTTGCATCTTCTATTATACTGTTAGAGCCGCCGGGCGTGTGCAATCCATTCCGCCGACCCACTGAGTGGCGACGGTGCTCAGACTATTGAGTGTTGTTTGGCCAGAAACGCACGCATTCCAGCTGAGCTCAACCGAGGACCCAGAAGCGAACGAGCCTCATTCTCATACTGTAGGCGAAAACCTTTCACACGGGCGCACGGCGGTCGGGGCTTCCACAGGTGGACTGGGTGGAAAGCACACTTTGAAGCGCGCAGCATAAGCCTAGAGTCACACAAGGCTTCGTCAAAGCTCTCAACCGAAAATCCAAGAACGGATTAAGCCACATCCAGGCTCGCCGACGAGGGACCGCCAGAGAGAGGCTGCTGCTCACTGCTCAGACAGGCAGGAGAGACTGGCTTGTGACTGACAAACACGGAGACACGCCCACGGAGGGAGGAGTTGTAAGGAGAGGGGGTGCGGGTGCTGCTATGGAGGAAATTACTGTTCAGAACTATATTGTTTATGTCTGATGTCTCACTGATGCCAAAAATAAATGGTTAAAGTGACTGTTTGATATTGAATTTCACAAAACTGCGATTATCTCAGCTTTTTGTCTCAGACGCTGAAACCATGCTGTACTCAACGGCTAATATCTACATAACTACTAACTCTACAAACTAACTCTTTTAGACAGAGAAAGCACACATTCTATTAGTACTTTTGTGAACTTTGTGTTGACAAACTCCAAGCAGAAAATTATCTTTGGCTCTTGTAAAATGAGCCAGAATCCTCAAAAAAACCCTCTGGCAAAAGCTACCTACAGTAAAAAAAAAAAAGGCTGGCAGTGAATGTGTTAATACGTCAAAAAATTTTTTTTTTTTTTTTTGACGGTGGGACGTTGATCTAACCCTTTTACGTCTCCTACACCAGAATTGGAGGTATTGAATGTGTATAATCTATTTTACCGACCCACTGAGTGGCGACATGTCTCTCCACAGTAGAAAGAGGCGACCCAAAACTGGAGGGAAAAGCGAGAGGAAGCCGTTCTCATACTGTAAAATTGATGGCGAAAACGCTTTCACTTTCACGCTGATGCACAGCGGTGGCAACGGTGGGGGGTTCCAAGAATAGATTGGATGCACACTTTGAAACACGCAGCATAAATATGACCAGAATCGCAAAAGCTTCATCAAAGCTCTCAACCAAAACTCCACGAAACGAGCGAGTCCACCCAGACTTCCTCAAAGAGCGGCCGCGCAAACAGGCACAGCAGCAGCAGCAACTTCGTTGTGACACGCCCGCTGCAGAGCCAGGGAGGCAGGAGGAGAACACACACGGAGGGAGGAGTTGGAAGCAGAGGGGAGTTTCCTGCTGTTATGGAGGAAATTACTGTTCAAAACTATTGTTTAGATGTCTGACGTCTTACTGATGGCAAAAATGAATGGTTAAAGTGACTGTTCTATCGAATTTCACAAAAAGCCGTTTATCTCTGAATAATTTTTCTGACGCTGAAACCATGCTGTATTCAACTGCTAATGCTTACATAACTACTAACTCTACAAACTAACTCTTTTAGACAGAGAAAGCACACATTCTATTAGTTCTTTTGAGATATTGTGTGTTCACAAAATCTTAGCAGAAAAGAATCCTCGGGTCTTGAAAGATGAGCCAGAATCCTCAAAAAAACCCTCTGGCAGAACCTACCTACAGTAAAAAAAAAACGTCTGGCAGTGAATGTGTTAACTATGAGCTGGTTTTAGTTAAATATCTATATAGATTTGATTCAGACCTGGGTGGATCTTGTTACACCTAGTTGGATATTGTTAGACCTTGTTGGACCTGGTTAGACCTGGTTGGACCTGGTTAGACCTGGTTGCTGTGTGTCGTCCCAGGTTGAGTTCTCCTCCCTGGATGTCCTCCTCCACACCAGAGCCTTGCTGTCCACCTTCAGCTTCCTGAGCAGCGTGGTGCCTCCTCAGCTCGCGGCGGCATGGGACAGAGAGGCTGGGGAAGGGGCCAAGCAGCCAGAGCGGGCCGGAGCGGGCCGGACAGGTCAGAACACACCAGCTCCACACCGCTAACTTTAATAGCTCATAACAGTAATCAGTCCCTCCAGGACTTTTTTGTGATTGTTGCGATCAAAAATGAAGTTTTGCGTGATTTTTTGGCGGTGATCTAATGGCAACTTTTCTCAAAAATTTCAATTTTTGTGGTAAAATTGCGGGAACTGGAAAAAATTACAAGTTGAGGAACCTGTTGTCATTTTTGCTGAAAGAATCACAGGTATTTTGAAACATTTGCAAGGTTGGTTGAATTTGCATTAATTATTGTGGTCGCAAAATGTCAATTTCCTGGAGGAAGTGAGTAGTGGATACTCAGGACTTCACTCTGATCACTTTGAACACCTTGCAAGCTTGAACACCCAATGTGGAGTAACCTGTATCACCTACCCCTGTGTATATATGTATACATGTTGCTTATTTATACACGTAATTAACTGTATTAATACTGCCTATATTAAAAACTGCCTATAACTGTATATATCCATTTATAAAATGGCTCTCTCAAATCAAGCAATCTGATTGGTTCACAGCCATTGTATAATTCCAGTAACCGAGTTCAATAACCCATGGCCATGGGTTATTGGTTGCCATGGCAACTCTCTTACTAAGAGAGTAATAATAAGGCTTACCTCAAATGACAACGTAGAAAAAAAAATGGCGGAGACAGCTGTCAGATCCTTGTGAATCGATCTTCGCTTATAACTTTACTAATACTTCGCAGAAAATGATGTTTTGTACAAGAATAGATGCGGGCTAATGTCTTCTTTGCAAAAGAAAGGCTGTTAACTCCGCATTTAACCCCGCATTTAACCCCGTAACGTTAGTTGGTGTCGGGCAAGCCCTGAGAATGCAACCTGAGTATGCTTCAAGTCTTTGTACAATGAGTCATTATGGACGCATGATGGTGCAACTCTCTTACTAAAAGGCTTTGAAAACAAAATGGCGGAGACACCTTTCAGATCCTTGTGAATCGATCTTCGCTTATAACTTTACTAATACTTCGCAGAAAATGATGTTTTGTACAAGAATAGACGCGGGCTAATGTCTTAACCCCTCTCTCGCGCGCCCTCACTCTTAACCCCGCATCTCTAAATAAGACGTAACGTTACTTGGTACAGCTCTGGTGTCGGACTTTGCAAAAAGCTCTCAGGTTCGCAGCAAGCGCCAGGATTGGCCAATGTCGACTTCAGTCTCCAGAACGATCCAATCAAATCACCCGCAGGTCTATCTTCTTGCTAGAGGTCCCGCCTTACAGTAGTGTTTCAACTGACTCTCAGAATACCATGCCAGTCGGACTTATAGTGTTATTATTATTATATTATTATACTTGGAACCCTTTTATAAAAGCAATATAGCACTCGAGCAGCGTGTGTTGTGGAATATATCCCCCTGATCAGTTGTTATCCCACTCGGCCTGCGGCCTCGTGGGATAACAACTGATCAGGGGGATATATTCACCACAACACACTTGCTCTCGTGATATATTGCTTAAATATACTGTACATATATTCCTTTCATACACACACTTTCAATTAGGGGTGGGAATCACCAGATGCCCACGATACGATACTAAAACGATACTTGAGTCACGATACGATAGTATTGCGATATTGCGATATCGCCGATATTGCGATATATTGAATATTGCGATATATTGGATATTGCGATATTTCGATATATTGCGATTTCTTACTTTTTTAACTGCAAATGATGTCCCCAAAGGAAAACTTTGTCAACATCTGGTTTATATAACAATTTTCCAGTCTGTACATCTGACTTCAACCATTTTATTGCAGCAACATTGTCAAGTAGACAGACCAACAACTTTCATAAAGTCATGTCATAGTTGCATGCACCTGACAAACTGAACTGTTTGTTACAGTCTACTTACAGTCCACCTTAACTGGATGTGTGTGTGGACTACTGTACTTAGGTCGTTTTTGAACAATGCAACTTCACTTCACTTGCACAAAACATCTTGTACAGCCCATTCAGTAACTGGGGAATTTGTAAATTACTGTTATGACAAAACTGTTACTGTTAAAACAAAATGGAAAATATGCTACCGTTTGTTTACTGCTGGCCTTGGAATGAAAGTTCATAGCAGCCCGGTGGCATGGCATGGCCTGCAAAAAAAAAGAAAAAAAAAAGCAATATCGATACAATATCGTCAGGCAAAATATTGCGATACTACTACCCACCCCTACTTTCAATATAGACGCGCTTTCATACACTCATTATTATTGCATTGTATATAGTTCATGTTTAATTATCATTTGTGATTCTTGTTTGTTTTAGCCTGAGCAGACTTTTTCTTTCTTTCCTTTGTCTTGTGTGTGAGAGTACATTGAGAGTTAAGCGAACCGGAGCCAATTTCCTTGTATGTGTACATACTTGGCCAATAAAGCTGATTCTGATTCTGATTCTGATCATTATAAGGTGTCATGGTCTCTCCTGCAGTGTCTAAAGGCTCATTATAAGGTGTCCTGGTCTCTCCTGCAGTGTCTAAAGGCTCATTATAAGGTGTCCTGGTCTCTCCTGCAGTGTCTAAAGGCTCATTATAAGGTGTCCTGGTCTCTCCTGCAGTGTCTAAAGGCTCGGCAGACGGCAGCGTGTTCAGCTTCAAGCTGTTCGCCATGTTGGGATGTTTCCATGTGGAAGTCTGTGACGACCGCCGCAGCATCGCCGACATCAGAGTCCAAGGTACCAACTTTGTTTTTTATTTCCCAACGCAAAATCCAAAATCCATGTTTTTCCTCTTACCTCTAGTGCGATTTATCCATCTAGATCATTTTGGTGTGAGTTGCCAAGTTTGAGAAATGTCTGCCATAAAGATCTCTGCCTTCTCTCCAATACACAAGCAGCTAGCGGGTGTAGGCTACTGTAGTTTGGTCGAAACAAAATAGTTCCTACATGAAACTGCTCACAACAAGATCTTGACTAACCGGGTCGTGACTTCTGGAAAGAGACATTGCTGTTGAGTTTTTCAACTTTTTTTGCTTTGAGCACGACAAGCTGAAACTCATCCAGTTCCATTGTATTGGAGAGAAGGCCGACATCTCTACGGCCGATATCTCCATATGTGTTTTTGGTTTTTGGGTGAATGGTCCCTTTACAACACTCACACAGTGAATTGTGAATGAATAAAACCTGTCTGCAGGTATCGACGCCTCGGTCCTGGTCCGCTCTAAAGAGACGGAGGTGTTTGCTCGCCTCAGAGACATCGTGGTCACGGATGTCGACCCCAACACCATTCACAAAAAGGTACAAATCCATCTCGTCTTCATATTCATTTGATCAGAAATTATATTGTTTTGTTCCCATGTTAGATGTTCATAATAATAATAATAATAATAATAACATATATTTCTTATTCTTATTCTTATTCTTATTCTTATTCTTATTATTATCTGTATTGTTATTATCAGTGCTGTTGATACCACTTGTAGTTGAGAGTAGTTCCTCTTCTCTCCTCCAGGCGGTGTCCATCATGGGCGAGGAGGTGTTCAGCTTTAAGTTGTGTCTGTTTCCCGGGGCGACGGAGGGGCGGGGCTACAGCGACATGTCGGCGTTGGACGGAGCGGTGACGCTGCGTCTGGGCTGCATCAGGATCCTTTACCGCCACGCCTTCCTCATGTCACTGCTGGTGAGCGACCGCTCAGAGACTAGTTTGCTGTTTTGTATCCTGATACAGCTCCCTAGTCTCTGATGATTTCACAATATAATTATTGAGCTTGTATGGAGGGAATATACTTCTGCTTGTCTGTCTCTCATTTAGCTTCACAGGATTGCTGTTCTCATGTTGTTAGATGTATCTGAACGGAAGCTTGTTGTGATGTCTTCAGTACACTAAGCTTAATGTTAAACCTGGTCTCCACCCTGAGCTGTTCTGAGCTGAATGTGGAAGCTGTGTTTCTATAGCCGTTTTCCCACATGCGTACCGGAAAATTACCTGTAAGTCAATATCGGACATTTCCCTTCACACCTTGGCTCTCGCATGTGGGAATCTAGCAGCGAAATTGCCTGTATGTTGGGAGGCGGGGCGGCACTGCAGAGCGGGTGGGGAGTGACGTGTCGGCAAAACTCTGATGGTGAAATAAGTTTGCTTGTTTATCCGTTCACCTGCGTCGCGTTGAAGCACTTTTTACAGACTGGCTTCGTTTGATGTGTCCGGGCTTGCCTTCGCTGTCGGCAATGTAAGCAAAATACTTCCACATTTCGCTTTGTGCATTTGCTTCATCTGTGTCCCTGTCGGGCTGTGACTGAAGGAGGAGGAGGACTGTGGAGGACCACGTTCCGGTCATTTAGCGGTACAAAGCGCATGTGGGAAAATGGCTTCTATGTCTCTGTCTTCTTCTTTCTCATGTCTTCTCTGAATGTGTCTCGTTCTCTCTAGGCTTGGTTTAGCTGTCAGTATCCACCAGCTGATGAGGTACAGCAGGTCACGGCATGCAGCTCTGATCTGCATTCAATCTGTTTGCTTTGCAGCTTGACCCAGTGGCTCCACTGCCCCTCACACCACACCTAAGCCTGGGGGGAGATACCTTACCACTGCCCCTCACACCAACACCTAAGCCTGGGGGGAGATACCTTACCACTGCCCCTCACACCACACCTAAGCCTGGGGAGATACCTTACCACTGCCCCTCACACCAACACCTAAGCCTGGAGAGATACCTTACCACTGCCCCTCACACCACACCTAAGCCTGGGGAGATACCTTACCACTGTCCCTCACATCACACCTAAGCCTGGGGAGATACCTTACCACTGCCCCTCACACCACACCTAAGCCTGGGGGAGATACTGTACCACTGCCCCTCACATCACACCTAAGCCTGGGGAGATACCTTACCACTGCCCCTCACATCACACCTAAGCCTGGGGGAGATACTGTACCACTGCCCCTCACACCACACCTAAGCCTGGAGAGATACCTTACCACTGCCCCTCACATCACACCTAAGCCTGGGGAGATACCTTACCACTGCCCCTCACATCACACCTAAGCCTGGGGGAGATACTGTACCACTGCCCCTCACACCAACACCTAAGCCTGGAGAGATACCTTACCACTGCCCCTCACATCACACCTAAGCCTGGGGAGATACCTTACCACTGCCCCTCACATCACACCTAAGCCTGGGGAGATACTGTACCACTGCCCCTCACACCACACCTAAGCCTGGGGAGATACCTTACCACTGTCCCTCACATCACACCTAAGCCTGGGGAGATACCTTACCACTGCCCCTCACACCACACCTAAGCCTGGGGAGATACCTTACCACTGCCCCTCACACCACACCTAAGCCTGGGGAGATACTGTACCACTGCCCCTCACACCACACCTAAGCCTGGGGAGATACCTTACCACTGTCCCTCACATCACACCTAAGCCTGGGGAGATACCTTACCACTGCCCCTCACACCACACCTACGCCTGGGGAGATACTGTACCACTGCCCCTCACACCACACCTAAGCCTGGGGGAGATACTGTACCACTGCCCCTCACACCACACCTAAGCCTGGGGAGATACCTTACCACTGTCCCTCACATCACACCTAAGCCTGGGGAGATACCTTACCACTGCCCCTCACACCACACCTACGCCTGGGGAGATACTGTACCACTGCCCCTCACATCACACCTAACTTCACACCAGAATCGTATCCGAGGTGAAAGCCTCGTCTCTTGTTCTTGTTAATAGGGGAAACCGTTGACTCCGGCCACATCGTCTCGCGTCCTGCATCCAGAGTTTCGGTGTCGGGTCTATTTTTTGATGCAGCAGCTGCGTTGCAGCTCGGCGAGTCAATACAAGTTGTGGAGCAAACTGCCCCACATCTAAGGCTGGGGGAGATATTGTACTATGTGACAGCTAGCATGTGGATCCTGCATCCGTTCAAAGACACTTAATAAGAAGGAAAAGACATCACTCACGTCACATCGTTCGAATTCTCGATACCTTGATTGATTGATTTATTTATCTTGATTTTCACTGGGGTCTGTACTGTACCAAACAAGCATGTTCCCTTATGTCTGGACAATGTAGGCCGGAGCATCTCTGTAGCTCGATACTCGATGTAGTTAGCTAATCTAGCTCTTGAACCAAACTGTTATCTCGCTTAGATGATATTTCATATTTACATTGCAGCCATTAAGTCAGCTCTCTTACCCAGACTCTTTTAGTAGAATTGACTTCTTCAAGCAGCCTGACTGCATGTCGGCGTCTCTTGTTTGACTTGAACAGCGTTCTGGACAGCAGACCCGGGTCTCAGCATTCACAAATACTTTGGTGTGTTTGTTTTATCCTACCTGGAGCAGCAGGTGGGTGGAGTTGACCACATCAGGACAAGTTATCAGTGGCAGTATTTGAAGTCTTTCAAATAAAACTTTCAAATACTCTTAAACTTTCTACCACCTGTTGTGTGCCCTGCACCACAGAACCTGAATGGACAGAACGTCCTTCCATTGTTTGTCATTTGTTTAGAATGCCTATTATGGAATTTTAAGTGTTACCATGGAGACAATACGAGTCTGGACATTAAAGGGATAGTTCTGGTTTTTGGAACCCTAGCCCTATTTGCTACTTACCAATGATGTTGATTGGTAGATTCCTTTCTCAGGACACAATCAATGCTGTTCCTCATACTATCTCTAGACACTTAGCCGCCATCAAACCAATACAAGGTCAATGGGGTCATGCTGTAGTGTCGTTTGTGCAACCTGACTGAGGCTCACTGAAATGCACTTTGTGTGCACTGTGGAGAGTTCTGTGGTTCCACCCCACCCACCTGGGATTCCAGGAAGGTCAAAACAAACGCCAACGGTGTGTTTGACACCAGTCTGACAGGCTCCAGTCTGGAATGTATAACGACATATTAGGGCCACCGTAGGTAAAGAAATCAAATAAAATACGGAGATTAAAGTCAGAAATGTGTGTGATTGATTGATTGATTGATTGATTTATTCGATGAATGACAAAAGTAAAGCACATCATACACAAAAATATAAAGGCCACTCATACATCACCATCAAGGATAAAAACACAATAAAGTCCGAGGACTTGTTTCCATTGTGGTCCTTGGTCTCGGACAGACGACTCAGACCGACATAAAAACAGACATAACAATAAAGAAACATAAAACTACTTCCACCTATAGACTATTAAAAAAAACCATTTAAGATGTTAAAACAGTTTTAACAAAAGCAATATAAAAAGACATTTGAAACAGGACCCAATCCCGAAAATAAAGAACACATTAAAAAGGCTAAAAAACCAATCTGACTAAAATCAATAAAATAACTTTAAACAGGCTATAAATTAACAATACTCAAAAATATTTACATTTACATACCCGCACCAGTCATGAACCAGATTTTGAGAGCGATTTTAAAGCTGCTCAAGGTGTTAATCATCTTCAGGCTGTCCGGAAGGCTGTTCCACAACAGCCCGGCTGAGTATTTGAAAGAGTTTTTGTTCATACAGCTCTTAAATTTAATGGGGACAACATTGTGGGAGCTCCCTCTGGTGGAGTAGTTATGAACGTCATTTACCTTGGTGAAATAATTTTGGAGATATTTCGGGACCATATTATGCAAGATCTTATGGACCAGGCACAGCTTGATTTGGTTCACTCTTTCCTCCACTCTGAGCCATCTGAGGCTGGAAAAATGGCCAGGCAGGAGGTGGGTTCTGGGATGGAGAGAGTGTAACATCCGTACTAGTTTGTTTTGAGATATTTGAAGTTTATTTTTGAGGGCCTTGGTGATGCTGGTGAACCAGGAAGTACATGCATAATCAAAGTGACATTGTATCAAAGCGCCCGCCAGAATTTTTAGAGTACTTACATCTAGGAAGGAGGAAAGTCTGGCCAGGAATCTCACTTTCTGATTTATTTTGGAGATGGTTTTTAAAGCCATACTTTCTCCCGATACTTTACTGTCCAGGATACTGCCGAGATATGTAATTTCCTCCTTGCTTTTGACGGTCACATTGTCGACTGTGATGGTGAAGCCAGGGGATTTTTTAAGTTTGGCGTTAGAGCCCAACAGAATTGACTCAGTTTTTCCTAGATGGAGAGATAATTTATTATCTACTAACCATGTACTTACTTTCTGGAGTTCATTACTAAGGATAAGTTCTACCTCCTTTTTCTCTTTGTGGGAGACCAGGAGAGCCGAGTCGTCCGCAAAGAGAAACAGGTCGCAGTCACATGCCGACTTCATATCATTTACATAAATAATGAAAAAGAGTGGACCCAATATACTCCCTTGGGGCACCCCGCACCGTAGGGGGAGAGGGGAGGACAGGGTACCGTTCACGTCGGTAACCTGCTCTCTTCCCTTTAAATAAGACCCCACCCATTTGAGGGAGGTGCCATTAAATGCCAAGGACCTGAGTTTGTACAGGAGGATATCATGGTTTACAGTATCGAATGCCTTCTGAAGGTCCAGCATGACCATCAGTATTTACCAGAGTCCACCTCTTGCCTTATGAAGTCGTTTAAATAGAGCAAGCAGGAGTCTGTTGAATGTGACTTCCTAAAGCCAGATTGAAATTCATACAGCAGACTATGCAATGATAGATAACTGTCTATCTGATCAAAAATCACTTTTTCGATTACTTTAGAGATTGAAGAAAGAATTGAAACAGGACGATAATTTCCTGGTTCCAGTTTGCTTCCTTTTTTGTATAGCGGGGCTACTTTAGCAATTTTGAATTCACGAGGAATCTGGCCTTGTGTTATGGACATATTAATTATAAACGTTATAGGTGAAGAGATGACTTCAGCTGCGTCTCTTAGGAACCTGGACGGGATGTTATCAAGACCGGTTGCTTTAGATGGGTTTAGGGCCTTAAGTCTTTTAAGCACCTCCCCTTCAGACACTTCTGTAAAAGAAAAAGCATCTGGCTGAACGTTCATCTTTTTGTAGAATGAATCAACATGGCTCTCACCAAAGACCCCTGTAAAGGTCGGCAGTTTCTTTACCAGGGTGTCTGCTATAGTGGTGAAGAACCTGTTGAAGCAGTCTGCAACTTTAATTTTATCTGATGTGACTGTACCATCTATAATCAGAGTCTTATTTATGGTTTTTGTCCTAAGTCTGTTGTTTTGCCCTAGGTGTTTCAAGGTTTTCCATAGTTGTGAAGGATTATTTTTGTTTTCTGCTATAGACTCCCTGAAGAAGTTTGCCTTTGCTTTCTTAATAAGCTGATTTGCCTCATTTCGCAATTTTTTAAATATGCGGAAAGAGGCGGGATCTCTGTGTTTTCTAAAGTGACCAAAACTGACATTTCTTGCCTTTATAGCCTCAATAATGTCAGTGTTGACCCAGGGTTCTGACCTGGCTTTGATCCTGGACGTCTTCAGGGGAGCAATTCTATCAACAGCAGACAAAAACAATGTTTTAAAGTAGCACCACGCTTCCTCCACTGAGGAGCTAGAAAAGACATCTGACCAGTCCAAACTACCCAGGAAGTCTAATAGAACCCCTGTATTGTAGTTTTTCAGAGACCTGGACCTCACTGAGCTGTGACAGTTAAATACAGATCTACGGGTTTTTCGAGTGCAGAAAATCATTGAATGATCACTAAGACCGTATTCGATGACACCACTGTTTGATATTTTGGACTTGTCAGATGTCAGTACCAGGTCTATGATGGTCTGAGAGGAGGTAGATACTCTTGTAAATCGGGATATCAATTGATGCATGCTGCATAGATGGCTGAAGTTCCTTAAGGATTTATAAATAGAGGAATCCTTCTTCAGTATATTGGTGTTTAAATCTCCCATCAATATCGCCTCTGTTTTACCAAAGTTTACTGAGTTTAAACACACCTCCTCCAATTCATCATAGAAACGGCTTTGATCTGGTGGCCTATACAGGGCTCCGAAAAGAATGGGTTTAGAGTTTGGAAATATAATATCGAGCCAAACGGCCTCGATGTGGCCGTGGTCAAGGTCTGCCCGTACATTATAACATATATCAGATCTAACGTACACACATACACCCCCACCGTTACGGTTTCGGTCTTTTCTTATCACAGCATAGTTTTCTATCTCAATTTCAGAATCATTTATAGTGTTATCAAGCCAAGTTTCTGAAAAAGATATTATTCCAACTATGTTTGAAGCAAACAATAATCTAATTTCGTCCATTTTATGAATGAGGCTTCTTACGTTAAGGTGTATCATGTGCAAACCTCTAGATGCAAACAACGTGTCCATGTCCGCGGGTACAGACAGTCTGGGTGGACTGCCAGGAATCTTCGTGGTTTCTTGATATTGTTCCCCGGCTGCTGGGCCCCTGGCCGTCGGCATGGCCCCGCCGGAGAACATGGGTGAACTGGGTAGGCTGTCATGGTTCCCGTCAGCCGGGTCGATGTCACCGCTGGCCTGGTCATAGGCCGGATGGACAGGTGTCGGCCACGGGGGCTCAGCCCGTGGTCGTGCTGAGGCGGCCGGGTGGTCTGGCGTCGGCCACGGGGGCTCAGCCCGTGGTCGTGCTGGGACGGCCGGATGGGCAGGCGTTGGCCACGGGGGCTCAGCCCGTGGTCGTGCTGAGACGGTTGGTGATGGTAGACCATCTGGGGCTGCTAGGACCGCCTGGTCCCTCAGCGCGTCCCCGCCGCAGATGGACTCTGGACGCCGAAGTGGCGCTGTGACTGCCGCTGCTGTAGCTGGCGCTGCTAAGCTGTCGCCAGGTGACAGCCCGATGTAGGCTCTAGCCGGGTGGATGGCCGTGTGCACCGCCGAAAGCCGCGAGGGTCCGGCCCGTGCCGTAGATGTCAGATGGTCAGGCGGGGGCCCGGTAGGCCTGCCTAGCGGCCTAGCTAGCGGCCTACCTGGCGGCAGGCAGTCGTTGTTACCACCCTCCGATGGCTCCGGAGCGACAACAAGGCTCGCCGGCGGCGAGGGTGATGGCTCTCCCGTCGGCAGGTCCACCGTCATAGGCCGCGGGGGCTCAGCCCGCGCCGTAGTTGTTGGATGGTCAGGCCCACCCAGCGGCACAACCGGCGCTGGTTCAATTCCACTTAGCCGCGCGAAGACCGATGGGGGTAAGTGGAGCCATGCTAAAACGTTAGCTACCGACTGTTGTGGGAGCCAGGCTAATTGCTGGATTGCTATGTTAGCATGTACAGTTTGTGTGGATGTATTAGCCTCTAGCGTCCCTCCGGTAAACGGTGCAGGGCCTGGGCACGGGTGGATGTCGCCCGAGATCAGCAGGCAGATGGAGATTATGTTCCTGCGATCATCAGTTCCCTTTACAATAAGGGGCCGCCATTTACGCCGTAACAGCGAGTCGTAACTTGCCGCAAGGCCAAAGCCGAAGTGTTTGTTTGTTTTAACGTTGTCGTCGGGAATGTAGAACGTCGGAAAGTTCTCCATTGATTCCCCAACTATCCTCTGATCCAGCAGTACTGGTCGCATATTCTTCACCGCGGCTGTGATCAGGAATAACGTGCAAAAAACACTCAAAATGCTCAATAACAGATTTGTTGGACGACGCTGTGTGCTCGCAGGCTGCTGCAGCCGCCGCCGCCATGATAGAGGAGGAGTCATCTCTCACTCAACCTCTCTCACTCAACCTGTGTTTGTACTTGTTTTGTCAAGGAACCACATCGCTTCACTTTGCAATATTGGATTGCAAATGTATAACTTTATAATCTCGGAAAATATTCTACCCCCCCCCTCCTCTCAATTTACGACTTTAATCTAGGAAATTATGAGGTTTTTTTCTGAAATATTACCCCCCCCTCTTCCAGCGCCATTATCGATTATTTATTTATTTATTTATTTATTTATTTATTTATTTATTTATACCTACAGTGGCCCTAACACGCCGTCGTAGGAATGGTTTGCCTTAGCACGAATGAAGGAATGCTTTTCATGCACAACATGTAACGTTCAGACTCACTCTCTCCATAAGTGCTATGCAGCTGTCACCAGGGCCGGCCCTAGTCATATTGGTGCCCCAGGCGAGATTTGATTTGGCGCCCCCCCCCCCCCCCCCCCCCCCTACCCCACACACACACACACACACACGTCCGTGAACCACCAGCATTGCCACTGGGTTAATATAAGCATACGTATCAGTACAAATAAGTTATAGCATAATGAATCTATAAATTACAGTATTTCACTGATCAATTGTGTGATTTCAAATTGTGTGAAAATAAAGAGATTTTTATTTATATGTAAATTGATAGCATGGGGGCACTTCAAGTGTGTCACTGGTATCCGGGCCTGACTTGTATGTCACTTTATTTTTTATAAATAATTATGAGGGGGTGCCCCTTTTTCACACTTCTGCACCCCCTAAACTGTCTGTGCACATCTCTGGATCGCAGGCAGGCTCGTTACTTGCACGTTTGAACGCCCACCATCTGCTCTGCTATTTCACTCGCGTCTTTCTCTTCTCCCTCCCTCCCTCTCTCTCTCTCTCCCTCTGTCCAGACGACTGAAAGTGATCAGCATTAAACACTAGTCTAGCAGATGTGAAACATAAACAAAACTAAAAAAGAGGAAAACTAAAGCCACCTAGCCTATACAGCCTTTTAAAAATGTAAGTTCCTGGTTCACTTTTGACGGGGAGAAGAAGGCAGGTAAAGTGATTGTGAAACTCAGACACTCACCACCCACAATGTAGGCTACTCACCTGCTGCAGCCTGCAGCTGTACTGACGCTGCGCCTGGATGCTGTCTGTGACAAACGGCTTGTCCAACATTATGTCGCGTTCTGCACCATCGCCTAATTGCTAATAATAGACATCGGTTCGCGCAAACAGATGCGGGATTCCCGCAATCCTGCAGCCAATTTCAGGCACTGATTGTGCAGAAAAGGAGGGGGCGCCTACCAGCGATTTGTTTGTTTGTTTGTTGTTGTTTTGTGAGGGGCTACAGCGCCCTAGCCGAACTGGCGCCCCAGGCAGGATACTGTTTCGCCTGTAGGGTGAGCCGGCCCTGGCTGTCACTCAACTGCCATCTTAACCCTCTGATTACCCCCCCCCCACACACACACACACACACCAACCACCTCCCCTCCCCACTCCCACATAATGGCGTGTGTGAATTCACTTCCTTGAAAAATGGAGTCAAGTGTTCACATTTCCATCGGCCGCCCAGATTTTATTTTATTTGTTTATTTATGGAGTTACCTTTGTGTCTTTATCATGCAGTCAACCAGAATAGGTTTGAGAGCAAAACTATCAACACTGCAATCGTTTTATTGCAAGTAAAATACATTTGTGTTAAGAAATACATATTTGCTTTGCTTTATTTTATAACATCACAGATTGTTAACCAAATCAATCTAAATGCAGCAGTTGAAACATAACATTCTGTCTATTATTAAGACAGAAGTTATGTGTAAACATACTTGCACATTGATTTGAAACCTCCCTCTCTCCTTTACTAACTTTGGATGTTGACAAGCTGTCACTCCGATCCAGACTGGCCAATAGGGACGTGTCTTACATCTTTCAGCCTAGGACCCGCCCACCAGATTCAGCTCAACAGCAAGTAACACTTTTTGATTCGCAATTTCTTTTTAAATTCACATTAATACATTTTTAATCACAAAATTAGATTTGCAACAAAACAGTGTGGAATGTTTTGCTCTCGAACCTATTCTGTTTGACTGCATGATAAAGACACAAAAAGTAACCCCATGTTTAGTTTGCATGATGCCAGTTCTTCCAGGCAGTGAGCTCACTCGTCACATGACTCTCCCTCCCTCTAATTACGTCACTTCCTCCCGTCATGAATGACTTCCTGTACGGGTTCATTGATGCGGCGGTGCGTCTCGCTCGCTCTGCCAGTTCTCCTCGCTCACCGCTCGCTCCGTTCGCCCCCTCAGACGTTCGTGGACAACTTCCAGACGGCGAAGGAGGCTCTGAGTGCAGCGACGGCCCAGGCGGCGGAGAAGGCAGCGTCCAGCGTCAGAGACTTGGCCCAGAAGAGCTTCCGTCTGTCCATGGACATCAGGCTGAAGGCCCCGCTCATCCTCATCCCCCAGTCCTCCGTCTCCCTGGACGCCCTGGTGGTGGACCTGGGTCTGATCACGCTGGGGAACAGCTTCTCTCTGCTGCCCGCTGAAGGCTTCCCTCTGCCTGCCGTGCTGGAGAAGATGGAGGTCAAGCTGACCCAGCTCAAGCTGTCCAGGTACCACACCACCAGTGTTGTGTTAGGGTCGTTACTCAAATAAGTCATATATTAGACATTACACATTACTTAAAAAAATAATAATGCCTTACTTAATGACTCCCTGGAGAAAGTAATTTGTTAACTACTCGTTACATTACCTTTGTGTTACTCCACAACATCGCCTGAGATGCATTGTCACCTAATTGCCAGTTAACGATATAACATGAAACCTTACATATGCCCATATCAGCACAAATCCCTATCCTAATAAGTACATACACAACATCTCACTCCTCTCCGTTCCTCCAGCTCATCCAATCTAGTTGTGTTGTGTAATCCAGTTGTTTTGTTTTTGTTGTTTTCTTTTCCATAATCCTGCAGATTCAACCCTGATCCTGCAGATAATTGAATAATTTATGTAATGCAAGTAATGCCATAAGTGTTTGAATCTTAACTGTAATGTGATTACTGGATTTTGCATTACTTTCCAATGCGTTAACCCCAACACTGCACACACCACACACAGCTTCTGTGGACCACACAACACACATCTGGCAGCTTCTGTGGACCACACCACACACAGCTTCTGTGGACCACACCACACACAGCTTCTGTGGACCACACAACACACAACACACAAACTTGAGAAAAGCAGCTTTATATACACACGGGGGGAATTGTCTGCGGAAGCTGTCTCAAATACGCACATACACGCCAGATGTGGGCTGTATCTCTGACATCTCTGAGGTACAGTTTATTCTACGCTGGTACCGCATTTACCATAAAATGCTGTGAACACCGCAAACATCGGACACTAACCATAAATTAACCTTTAGATAGAAGTAGATATTCTTACAGGCCTGCCAAGTGGACATTTCATTACAAATCAAAGTCCTTGTAGGTGTACATACTTGGCCAATAAAGCTGATTCTGATTCTGAAATGTTGGATTTGTTTTAGGATTATCTGTCAGATCCTTTCTCTATTATTTCATCTCGTCATCATTTTTCTCTGTTGGCAGAACGGTTCTGAATCAAGGTTCCCCGCAGCCGGACTTTGAGATTCTCCAACCAATCAACTTGGAGCTTCTCGTCAACAGAAACCTGGCTGCTTCCTGGTTCACCAAGATCCCCGGTGTTCAGGTCCAGGGAGTGCTGAAGTCCATGAATGTAAGAGTCAATACACACACACAGACACACTCTCTGACCCTGTTCTGTCCCTGTCCCACACACTGAAATTTGATTTGACCCGATCTAACCAAGTAAAATCAATTGAGAACCAGTTCTTATTTAGAATGATGACCTGGCCAAGAGGCTTTAGCAACAGTATATAAAATAAACACAGTCAACACTAAAAGCTCTGTAGATTAACCCGGTAGTGGCCGATACAGTAATTACACCACAAAACTATTACCAATTCGTTCATTGCATTTACACTTATAACTCATGGACTCAAAAGAGACTTCTCCTTCACTCAAGGAACTGTTACTCTCCTGTTGTTATCTTCTGAATGTGGATAAAACAAACAAGTAGCCTAGACTCTTCCCTTCCTTTCACATGGTCTTAGTTCTTTCAAGCTAGCAGTGAAACAAAAGATGCTAACGAAAATACACTTGACCAAAAACAACATCCAACTCGGTCTTTGAGCATTCATCTCGCCCGCTAAATGTAGCCGACTGGTTATCTAACATCTAGGTACTTTGTGAACCGACTCTTAAGTTGTTTTAAACCACATTTACAGACCTGCGGAGCAGTAAGGAATGACACGAGTTATTCAGTGTGCAACCCACTCTGACACCATGTTTATTCTGCGTCTGACCTCTGACTTGACTGACAACGGCTTGAGTTGGGTGTTTCCTACTGAAGCTGGTATTACAGTGTCGTCTCAAGGCAGGTCCGGTGTGTGGGCAGTGTTTCAAAAAATATGTAGAAAAAGGAGTCTAGAGGCAGATGGTTGAGGTCTCAAACAAACAGGTTTTATTTGAAATGAAAACTTCAGCATTCAAAAAGGACAAGGTGACTCTAGCAGGGAAATCACCGAGAGAAAATAACCTAAGTCTTAAGAAAGTCTAAGAATCTCTAAGAAAGTCTAAAAAATCAAGTTTGAACTCTAGCCTGCCCTGCTTTGCATTGGGTTAAATAACCTCTGACTTTCTTCAGCCCCTCCTACCAAGACTCCACCTCTCCCTTCTATCTGACCACTCACTGTTCTCCCTGTCTCTCCCCCTGTCCAATCAAAAGTTTACTCCAAGATGTGTGTGCGCTTGCTCTGGGTGTGTTTTAGTGTGTTTTAGTGTGTGAGTCCCTTTTGTCTTCGCTTCCCCTTATCTTTCTTCCATCCTGTCTTCTGTCTTTGAACAAAAGCTGACCATTTGCCTATCTCCTGCAGGACCCTCTCTTCCCCCCAGAGCCCCCCTTTCTCTACCCTTTCAAGTCCCTAGCCCAGAGACCCCCTCCTCTCTCTTCTCTCTCTAAAGACAATACAGCTGTCCTCCTTGTGTATGTGCTCCTAGTCTCTTTCCTGCATTTCGGTGTGTAAAGGTGTGACCTCCCCTGTTTTCCCCTTCATCCTAATCAAGCCTTTTGTTCTAACCTTAAGTCTCCTACATTTACTACTCTCTCCCCCCTGGCCTAAAGGAGTCGGAATGTCTATCCTGTTGTCCCCCTCTCTCTGTTAGTTAAAAGCCAGTACTAGTCTGTTCTTTATACATCATAACTTAATATTTAAGAATAAAAGACAACTATAAGATACTATAAGATAGTATAACTAATTATGGTAGGCAGTGGGCAGACAGTGGGCAGATGAGATACCACACAGCCCCCCTTGCTAATGAAAAAAATACATTAGCACAAAAAGTCAGATTGTTAACTTATTAAGGTATGTCTAATACTAGGCTATCCAACTAACCTCCAATTCTAAATCCTATTTTCTCTTCTCTCATTTGTCCTTAAAACATGCCATTTTCACTCAAACAATCCCCATCTCTCCTATTTATTGCTATTTATTATCGATCCTCGATTTGGGATCTTACTTAAATTCCCACACACAGGGATTACTTAAAGTAAGGTAAAGCTACTTCATTTTTTTCTTTTAACTCTTAGCTCATTTTGTTCTCAAATAACCCCCTAAGAAGATCAAACATTTCCTCTCTGCTTTCCACATGCTCTGCAAAGAGAAACACTGATCATCTCCCACTTCTCCTCCATTACTCCAATCATTTTTCTCTTTGCCAAGAATGTATCATTGCAGGATTTTCATAGACATGTCCAATCCCCTTTAAACATTAGTGAGTTATAATCTTCAATTCTGGCCAAATAATCACTCTTTCTAGAAAAAGTGCAAAAAAGACCAATGAGATTATTACGCCTATCAAAACAACTTTCAGCCAATTAGTTGCCATTTCCACATGCATTAAATTCTCTATTTTACGCCAGAATTTTATCATTTGACTATAGTTCTGAGACCTTCAAAAATAAGTCCAATTAATCAACATTTTCCTATTTACTTACCATCCAAATTGTTGTCAATTCAATTCAAATTAACCTATATCACTAATTTTACAAATCTATATCTACTAGAGAAAATCTCTCTTAACTCATACAGTTTTAGTCTATAATCACAGTTATCAACATTCTTAAACATTTTCTTCCCACTATTACACACATCAAAAAATATAAAAACCTGTAAATCCAAAAAACATAAAAACCTGCAACATTTAACTTCTTTAGATCCCATTGTGTTCCTCAAAAACCCCTGTTATCTTTTAACCCCTAAAGTTTCCAAGTCCATTTCCAGGAGAGTGTCCCCCAGTGCTTATCCAGGGTCAATAGTCCATTGTTAAGTCTCTGAGTCCTTGTAACCCCAGACAGCAATATTCTGGACACTCCTGGTTCCTCCTCGGCAATTTCCTGAAAACAGAAAGAACAACCAGTATCTTGCCCCGACAAATTTGAGGATAACACATTGGTCTAACTCTTATTTTTCTCTAAATCAATCATGCTCATTCCATTTTAGCGACTCTCCACATTAACCTCTTTAAACAGTAACCCTTTCCCCTCATTGGTTTCCCTTAAACAATATTTATTTACAATAGAAGCATATGCCTCCTCTCTCTTTCCCCTATTCATTTCTCTAAGTCTCTATTTATGGCTGAGAGCATCTCTGATTTAGTTACACACTAAGTCACCTCTCACACATTTTGAGGTCTCTATATACATCAGTTGACACTCATACATTTCCCTCCATTCAGTTTAATCAACTCACAACCCCCACTTCTATGTAAATTAAACTTCATAACAACATCTTAAAAAAAGTAAAAAGAACAATAATTTCCACACAATTTTTCTCATTGAAATAATTCATGCAACTTATTTCAACAGGTTTTTCTTTTTCTAATTTTTTTCTTTTTCTCTCCTATCCCCCCTTTAAACTCACATCAAGCCTACCTCTCACTTCTCTACTCTTTCTAAGGCCTCCTTATTCTCATCATTGTCATCTGTACCGCTTGAATGTTCATCGCTCTCTCAATTCCCTTTCCAATCAACTGTCTAACCAGCGGAATACAACAACATAACACAATTCCCAGACTCACCAAGCAAAACACAATCACACTCCCAATCTTTGCAAAATACAACCCCCATCCTCCAAAGCTCTGTTTCATCCACTTCATCCATTCCGGTTCATAACCTACATTACGGTGTACTTCATCTCTCAACTTCTTCAGTCTCTGCATGGCTAGGGTAAAACTCCCATTAGATCCTGTGTTTCTGGGAATGTAGGTACAGCACTGTTCTTGTCCAATTAATTCACACACTCCTCCACTACTCGCTAGCAGAAAATCCAGTGCCTGTCGATTTTGCCAAGCCATTTCACTGGTTGCATCTAATTGTGCTCCCAATGCATCTAATGACTCATGTGTCTCATTTAAAAACTTCATTTGATTATAGTAAATAAGATTGATCCACGCGGTTTGCATATTTATAGCATAGGCAGGCAGGAAAATTGAAGACAATGCTGATGATAATGTACTTATGGCTCTTGCGTCATCCGGCACTCCATACGGAATTCCTCCTTGCATTGATATACCTTCTCTGAAAACTCCTAGGTTCCTCTTGACTCTTGAGCTCACTGGCACTGTCTCTAGCTCCCCCTCTGGAATAATTACTATTGGTCTAAGCGCTTCTACCCTTGCACATCTTCCATTCCAGTTCGTAGGTAATGTGGCAAGCAGATTTTCCCCATCACAGATCCAAAACTGATCAGCCACTGCTTGAGTAGCATATTGATAAGGACACACTTGTGGAGTCGGGTACACCTGTCTTCCCTTCTTTACAGTTGTAGCTGTAATGCGGCTTCTCCTCGTCTCACTCAAAATAGCACAGTCATTCTCAAACACATCTTTGTTTTTTGGCCCCTTAAAGGTCAAATCCCATATGGTACTGCACTTCCTCTCATCCAAAAATCCCACTTCTTCCAACCCCCTCTTCTCAAAACACTCAAAAAATCCCACTAATTGTAATATTGACCCCTTTGGCACCTTTGGCTCTCCCATGCGTACATCCAAGTTCTTACATTTAAATCCTATCTCCTTGATTGTCTCATTTCCTTCCAAATCTACAGTCTTTGCTCCTGTCAGTGAGTCTTCACTATAGTACTCCTTGGATCCCAGCTGTTGTAGACATTGTGCTTCACAGAGGGGTGTCATTGTTATCCTTCCTATCCCTCTAAACCTATTTCTCATCACCCTCTCAAAATCTCTCACACTCCGCTCACAACTTTTCCAGCTATGTTTGGTATTAACTATCAACAAAGGTCATCTCTCGCTCTAGAGCATATGTAACACTCCTCCTTACCCTGAGTCTTTCCTGTATACTTCATCCATTGATACCAAATATTGTTTTCTGCCTGCCTAAACAATGGCTCTAATAACTCTCTAGCCCTCTGTCTATGTCCTCTCTTCTTCTTCTTCCCTCTCAGATGCCTCGTCACTCTACTCTTCTTACTGTCACTATCTTCCTTAAACACTCTCTCTCTCTGTTCTAACTCCTCTATGATCTCCAACTGCACTTCCTCCTTGGTCATATTAGCTGTCTCATTAGCTGTCAAAATCTCTTCCTCCCCAGTCCATCCAATCATACTTCCACTACCATTCTCATCCACTTTCACTTCAGTCATCACTCTCTCATCCACCACCAACGTCACTCTTTGAAATGCAAGTCCTCCTCTCATCACCTCATCTTCACTCTCTGGTTTTACCAACTCTGAGTCATAAAATATACACACATATTCACCCTCATCTCCCTTCTCTACATCTCTTATCCTCAGCGAACAATCTCCTTCCTTGCCTGCCATCATTCTCTCTCTCTCATAGTCACTAAGCATCGCATACTTTCTCTCCTCTGCTCTCTCTCCATCTCCTGACTCGCTATACACAAGATTCACCCATTCTTTATTCTGCCAGTGCCCGTCCAACTCCGGGCAACTACATGGTAGATGAACAACTTCTCCTGACTTCCCTCTAACTATAGTCTTCAAACTTCCTGGGCTTAACTTTCTTTCTGACTGGTCTTGAATCCCTTTGCTCTGCTGACCCTCCGTGCTGTTCACCTGGAGTACCACCTCCCTCTCTACTCTCTTCTTCTGCCTCACCCCCTCCTGCATCTGACTCACTTGGGCCTGGTACATTTCGTAGGTCAATGGTCTCAAATCTTCTCCCTTCACTTTCTGTGTCTCCCCCTCCACCTGCATCACCTCCATCATCATTATTCCCATCATCACCCACGCTAACAGCCACCTGTTCCTCTGGTACCTCCTCTCCTGCATTTTCTCCTGTCCCCCCTCCCTCAATCTCCAACCCCTCCTCTCTCTCATCTTCTGGAGCTTTAACACAGTGATTAACATGATGCCACGTCGGTGATCCCTTCACTTGCACAGCTGTACCAGTACTACGCACCACTTCAAAAGGCCCCTCCCTTCTGGCGTTATACCATTTCCGGCGATACACTTTTACAAACACTTTGTCTCCTTGTTGTATCTTCCTTTCTTGCGTTTCCTCTCCTCTGTTCCCCTCTGCCTGTTTTTCAGAGACATATGTAGCAATACTTCTATGGAGAGTTGATAAGTAATTTACATATTTTCTCATTTCCTCCTCTAGGAGAGACAAACTTGGACCTTTCCCCCCCACTCTCAGACATGGTGTTGACATCCTCCTCCCCATCACCAGCTCATGTGGTGTCAACCTCAATCCACGCAGTTCACTCGAACGACAGGCCATTAGTGCTAACGGAAGTGCGTCTATCCAATTTAGCCCTGTTTGCCCACAAATTTTCACTAGACGGTTTTTAAGCACCCCATTCATCCTCTCTACCGCCCCCTGGCTTTGTGGATGATAAATCGATCCGAGCCTCTGTTTTATGCATAACTTCTGCAAGAGAAGTTTAATCACCCTGTCCACAAACTCTTTCCCGTTGTCCGATGTAACTCGATCTGGTATCCCCCAACGAGGGATGATCTCTCTATACAGAAACTTAGCCACTGAGTGCGCATCCTTGTGCTTCGTCGGACAGGCCTCTACCCATCTGCTATATTTGTCAATAACAACTAGCATGTATCTCTTGCCCCCCACTGGCTTTACCATATCACAATAGTCAATCATTAGATCTCGCATTGGCCCGTTGGGTGTCGGGATGTACCCTGGATGTACTAGAACTCCTCTCCTCGCATTGTTTTTCAGACAATTGATACATCTCCCTATCACCTTGTCTATTTGCTCCAGTAAATACGGAGCCCAAAACCCATATTCCTGTGTTATCTTCCTCTTCACCTCCCCTCTCGATACATGTGCCAATCCATGTGCTTCCTGGATAAGTAATCCTAGCAGGTCTGCAGGTGCTACTACTAATCCCTCATGGTTCTTCCACAACCCAGTGCTGTCTTGACTAGCCCCTCTCTCTCTCCACAGCTGTTTATCTATCACATCCACTTCTTCCTGCATCAATACAATATCTTTCAGTGTGATTTTATCCTCCAACTCTATCTCATGCATCACCAAAAGAACTTTCCCTGGCTTATCAGCTCTTGCCACTTGCTTCGCTGCTTCATCTGCTGCATTGTTCCCTCTCGTCACTCTAGATACACCTGACTTATGTGCTGCACATTTAGCTATCGCTATCTCTTTAGGCTTCATCATAGCTTGTAGCAACTTCATAATCTGCACACTGTGTTGTATTGGTGAGCCATCAGTTTTCTTAAAACCACGACTCTTCCACACTGCTCCAAAAAGATGACAGACTGAATGTGCATACCCTGAGTCTGTATGTATGGTCACTCTCTTACCTTCTGCCAAACTACATGCTTCTGTCAGAGCAATTAATTCTGCTAGTTGTGCTGAACACGGCTGTGGAATCACCTCTGCTTTTTCTACAACAAACTTCTCTCCCTCCCCTCTCACCACTGCATATCCTGCACTCAATGTCTCTCCCACCCTGTAGCAACTTCCATCAGTCCAAAACTCAAGATCTGACTCCTTAAGTGGAACTGCTTGTAGATCTGACCTCAGTTTTGAGTACCTCTCTGCTTCTAGCAAACAATTGTGCTCTTCCCCATCCTCCTCAGTCGGCAGACTCTCAGCCGGGTTCACTGTATTACATCTTGCCAACGTCACATCTTCCTGCTCTAGCAATCTATGATAATCCCTAATCCTTGGTGCAGTTAGAACATGCTTGCCATGGTTTAAAAAGATTCCTAAGACTATGATGTGTCAAAATAGTTACAGGGTATCCCATAGTCACCGTTGATGCTTTCTCATACATCAAGTAAACCCCTGCCATCGCCCTATAACAAGGTGCCAACCCCATCTCCACCCCTGAATACGCTACAGAGTAGTATGCTATTGGCTGCGGTTTCACCCCTGTTCCTGTAGGTTGCGCTAGAACGGCACATGCATATCTCCCACTAGCTGAAGAAGAAACATACAAAACAAAATTCTTTCCATAATCTGGCAGCGCTAAAGCTGGTGCTTCCTGCAATCTTTGTTTTATTGTTTCAAACGCCAAATGGCCTTCTTGTGTCCACACCAGGTTACCATGTAGCAAATCACTCCCTGCTTCTTTATTCATGGCCCTCAAAGGTGCAACAATCCTAGTGTAATCTTCAATCCATGCTGATGAATACCCCACTATACCCAAGAAACCCAACATCTCCCTCACTGTTCTCGGTTTAGGTGCTTTTCGAATAGCCTCTAAATGCACTTCAGAGATCCCTCTTTGGCCTTGTGTTATTCTTTGTCCTAGATAGATCACTTCCTCTTTACAGTACTGCAACTTCTTCTGTGACACTTTATGTCCTTTCGCTGCTAATAGCTTCAGCAGTCTCATTGAGTCCTCATGACACTGATCTTTATCATTAGAGCAAATCAAGATATCATCTACATACTGTATAACAGTACCTCCTATCGACATCTCTATCTCCCTCAAATCTTCCCTCAAAATCTTATTAAAGATGTGTGGGCTGTGCTTGAATCCCTGCGGCAATCTTTCATACTCATATGATCTCCCCTCATAGGTAAACCCAAACAGCCCTTTACATTCTTCCCCTAGTGGAACACTAACAAATGCCCCACATAAATCTATCACTGTAAAACATGCAGCTTCAGCAGGGATCTGGGCTAGCAAAGTGTGGGGATCTGGTACATCGGCTGGATAATCTACCACAACCTCATTCACTAGGCGTAAATCATGCACTAGTCTATAGCTACCATCCGGCTTCTTTACTGGCAAAAGGGGCGTGTTACTCTGTGGATTTTGTGTCACTCTTAGAACTCCAGCTTCTAATAATCCATTTATCTGCGGTTTTATGCCTTCAATAGCCTCCCCTTTCAACGGATATTGAGTTTTCCATGGAGGATAACTTCCCCCTCTAAGCTCCACTTTCACTGGTTGTGCAGATTTTACAAGTCCTATGTCTGTGCTATGTTTTGACCAGAGACATTCTGGCACCTGTCGCAGCATCTCTTCCTCATAGTCTCTCTCCTCCTCTGCTGCAACACACACTGATTCATTGGTCATTTGTACTGCCTGTGGCTTGCCTCTCCCCTGTGCCGAAATCATAATTTTTATGAATCTTTGATCTTTGCTCACCCAGAGTGCAGAATTTCCTTTCACTACTTCAAAAATAGCCTTCTCTGCTTCTACCATCATTGCTCCTACATCCTTCTGATAGCAGTCCTCCGCTACTCTCAAAGTCACATGTGGTAGACCTCCTCCTATCCCATACTCTCTATCCAGAAAGTCACTTTTGTTTATTTTCATAGCTACCCCCTGCGGTCCTAGAATTATGCAACTTGAGCTGATCTCCACCTGTTCTGGTTGTTGCTTCATCCACTCATCTGAATCTACCTGAGCCTCATCTTTGTGATACTGTAGTGTACAGTGGAAAGGATATTCTGGCACACTTGCTCCCTTCACATTCGCATCTATGAATCTCTCCCATAGTTTAGCTGGTCCCAGCAATTCTTCACTCAATGCTCCCACCCAATATACCATGGCTCCTCCCTCTCCCCACACAGGCAGCTGATGATAATTCCCTGATGGGACTTCTATTCTACAGCCATCCGGCGTGCATTTAATTGTGCAATTTAACCTGCACAGTGCATCTCTCCCTAACAACGCCACTGGAGTGTTATCTGAAACAAGTATTGGTATTTTTGTTTTCTGTTCCTTATATTGCAACTCCACTGGTCGAGTAGCGGGTATCAGCCGTTTAATTCCTTCGAATCCAATTGTCCTCACATACTTCCCTGACATGGGCAGATGAGCGGCCTGTCTAGACCTTATGCAGGTGAACGCTGCTCCACTATCAGCCATTAGTTCTAAAGGCTGACCATTAACGTTCACACTAACAATAGGATCTATATCAGAGCGGACCACCAGCTGACACCCGCCCCTCGGATTCGATAGGCACCCCTAATAACCAGCTGACCCCATGTAGGGGTTTACTGGTCCTATGTTTTGTTGTTGCTGCTGCATCCCACCGTAACTTCCCCTCGCTATGCCTCTGTAACCTCCTCTACCGTACGACCCCCCAATCCTTTCACAGTTACGTACCAAGTGTCCCATCAGCCCACATGCAAAACATCTCAGTTGCTGAATTCCCTGGTTAAAACTGCCTCTTCCCTGCTGGCTAAAACTCCCTCTATTGAAGTTCCCTCTGCTGGCTCCACCCCTCCACTGCTGGTAAGGAGCAGCAAACGGCCACGGATATCCCATCGGTCCTGATCCAGACGGCTGTGGCTCCCCCACTACTTGTGTCTGCACTGGAGTCGGACCCTGTGGTGCCATGTGACTATCAGACTGCACTACAGCTACTACTGCTTGTTTCTTGTCTTTTTTCTGGCTCTCTGTCAAGTGTATCACATTTAGTTTCCTAAGAGTCTCTTGATCCTGTTGTTTGATCTCATACTGCTTCTTTCGATATAACTCGACTTGATGAGCTAAGTGATCCATATAAATCCCCTTGGCCATATTTCCTAACCCAACTACCTCCTGTAGCTTCGCTCTCACTAGTTGAGGGAGCCCTTGCTGTATTTTTCCCCTAATCACAGACCTCTCCATCCTATTCTCCTCTGGGTCGCTACCTGTGATGTCTCTCCACTTCTGAAGAGACCTAGCTACATACGCTCTAGGATTCTCGTCCTCTTTCAACATCTCTATTAGGATATTGTCTGGGTGCACATTAGCTGAGAACGTTTCCCTCAATGCTGTCCACAACCGCCCCCTATTGGCCGCAAAAAGCTCTGCATCATGGGCTGAAGTTACTATATATCTCCTCAACCCTGCTTTGTCAAATAACTCCTCCATTGCTGATACTCCTATAAGGCTAGCTAACAGCCTTTTCATATCACCCATAGCAGGCATTATACCAACCTGGATTTCTTCAAGTTTGGCTATCCAGGGATGGGCACCATCTTGCAAAATGGGAAGTTTCTCTCTGATTTCGGACATATCCGAGTTTCCCCATGGCTTATACTCAAGATTTCTTCCCCTCACTACTATTGGCAACATTTTCCCACCCCCACTCTTCCTTGCTCTCAAACTATATCTCCTCTCAGCTGACTTCACCCTAGTCCTCCTCTTATCTATCGACTTCATCTCCTTGGCGATCCGCTGCAGCTCTTTCCTACTGCTGGTTCTATCTTTCTCTCTCTGTAGATCCTCGCCCTGTTCTTCCAACTCCAAAAGCTCTGCTCTCACCATTCTCAGTCTCTCTTCAGCTTCCTCATCCAGCTCCTCCTCCTCACTACTACTGGTTAAAGCACATGCACTCTCTTTCTTACTTCTCTCTCTCATCATAGACTTAGCCCCTTTTTTCTCAGCCTCCTCTAACAACTTCCTCACCATTGGGTCGTAGCCTCCACACTGCTCATCTTCCCCTTCCTCAGACCCACTATCTCCACCTTTCCTACGCCCCCTCCTATCCCTATCCTTTCTGTCCTCTTTCTTCTCAGCATCTGGGTATAGTCCAATAGCTGACTTACAATTCCCTGTCTCTATCACTCGATTGTGCCCATCTGTCATCTCATACCTCCCTTCAGCATTAATAAGTGGCAACTGAGCATGGGTCACTACATCACTCCCTCTCTGATATGGTGGTGGATTGCTCATCTCTAGGTGTGTAAATGGTGAATCAACTTTTGTCATCAGCATCCCCTTTTCCTCCAGCCTTTTTGAAATAGCATCTGTCACTTCCTCTCTCTTAGCATTAGTAACTTTCAGCAATTTCTCTCCCTCTAAAGAGAAAAGCTGCAGTAGCGCTAACTCCATCTCTCTCTTCTCCTTCCTTTCCCTTCCTTTTCTCCCCTTCTTTTCTCCTGCTTTGTGTGACTCAATCAAGACTTGTAATGTTTGTATTACCTCCGGGTCAAATGTTCCATCAGTTGGCCACGGATTTTTGATGTCCGGCCATCTTTTGCTCCATTTGTCCGACACACTAGCTATATTTTTTATTAATGGGTTATTCTGCTCCACTATACCCACTGGTCTAGAGGATTTGCCTGCTCCCACTCCCATTTTAAACAGTATTTACCCTCTAAACTCCCAAAATAAAAATATCAGCTGCTCAAAACCCCACTGTTTCTATTTTCCAATACCAGCTTACCCCACTATAAAAAACACAACCTATTTAATGTGTACTATTATGTCCTGAAAATATAAGTTTGCCAGTGAACCAATGCGAGAGCCAATAATATCCTAAAGTGATGTAATTCACAATTCAGCCACCTGTGGGAAGTACTACGAATTTGGTCGTACAACTTTACACTATATCATAATCTCCTAAGTAATTACAATCAGGAGTCAGCTGCAGCATTCACCTTTTGGGAAAAAAGAGAAAACTACTCATATATCTACCACACTACTTTGCCAATACCTGAAAAGGAATGGGAGAAAAAACACAGCCAAACAGTTTTTCACCTCCTCTGGTTTCCCTGTAAAAGAAAAACCCCTACCTTTTTTCCAACCAAAGTGTTTACACTCCAGCCTATGTCCACACTCTGTCAAGTAGTGTCTTCTCACAACGAAACACTTGGTGCTCAGTCAAATGGCCAAGCTCCCCATCACTATGTAGATTTAACTAAAGTACATGTGTTCCTAAACCTATACGTCTCGCCACGAATGTGAATGTAATTATGTGGTTATGATCCTAAACGGGATTTGTGGACAAAGTTTCACTCGCCTTTTCAGTCGAACGCCTCTCGCACACCGCTGACGGATTTTGATGACAAATGGAGGATGCCAACCCAGTCCTGAGCCTGCTTCAATCAGTCAAACAGCATCGCCTCCCATCCTCGGCTCCCACTCAAGCCGAAAACAAAAGACAGAAACAAAGGCATGTTCAATACTATTGCTTAAAATATCACATTAAGTCAACTCACATCATATAAAAGTATTACAAAAATAATTAAAAAAAAAAGAAAAGAAAAGTTAATCTGATCCATAGTCTTCATCCCATCAATATCTAAGTTATCTCTTATTTATAATCATAATTAATTATTTATATTTTATTATATTTATTTTATCGTTATTTAATCTGATAATTGTTAGTGCTAACATGTAACATGCAAATGTGCATCCTTAAAAGACGTGTCTGTTGTGAGTACATTTTTATGTGATACACTATTAACTTCACCCAGAAGATGGCGCTGTTACACTGGATATACCACAGTCGCTTATCTAAAAACAAGCTACCATTCCCACACACAGCCATACACAATGCATCACTTAAACCCAGTTTATAACATAAACGCATTAAATTGTTTTATTTTGTTTTTGTTTCTTAATTTTTTACCTTAAAAAATATTCAGAATATAACCATTTATCACTTCAGAAATAGGCAAAACTATAAGTCCTTTATCTATAATTATTATTATTACAAAAAGAGAAATAATAACATAATACTGTAAAGACATACTTAAATTAGTCTAGATCTAATTCCCATGTCTTATTTTTAATGAATATGATCATATTAATTTATT
The DNA here is from genome assembly GCF_964638095.1 of Poromitra crassiceps. NCBI lineage: Eukaryota > Metazoa > Chordata > Actinopteri > Beryciformes > Melamphaidae > Poromitra > Poromitra crassiceps. The sequence goes on from NC_139645.1 coordinate 35,196,802, forward strand.
AATTAGTATTAATATCAGTCATTAAATGATTCATCACTTTACATCCCTTTTATTTCACTTGTAACCTATCTCACTGTAAATAAACTCTTACTTATTCATGTGCCTTACTTAAACCAACAAAAATGCCATCAAAATGATTTAATTATACGCCTCACAACAGCGTCATACCATACACTTTCTTACATGTTCCATGTTATCGTCAATTCATTCATTCACGTATCGTTCATATTCAGCTCTCATCTCCAAACAGCCAGCAAGCATACATTATAGCGTTTATAAACAGTCAAAATGTTAGCCATCAATAAATGCCTTTTCAAACCAAAACCAGTTAATAGTTATTTCACCACGCCACATGTGAGCCTTGCTAGCAATAGTTAGCTGCTAACCTTAGCATGCTATGAGCTAGCCACATTGACGCGTTAATGCTACATGCTTACGTGCGTTCATGCCAGCTGGCGCTAACAGCCTCCCACACACGGATATTTTAACTCCGCCTCTTGATACACACTCGCGCTATCACTCCAAATACTCTCACTCACTCCACAAACTCCTCGCGACAACATTCATTCCACAGTCATTCCTCAAGTGTCACAACAATCACTATTCTATAAACAGTCCGCCGCCATTTTCCACAACCATACTTTCACATTCGCGTTTTTTCCTGAAAATGTCCCACATAGCTTCCCGTTTACCGCAAGACCGCTGGGAAATGTAGGCTCCCCGTCACAGCAATATACCACACAAGCAGTCCTTTCAGACGCATCTTCACATTCTACCACAACAAACAAACTCAACAGTCAGCATTCAGTCATACATTACGCAAAACTCAGCCATTCCTCTCCACACCAACACAACCACCATTTTGCTGCTCCATCCTGTTACACAGCCTAGCACCAAACCACGCAGCTCACGCATATTCACCATTCAATGATCCATTTAATTCCCAATCACTCCAAGTTATAAAACCCATTCACTCATATATTTCTAGTCACTCACTCATTCTCTCTCAGTTTTTCATTCGCTTGGAGGGCGGAGGCTGATCCATTAACTGTTGCCCTAGTTTTTTAATGTGTGCCATCATACACAGGCCCACCTCCTGCTCCTCCTGGCCACGGACAGTCAGACAATTTTATCATACAGTTTCGCCATAGCCAAAACGCGCACACAACAATATATTATTGGGCAAAACTGTCGTCCTTATTCCCCTTATCTTTTTAAACATATTTTCCAACAAACCCCCACACAACACCTGCGTGTTCATTTTGAATAGGACTTTTTGTGTTTTAACTCACGGCAAGAAGTAACTCCAGCGCCCGCACTGCGTCCTCCAGGTGGTGTGCAGTCCAGATCCAATCACTCGGGGTCACCACTGTGTCGTCTCAAGGCAGGTCCGGTGTGTGGGCAGTGTTTCAAAAAATATGTAGAAAAAGGAGTCTAGAGGCAGATGGTTGAGGTCTCAAACAAACAGGTTTTATTTGAAATGAAAACTTCAGCATTCAAAAAGGACAAGGTGACTCTAGCAGGGAAATCACCGAGAGAAAATAACCTAAGTCTTAAGAAAGTCTAAGAATCTCTAAGAAAGTCTAAAAAATCAAGTTTGAACTCTAGCCTGCCCTGCTTTGCGTTGGGTTAAATAACCTCTGACTTTCTTCAGCCCCTCCTACCAAGACTCCACCTCTCCCTTCTATCTGACCACTCACTGTTCTCCCTGTCTCTCCCCCTGTCCAATCAAAAGTTTACTCCAAGATGTGTGTGCGCTTGCTCTGGGTGTGTTTTAGTGTGTTTTAGTGTGTGAGTCCCTTTTGTCTTCGCTTCCCCTTATCTTTCTTCCATCCTGTCTTCTGTCTTTGAACAAAAGCTGACCATTTGCCTATCTCCTGCAGGACCCTCTCTTCCCCCCAGAGCCCCCCTTTCTCTACCCTTTCAAGTCCCTAGCCCAGAGACCCCCTCCTCTCTCTTCTCTCTCTAAAGACAATACAGCTGTCCTCCTTGTGTATGTGCTGCTAGTCTCTTTCCTGCATTTCGGTGTGTAAAGGTGTGACCTCCCCTGTTTTCCCCTTCATCCTAATCAAGCCTTTTGTTCTAACCTTAAGTCTCCTACATTTACTACTCTCTCCCCCCTGGCCTAAAGGAGTCGGAATGTCTATCCTGTTGTCCCCCTCTCTCTGTTAGTTAAAAGCCAGTACTAGTCTGTTCTTTATACATCATAACTTAATATTTAAGAATAAAAGACAACTATAAGATACTATAAGATAGTATAACTAATTATGGTAGGCAGTGGGCAGACAGTGGGCAGATGAGATACCACAACAGCAACACCTGTTGTCACAAGAAGTACCGTAAATTCCGGACTATAAGGCGCACCGGAGTATAAGCCGCACCTGCAAAATTGACTGTTTTTTACATATATAAGCCGCACCGGACTATAAGCCGCGGGTGTTTTAATGTTTTTTTTTTTTTTTTTTTTTTTTTTTTATTGTGTTTTAATGTTTAATTACCATATGTAAGGGTTCATGCACAGAGGGGATTGTCGGGAAAGAGATGGCTGTTTGAGGAAGCTCCCATTTATTAACATTTCAACAAAACAACATAACACAACACCACCTGTGTTTTTTTTTTACAGTGCACACAGTGTCCATGGTGTGGTGAAAAGAGGGCAAGAGAGGAAATTAAAACAGAAGTGGATTTATAGTTAGAAAGAGTGCTAAAAAAGAGAGATTTTTTTTTTTTTTTTTTTTTTTTTTTTTTTTAAATCCATAGATAAGCCGCACCGTTATATAAGCCGCAGGGGCCAAAAAAGCCCAAAAAACGGGAAAAAAGCCGCGGCTTATAGTCCGGAATTTACGGTAGTAGCATTTGACCCAAATGTGTTATAAAAATAATATATGGAGAGACAAAATGATAAAGTAGCTAGTGATCTAAATAAAAATTAAGCGGTTGTCAGTTTTTATTTTAATTTTAATATAGAATGAATGAATGAAACCGTTATTGCCCCTCAGGGAATTTGCTCTGCACAGAGAGAGCCCAAAAAACATGAACATGACAGACAGGCAGGCACACACACATATAATACAAAACATGAGCATAATATACATACCGTATTTCCTCTAATAGTAACCGGGGCCTTTATTTACTGAGCCGCAGAGAGCCCCCGTCCTATATTAGAGCAGAGGCCTGTATTCGAGTGAGGCCTTTATTTCTTAATATTAAACTCTCATGGACATACTCCTTTATTTTCATGACTTTTATTGCAAAATATTGCATAAAACCAAACAACGCAAATAAATATTGGTGGTCACTCACTCACTCAGTATCCTCCTCCTCCTCATCTAGTATGTCGGTATCCTCCGCGTCATCATCATCAACATCATCCAGAACAACAAGTTCATTGTTGACCAGTTCCTCTTCATCTTCCTCATATCGGCTGCCTGTCTGTTCTCCTGGTCCCGCTAACGCAGCTGGGCGAGAGCCTCCCGTCCAGCGGCGCAGGGCTGTCCCTGCTTGAAGCAGTGGATGAGGTTGTCTTCACTCCCGTCAGTTTTCACAGACTGTCCACAAACATGGAAGGACTTTTTGATCAGATCCTTGTCCAGCTTGTCCCAGGCGGCGATCACCCAGTCCACAAGCAGGCGTCGAGCAGGCGCTTTTAGGTTTCCACCTCCAGCTATGTGTACTGCTTATCTGCGTCCCCAGCTATCCACTCGTCGTAGGCATCGTGCAGGCTCTGCTTGAAGGGCTGATTCCACATCACACTGTACCAAATGTTCCGCTGCATATTGCACAACGCTCTCTTTAAACTTAACGTCAAACTTTTGTCTGGTTCGTTTGGTCGGTGCCATGTTTGTTTGTTTTTCTCTTGTCTGCGTTACGTCCGGTTACGTCACACGGTAGATGCGTTGTGTTATGGGAAATTTACAGTACCGTATTCACCGTAGTTTTTGCTCCTTCGTTTTTTTTTTTTTTGACCCGGCCTGTATTGAGGGAGGGGCCTTTATTTGTCCGTGCAGGCCGTGCCCCCGTCCTATATTAGAGCAGAGGCCTGTAATGGAATAGAGGCCACTAATAGAGGAAATACGGTACATCATAAAAAAGCATCACACTTCATGACCAATCAAAAAGCACTAGGTGCATGATTACATTACGTTCGATCGGCAGTGATTCATGATCAATGATCATGATCAGCATGATCAATAAAGGCTAAAAGATCAAACTAAAAAACAACAACAACAACTTGTCAACAGGCTTGTCAAAACTAAAACTTGTCAACTTGTCAATAGGCTGGTTATCCAACCCTCTACATTAGAACATGTGTCCGCCTTCACCCTGTGAGGTGTTAAAGTGTAACCATCTCCCCAGGTGAGTCTGGGTCAGGAGGACCTGGGCGTGCTGATGAAGATCCTACTGGAGAACATCGCAGAGGGAAGTCAAGAGCACAAGCTGGACCTGAAGAGGCAGGGTGAGTCCACTCCACACCTTCTGCTTCTCAACATAGTCAAATGTTTTAATGCTATGTTAGTCCTTTCACGAGAGCAGCAGTTGATGAGCAAATACCTCGCCCAAAATCTAATGCCTTAAAAAAGACAGTTGTCTATGGTGCAATCAGTCTTTGGAATAGCAGCCCCCTTCACATACGACAATGTAATAGTCATCATCATTCAAATTTAAGAATGGATGACTCTTTAGCAGTTGGTCAGTAGTCCAGAGTTGGTCATTGTCACGGCACCATTAACTCTGGGCATCATTATTTACCATTATCATTAGGAACTTGTTCATCTAGGGCAGGGGTCACCAATTATTTCTCCACATGAGAAACCCAGATTGTTGTGATGGCCAGTGCCCATCGCTGATCTAGATCACAAATACAACATGAACATCTTTCTTGGTCTCTTTTTTATGATCTCAGATCTAAAGGAGATCAACATCAGGGTTGATATTTGTATTCGATGGGATGATCTGAAAGTCTAAAGGTTCGGCTCTGTTGCCAAATGAAATGATGACCACTTCTCTGTTTTATCCTGAAAACGTCTGTAAAGAAATTGTTCAGAGAAACATCAAGTCGGTGAAAGAGAGAACTCACGTGTTGTCTCTCCTCTGTGTCCTCAGAGAAGGCGGAGCTGTGTGAGCAGCAGATGGAGGCGGTGATGTCACCGGCAGGAGGCGGTGCTCCGCCGGCCGTCGCCAACGGCGCGCCAGGCGAGAACACCGTTAACGTTCTGCTTAACTTTCAGATCAAAGAGGTAAAAAGCGCACCAGGTGGAGAGAGGACTCACTCTGCTGCTGGACGTGTGACCAACATGTCCCTGTACTCGCCATTAATCGCTCTCCAAACACAATCCATAGCACATGGTCTAAAAGGCATCACACCCGTGCGTTGAGGGCGTGTCCAAATCCAAATCGCTATTTAAGCGGCACACAAAGTAAGGCACAAGGCCTAAGTTGATGTCCATTCACTAATCATAGGTGTGTTTTGGGCGTAACATGAACTCAACCAATCAACGGATGCGATGGTTAACCTTTGTAAGTACCCTCAAACCCATGTCCTCACCACATCAGACATCTTTCAATTACTGGTATGTCTAGAACCAAATAAATTACACTCAGTTTTGTCAAGATGGAGAAATAGCTTGTTGTCACTTAGCCATCTACTAACTAACCAATGTAAGCTCTGAGCTTAAGGTTTCTTCAATTACACTTTTGTCTTTGTGCGACATAAGTAAGGCAGAGGCATCTGCATGAAGAAAGAGATCAGATGAATACGCTGGTTTCAAATCATTTACATACAGCAGGAAAGAAAGAGGCCCTAGGGCACTCCCCTGGAGAACGCCACACTCTGGTATCTCAGGACTGGATAGTAATCATTAACATCCACCATGTGTACTCTTTAAGATAAGAACCTACCTATTCGACTACTGACTCACTGAACCCCAAAGCTTTCAGTTTCATCAGGAATATAAGACAATATATCGTCTCAACATACACATTCATAAACATTTGAGCTCACAATACACAAGTCAAGTTTAGCCATGACTTGTTTAGCAATGACCTGTTTAGCAATGACTTGTTTAGCAATGACTTGTTTAGCAATGACTTGTTTAGCAATGACTTGTTTAGCCATGACTTGTTTAGCAATGACTTGTTTAGCCATGACTTGTTTAGCAATGACTTGTTTAGCGATGACTTGTTTAGCAACAGACTTATTGTCTGTGAAACACTGTGACTCGTCTGCTTCGTGTCCCAGGTGGTGCTGAAGCTGAAGAAGCCCAAGCAGGGGGTGGAGCTTCCCTTCCTGCTGTTTCAGCTAGAGCAGCTGGGCATCGACACCAAAGTCAAGAAGTACGACATGTGTGGCTCCGCCTACATCAGCAAGATCAGCATGACCTGCCAGGAGTTCACCGGTCAGCTCACCGCTCTCTGTCTCTCTCCCTCTCTGTCTGGCTGTCTCTCTCTCTCTCTCTCTCTCTCTCTCTCTGTCTGGCTGTCTCTCTCTCTCTCTCTCTCTCTCTGTCTCTCTCTCTCTCTCTCTCTCTCTCTCTCTCTCTGTCTCTCTCTCTCTCTCTCTCTCTCTCTCTCTCAAAGTGTCTCCAAACTAGCTGCTGGAGTGATTCCAAGTGTCTCTTAACCAGCTGTTTAGTAGACGATGGAGCTAGAATTTGTAACTTTTGTAGTGCAGAACCTTTGTCTCCCCCTTCTGGCGCTCCTGGCATTGAAGGAACATGCGCTCATGTGGAAATGTGGAAAATAAGTTCCTGATCATTTCCTTTGCTCGAGCAGCACCTGAATGCAGCATTTGTCATAGCCTAGCCATAGCCTACTGTGTCAGGGCTGGAAAAGAGTGGATAAATAATTTTGAACATCACACAGTCCCGGTGAAATTACTCGTTTCACTTCAGAATTTGATCCATTCGGTCTGATACTCATAATCTGTCAGATTAGACATCAGATATTAATTAGTGTTCAGATATTAGTGATCACCATGTTGTTAATCTGTCAGATTAGTCATCAGATATTAGTGCTCAGATATTATATCAGATATCAATATATAAAATGTCTGTGGTCCAAGCCCACTCAGGATGTCGGGATCAAACGTGTGACTCCTCTTCTCCTCTTCTCTTCCTCTCTGTGTTCTTCAGACTCGGCCGGCGAGCCTCTCTGTCTCATCAGCTCTTCTGTGGAGTCTGGAGCCGAGCTGCTCAAAGTGCAATTCTTCAAGGTGGGAACATCACACGGCTGTCCTGGGTTATTGCTTAGAGGTTTAGGGGTTTGGGACATGCATGGACTGCTTAGAATAGGACAAATCAAATAAAAACAAATCTAAAATATGTATACAGATCCTTTCCAAAAAAAACAGGATATCATGGAAATAACATGGATGACCGTGGGCTTCAGCGGATTGTCAAGCAAAGATGATTAAAAAATTTGGCGGAGATTCAGAGGGAGTGGACTGAGGCTGAAGTCAGTCATAACTGAGAAGTAACTTCCCCCTGTCAGGTGAAAAGAAGCGGCTGGCTACTGCCCATGTCTCGGAGGAAGCATGGAGCCAGTTTCGGCTTTTCCCAGATCGGCAGAGGGTGGAGCAGCAACCAGGATAAATAAATTAAAATTAGCACTAATGGGGGATAACAATGGGATAAGTAACTGCTGATTTTCTTCACACTATTCTAATTTCTTGAAAGACTGTTTTGGGGGTTTTCTGGAGCTGTAGGCCAAAATTATGAAAAATAAAGGCTAGAAATATTTCACTTTGTGTGTAATGAATCTATAATCTATGAAAGTTTCACTTTTTGAAAGGAATTCTGGAAAGAAACTAACTTTTCCAAGATATTCAAATTTTTTGGAAAGGATCTATATGTGTCATCAGTGATGTCATCAGTGATGTAATAAATCCTTCTTCTTCTGTGGTGTTTTATGGCTGTTTTATCATAATGTGTGTTAAATAGTCTAAACCTAAACTCTCTGTCTGTCTGTCTGTCTGTTGTGTTTCCTCAGGCGGACCGGTCTGGACCAAACTTCTCCACTGTATACAAGAACACAGAGCAGATGATCAATGTGAGTAGTGAGTTTGTTACCACAGCTCTCTGAACACATCCTGTTTAGGATCTGACCAGGGGTTTCCCAGAGCTGCAGCTCAGCCTGCTATTGGCTCTCTCTCCCCCCTCTCCCTCCCTTTCTCTCGCTCCCTCTCTCTCTAACCATCCCTCTCTGTCTCTCTCTCTCTCTCTCTCTCTCTCTCTCTCTCTCTCTCTCTCTCTCTCTCTCTCTCTCTCTCCAGGTGACCTTCACCTCTCTCGACCTGCTCCTCCACACGGAGGCTCTGCTATCGGCCATGGACTTCCTGTCTGTGGCTCTCTCGCCCGGCTCATCTCCGGAGAGAGAGAGGCGGCCCAAGACCGAGACAGAGAGCAAGGCGGCGTCCGCCAAGTCCAGTGAGGGGAACACACGCACACACACACGCACACACACACGCACACACACGCACACACACACACACACACACGCACACACACACACACACTCGTCACATTTGGACAAACGCTACATCAAATGTGTCATTTGTCAGACAAAAAACACATCTGCAGAAAGGACGTTCCCATCGATTAACAAAAACCCCTCAAAAAAGTTTGCGAAAGCTTGGAGGAAAAAAACACTTTGCTCTCAAAAAAATGAAAAAAGAAAAAAAAGACCAGTGCACCCAAAAAATAAATGACTAGAAATCAAATGCAGGGAATTCATTTTTAACGAGTAACTAGTAATTGTATTGGATTAAAATTTTAAAGTAACTCTTCCAACCCTGCATAAAATACAATAACATCATCATTATTATAAAAAGTACCCGCACCACGTGCTCACTAAAATAGTTTGCAAGCTTTTCCCAGGGACAGACTAAAGCCACAGCTCAAAACTCATCAACTAAAATCCAACATGTCCGCTCTGTCTCCATCTCCCTGCCAGCCGCTGTGGCCTCGCCCTCTGACAGTGATGTCATCGACCTGAAGGTGATGGTGACGCTGGGAGCCTTCAACATCCTGGTGTGTGACCAGAGCTGCAACATGGCCGACATCAAGATCCAAGGTACAGAGCCACCTGACGACCATAACAAATCACTATATCACTATCAAGGTACAGAGCCACCAGACGACCATAACAAATCACTATATCACTATCAAGGTACAGAGCCACCTGACGACCATAACAAATCACTATATCACTATCAAGGTGCAGAGCCACCAGACCACCATAACAAATCACTATATCACTATCAAGGTACAGAGCCACCTGACGACCATAACAAATCACTATATCACTATCAAGGTACAGAGCCACCTGACGACCATAACAAATCACTATATCACTATCAAGGTACAGAGCCACCTGACCACCATAACAAATCACTATATCACTATCAAGGTACAGAGCCACCTGACGACCATAACAAATCACTATATCACTATCAAGGTACAGAGCCACCAGACGACCATAACAAATCACTATATCACTATCAAGGTACAGAGCCACCAGACGACCATAACAAATCAACCACTCAATTATCTGGGATGTGTTTCTGGCCTACTTGGACGAGGTTAAAAGCGATACGTAACTCACCCAGCTGACTTCTCGTGGACCCTTTGCGTGGGATCCCACGCACATCTCTTGCAAGCACTTTACACTACGCGGCTGGTAGCTGTTGGAATGTGGATGATATGTTTGTTTTTGTTTGTTTTGTTTTTCTTTCTGTGTCTGAGCCTTTTGTTTTTCACGTTCTGAAAATTGCAAAATAAAATATGGGGGGGGGGGGGAGACAAAGCCCCCACTTTTACTGCTGCTGCTGCAGTTCTACAGAAGTAAATTTGACTAACATCTGTATATTATGGAAAGGCTGGGTGATGTACTGTATGAAGAGTTCTCCTCCAAAATGCTGTATCCAAAAAAACATTATTCCACAAAGTTCCTCATTCAATATTTTTTATAATATGGAAGATCTTGTCTTTTAAAGGGATCATTTTGTCCACCAAAGACTGAAGTAAGTATTTGTAATCAGATCTGATTTGTAGTCAGTCAGGCTGTGAGAGGCTGTGGGCTATATCTTACACCCAGTGGATGAGGACTTAGTCAGAAGTCATAGGTGAGTATCCTCTTTGTATTGATGTCTGTGTTTTGCCCTGTTTGTTCCTCAGGTATGAACGGCTCTCTGCTGATGCAAGGTCCTCAGACTCAGCTCTCCGCCCGCCTCCGAGATTTCATCGTCCTCAACGTCGATCCAAAGAGCGTCCACAAGAAGGCAAGGCGCTGCCACCGCTCCACTGTCACTGTCACTGTTACTGCTGCTATCTGAGCTGAGCTACAGGGACAATGTCTACCGCAGCCATTCACAAACCTCAGAATGCCGTGGCCCACTCTGATTACTTTTTAAAGCAAATATTTAATCATGAATATTTCATGGTATTCCAAACGTAATTACAAAATTGAGAATTGTAAATGTAAAAATCTGTATATAAAACTTTTATGTAGGCCTATATGGCCCATAGCTGCCAACAGTAGGCTGTGAAAAATGCTACCTTATCTGCCAAAGGGAAAGAAATCAGGAGTGTTGGCAGGCAGGTATGCCCCTCGTGGACCACCTGCAGTACCTCCACGGCCCACCTGCAGTACCTCCACGGCCCACACTCTGGGAATCACTGGAACAGATTCATCACTTTAGCTGCTCTGAAAATCCTCCTCAGTCTGTTACTCTTCACTCAACACTTTCCTCTTGACTCAGTTCATCATCTTTGCGTCTGGCAGGCCATCTCCATCGTGGGCGACGAGGTGTTCAGCTTCTCCATGAGTTTGACTCCCAGCGCCACAGAGGGCGCCGGGTATGCCGACATGAGCAAGACGGACGGGCGGGTGAAGCTGAACGTGGGCTGCATCCAGGTGGTTTACCTGCACAAGTTCTTCATGTCTCTGCTGGTGAGCCTCGCACCACATCACACCTGTCCAGTGTCTCTAACAATGTGAGGATAGAGACAGAGAAGCATTACAGTCGAAACTTTGCAAATTAAATCAAACAGATATGAAGAAGTTATGTTTTGTTCTCTTAACAAAAACCTTCACCTTCCGTTTTAAAGGCCCTATATGTAAGAATCAGAACTTCTCACAAAGACGCCGATTCACACGGTGACACTTCGGAATACAAATATGTTGTTATTTAACTTTAAACCAAGGTGCATGAAGGAGTAAAAGCTTGAAAAGAAGTAGAAACTAGCTTAGATGAGGCCTTTATTTTATTTTATTTTTTTAGGCCTTTATTTCTAATTCTAAGTATTTTCTCATATTTAGTACCAAGCCTCCTTGTTTTCTGATCGGTTTCTTTTGGGGTTCATTTTTTTGTTGCTTTGGTTTGTTTTGTTACTGCAATGCATTACTGATAATTACGGTAATTGTCAACGGCATGCTCCAGAGACAGCATGGGCCCCATGGTAATTCAAATGTAGCTGCCGCCATCTTTTGGCACTTGTACGTTACTACAAACTACAGTTACATTCTATAACAGGCACTAGGAGTTTACCTGGATCAATCATTGTTTTTTCCTGTGTTTGTTGCCTGTATTTGGGGCTGGTCTTTATGTCTTATATGACCCGGCCATTATCGGAGACCCAGCTGTTAATTGACTACCGGCCAATATTAGAGGAAATATATATACTAGGCATCTGGCGCGCTATGCAGGTATTTTGAGATTTTGAGTGATTTGGTTACTTTCATTTCCATAGAACCTCACGGTGAATAAGTATTTTCATAAAACAAAAGGGAAAGTATTTTTATGGTTTTGGTGGAATACCACTGTAGACAATTGTTGTGGAATGTTGAAACCCATTTTTCCCACGTTTTACTTTTAGACACATAACAGATTAAAATACTCATAACCTTTGATCTGAGAGAGCTATAGCAGTAATTCCAAAAGTGATATACTGTATAGGGAAGAGTTTATAAGTGTTTTTGCAGGCCACCGCACAATATGGTGTAGTAGTTTATTGTAAATAAACTCATTGTTATTTTTGCGCCCTCTTGTTCAGAACTTCACCAACAACTTCCAGACGGCGAAGGAGGCCCTGAGTGCAGCGACGGCCCAGGCGGCGGAGAAGGCAGCGTCCAGCGTCAGAGACTTTGCCCAGAAGAGCTTCCGTCTGTCCATGGACATCAGGCTGAAGGCCCCCCTCATCCTCATCCCTCAGTCCTCCATCTCCCACCAGGCGCTGGAGGTGGACCTGGGTCTGATCACCCTGGGGAATAGCTTCTCTCTGCTGCCCGTGGATGGCTGCCCGCTGCCCGCTGTCATCGACAACATGGACCTCCAGCTGACGCAGCTCAAACTCTCCAGGTCAGTCGCTCTGCAGGGATGAGCTCTGGGTTCTATAAAACCAGGGTGGAAAAAATAGCATTTTTCATTAAAGGGACACTTCACCAAAGAACAGTGTGGAGTTATCTTTCCATGTTAAACACAGTGTTGGCCCGAAGGACCGCGCCCAGCCAGGAAACTAGACACTGTCTCTCGAAGCTACACCTCCAAAATCTAACACCTTATCTAGTCTGATATCACCATATCCATATACTATCCATCTATTGCCCAGCCCTAGCTTCTGGATTCAGCAAGAGACTGTCTCACTGGTTTGTTGGTTTGTGGTTCTGCAGGATCTGCATGGACCCTGTGGCGTCGGGCGGGCCCAGCTCAGAGCTGCTGGAGCCACTCAACCTCACGCTGAGCATCAAGAGGAACCTGGCCGCCTCCTGGTACCACAAGATGGCAGTCGTGGAGATCGACGGAGACCTGAAGCCCATGAAGGTACGAGCAGGTCTACAGCCGGCTGAGGAACCTTCAGTTCACTTCACATCGTTATTGTCCTGTGAGGGAAATCTGCTTTACAGACAGGGTTTAATGCTGGATTCAGATGGTCCCATTTCCCGAGTTGGGAAATCTTCAATCTTCTGACTTCAGTGGGTTCATGAGCTGTTAAGTCGTAATAAGGAAGCAGCATGGACGCTACCGAGACGATGTTATTGCTCAGAGCATTTAAACAACACGTTGGGATGTTTAGACTTCCACATTACATTCCACAAACCCACTAAAATATTGCTTTACCTAACTTGGTGTTATGGTTAATGTTAATAGATAACATTTTAATTTAGGGACGCACCGATTGCAAAATTCTGTGTCGATAGCGATGTTTAAGAGAACAATTTGGCTGATAGCCACTACCTATGACTATGTGCGTGCCCGAATTACACACAATTCCGGACTGTACCCCATCGGGTCCCCAGCAGCGCACCCGCCAAGTTTTGAAGTCGATCGGACGAATGATAGCGGAGAGTTTTTTAATTTTTAATTTAACCTTTATTTATCCAGGTTAGCCTCGTTGAGATTAAGAATCTCTTTTTCAAGAGGGACCTGGCCAAGAAAAGCAGCATACAATTATACAAGTTGCAGACGCCACAACAAACATCTCATAACATTACAACACTATACATGATACACATACATTCAGTCATTCATAAAAGCAAGTTCAACTATGAAGAAAAAAAACAGTTGCAACTTTCACCGTCCTCCCTACCTTTAACCATTGTTTTAAAAACATTTAATGAGACCAGCTCCTGCAATTTCAGGTCCTTCTGGAGCTCATTCCATGCCGTCGGTGCTGAGAACTGAAACGCCTTTTTACCATACTCTGTACGAGCCCTTTTTACATTCAATAAAAAAAGGTTTTGTGAGCGTAAAGAGTAATTGTTGTTGCTCTGCTGGACAATGTATGTACACAAATAATTTGGGAGTTGTTTTAATATCGCCTTATAAATAAAAAGATACCAGTGACTCAGCCTACGTAGAGTCAGGGATGGCCAGCCCACTTTCTGGTAGAGAACACAGTGGTGAGTTAGATTTTTACAGTTTGTGCTAAACCTTAAAGCCCGTGATAAATGGGGAGATATGCGGAGGACACACACACACACACACGCGCACACGCGCACACACACACACACACACACACACACACGCGCACGCACAAACACACACACACACGGCCCTGGAATTAATATGTATATATTTCTACACTCACTGAAGGGACCTTCTGGGTGTTTGCATAATGACAGCCTGTCACTAACTCCTGTGCTCTTGTTTTTGCACACGGTCCACATTGCAGCCGTTGAAGATACGATCTGTACCCTCCTGTCCGGTGACAGCTTGACTCTGACGGTGTTTAGTTAGTTTAGCTGGATCAGTTGGTATGTTTGTTGACAGCCTGTAGCTCTAGTGGAGGATTAAAAGTTTTTTTTATGGAAGTCCTGGCAGGCAATTAAGAAAAGAAAAAAAATCCAACTTCCTTCAAATAATAATAAAATAAAATAATATATGAAACAAGCGGGGGGATATTTGCCTTTTTTTTTGTCAGGCGCATGTTTCTAAATGTATGTTGCTGTAATACCTCTCGACCACAAGAGTGCGCCACTAGACCATGTTCTACATACGACTGAAAGCATCAATTTCTTCTTCCAAGGTACATACATTGTGTTAGCAACTTATGCCATTTCCCCCCCTACTTCACAGATGAAAAAAGAAAAGACAATTGAACTTAATGCTGGCTAAACTTTTACAGGAGCGAAAACTACATTAGTCAGATCAGACTTGGAAAATGGATTCCCAGATTTTTTTTCTCAATTGCCTCTCATGGCTTCCGTACATTTTTACCTGAAGAGGAAAACTATGGACTGAAGCATGATTAAAACTCTGGATTCAAAGTGAAAGTCGTGGCGAGAAAGCAGGCTAAAAGCTGTACCTCCTGTGCTTCCTGCGCCTCCAGGTGGCGCTGAGTCAGGACGACCTGAAGGTTCTGCTGAGGATCCTGATGGAGAACCTGGGAGAGGCTGAGAGCCCAGCCCCTGCTGCATCCACACAGGCAGAGAGCCTACACATCACAACATATACACACACAGGTACACACACACACACACACACAGGTACACACACAGGTACACACACACACAGGTACACACACGTGTGCGCGCGCGCGGGAAGATCTGGCTGTAAACTGTTTGTGATGTTGCCCTCAGGCGGCGCGGAGAAGCAGAGTGACATCAGCGATCAGGAGGAGGAGCCTCAGGAAACTGTCAAGTTCAACTTCAACATTGAGTCTCTGGCTCTGGTGTTGTACAGCCACGCCCCCAAACAGGTGAGTCTCTGGCTCTGGTAAGAACAGAGGGATCATTCTCACCTTTAGCCTGCAAGTGACTCAGTCCATATGTTTTTATACGTCTATGAATCTGTCCCTTGATGTCTGATCCTTCACCATCGCTCTCCCCTGCCCTCCCTGCAGTCTCCTGAGCTGGGCCTGCTCTCTCCCCCTGCCCTCCCTGCAGTCTCCTGGGCTGGGCCTGCGGCAGCAGAGCCTGCGTCTGGGGGAGCTGGCCCTCCACAAGCTGCAGGCGTCTGGGAAGCTGCTGAGTGATGGCAGCATGGAGCTCAGCACCGTGCTGAGCGGCTGCACGCTGGACGACCTGCGTACTGCCATGACCCGCGTCAGCTCCAGGTGAGACCTCTGCTTAAGTAGCGATAACGAATCCTTAATTAACAGTTAACCAATGTGTCTAGTAATCATTTACTAATGCTGTTCATGTGAACTAAGCCTTAATTAAGAGTTAACTAATGTGTCTACACTGTCTAGTAATTATTACTTATACTGTTCATGTTAACTAAGGTTTTGAGATTGGTTTGAGGCATGACCTCACTGAGGTTAAGGTTAGAGCAAGCTTATGACCAAGGCTGTTAATTAAAGGTTAGTTAATACTTATTAAACATCAACTAACTCTTAAATAAGGTACCGTTTAGTGTTACCCATTACTTTTTTATTTAATTTGATATCTAATTTAATTATTTTATACTCTGTTTTTTTGTACTATTATTATTACTATTAGTGGAGTAGGAGTTTAATTATTGATTGCTTGATGGAAAGAAAGGTGAATACAGAATACAGTAAATACACCAGCGAAGAAGAAGATCCACACAGGCTAACATTAGCTAACGTTAGCTAATGCAGTCCACATACGTCAGCAAACAACCTTTAACTCTGAATGGCCTTTGTATCTACCTGCCCAGGGACTCCAGATGGAAAGTAGCCTATGGGGTTTAATGTTTTTATGCCTCCGCTGGTGAAGCCAGGCCGAAGGCATTATGGATCCGGGTTGTCCGTCCGTACGTACGGCCGGCCGGCCGTCCGTACGGATGTCCGTCCGTACGGATGTTTGTTAACGCCATATCTGAGGAACGCCTGGACGGAATTTCATCAAATTTGCCTCAAACATCAACTTAGACTCAAGGATGATCTGATTAGATTTTGGTGGTCAAAGGTCAAAGGTCAAGGTCACTGTGACCTCTCGAACGCCATTTTCAAGCTTGTTAACGCGATATCTGAGGAACGCCTGGACGGAATTTCATTAAATTTGCCTCAAACATCGACTTAGACTCAAGGATGATCTGATTAGATTTTGGTGGTCAAAGGTCAAAGGTCAAGGTCACTGTGACCTCTCGAACGCCATTTTAAAGCTTGTTAACGCGATATCTGAGGAACGCCTGGACGGAATTTCATCAAATTTGCCTCAAACATCGACTTAGACTCAAGGATGATCTGATTAGATTTTGGTGGTCAAAGGTCAAGGTCACTGTGACCTCTCGAACGCCATTTTCAAGCTTGTTAACGCGATATCTGAGGAACGCCTGGACGGAATTTCATCAAATTTGCCTCAAACATCGACTTAGACTCAAGGATGATCTGATTAGATTTTGGTGGTCAAAGGTCAAAGGTCAAGGTCACTGTGACCTCTCGAACGCCATTTTAAAGCTTGTTAACGCAATATCTGAGGAACGCCTGGACGGAATTTCATCAAATTTGCCTCAAACATCGACTTAGACTCAAGGATGATCTGATTAGATTTTGGTGGTCAAAGGTCAAAGGTCAAGGTCACTGTGACCTCTCAAACGCCATTTTCAAGCTTGTTAACGCAATATCTGAGGAACGCCTGGACGGAATTTCATCAAATTTGCCTCAAACATCGACTTAGACTCAAGGATGATCTGATTAGATTTTGGTGGTCAAAGGTCAAAGGTCAAGGTCACTGTGACCTCTCGAACGCCATTTTCAAGCTTGTTAACGCAATATCTGAGGAATGCCTTGACGGAATTTAATCAAACTTGTCTCAAACATCGACTTGGACTCAAGGATGAACTGATTAGATTTTGGTGGTCAAAGGTCAAAGGTCAAGGTGAGCTCTCCAACGCCATTTTCAAGCTTGTTAACGCGATATCTCAGGAATGCCTTGACGGAATTTAATCAAACTTGTCTCAAACATCGACTTGGACTCAAGGATGAACTGATTACATTTTGGTGGTCAAAGTTCAAGGTCACTGTGACCTCTCACACACCCAATTTCCAAGCTCTGTAACGCAACATCACAGGAGCGCCTTGACGGAATCTCTTCCATTTTGCCTCAAATAGCGATTTGGACTCCAGAATGAACTAATGGCGGAGGCATAAGTCCGCGTTGCGGTCGTTCTAGTTGTCTATGCCAAATAAACTAATAAAATAAAATAAATAAAACAACACCGAGTCCAAAAGATACAAACCTTGGCCCTAGACAACTGAATTAGTTAAACTCACAAACACATAATCAAGTGAGGCATATAATCAAGTTGAATGCATCACGTAGGGTAAGAACATAATGTTGCACTAGGTGATGACGTGGAGCTAATCGTAAGCTGCTGTAGGTCGAAAATCGGCCATAATAACAATTCCTAGACAATAATATTTACGAGCCAGGTTTTCATAACAGTTAGTAAGTGACCACATTAACATAATATAATAATATATATATAATAATAATAATATAGTAGTACATTAACATGCTCTGATGTCCCGTCTGTCTGTGCAGGATGATCAGGAAGCGTGAGGAGGAGAGCGCCGAGGCCATGATCGACGTGACGTACCGTCAGAGTGCGGCGGGGGCGGGGCCTGAGCGTGAGGTGGTGGCCGTGCTGCAGAAGCTCTACCTGTGTGCCAGCGTGGACTTCCTCATGACCGTGGCTGACTTCTTCATCCAGGCGCTGCCGCAAAGCCCCGCCCCCCCGGCCTCCACCGCCGCCCACAGCGACAGGCTGCCTCTGAAACAGCTGGCCGAGCCCCGCGCAGGTTCCGCCTCCAACGCCGGTAAGACACCCAACGCCCTGCGGAGGCTCCGCCTCCAACGCCAGTAAGACATCAATGCCAGTTTGGGGGGGAAAGCATCGCAATTCACTTTTTCATCTCACCGATTTGAATGTTCAGCCCCTGAGCAGCAGTGGAAGCGGACGCGGCTGCGGGCGGTCGTGGTCGACCCGGAGGTGGTGTTCGTGGCCGACCTGCTGCGGGCCGACGCCCCCTCGCTGGTGGCCTCCTTCCAGTGTGACGTCAGCCTGACGGAGGAGGGCGGAGCCCACAGCATGATGGCCAACCTCAGGGAGCTCCGCCTCCTGGCCTGCCCCTTCCTCCACAGCCCAGAGCACAAGGGCATCACCACCGTGAGACACACACGCCACACACATGCACGCACACACACACACACTCACGTACCAGCACACACACGCAGGGGCGGACTGGGATCATAATTCAGGCCGGGCATTAGATACCAAGCAGGCCAGGCTGATATGGGCCGACGTGCGTGCCGGCATCCGAAGGGCGGCGGCGAAAAATTTGGGCCGTTTGAAGCTCAATTTGGGCCGTTTGTAGCCCAATTTGGGCCGTTTGAAGCCAGATTTGGGCCGTTTGAAGCCCAATTTGGGTCGTTTAAAGCCAGATTTGGGCCGTTTGAAGCCCGATTTGGGCCGTTTGAAGCCAAATTTGGGCCGTTTGAAGCCCAATTTGGGCCAAGTCCAACTTTACAATGAGATGCACCCACTTTAACCCTGAATAAAGTAATAAAACCACTAGTAAACCAGTAGGCGGCGCCTGGCCTGCTGTTCAGTGAGTGGCCTGACTGCGGGCACACACAAAAAAAATAAAATAATTTGCAGGCCAGGCCAGGCCACCGGGCATTTGGCCGACGTGCCCGATTATGCAGTCCGCCCCTGCACACACGCCACACAGCACACACGTACGCACACACACAGAGACACCCACGCACGCACGCACTCACCCACACACACACACACAGAGCACAAGGACATCACCACGTGAGACATGGAGTTATTTCTCTGTCTTTATGGAGTGCCGCAGGGATGAGTCCTAAAACCTGTGTGGAAGTCAATGGTGTTTTTCTATGGGGATTTTGGTTAAATGACTGAAATAACGTCTGTGCTTAACAACAGTTTATGAAACAAAGACCTTTGTGTTCAGCAAGATCATCTTCACAATTGAACACCACTTTATCATTTTTGAAGTGTTTTCTGAAAATCAGATTTACGCTTCAAAAATGTGGTGATAATTTGTGAAGGTTATCGTGTTGAACACAAAGGTCTCAGTTTCATAAACGTTTGTTAACCACAGATCTTATTTCAGGCACCTAACCAAAAACCCCTGTAGAAAAATGCCATTGGCTTCCAGAAGAGGGAACCAGCACAATGCTAACTTCTGGGTTGGCCTACAACAATACGTCATTCCTGCTCTACTTTATTATGCAGTCAAAGAGTTGTGTTACTTTGCAAATCCTATAGTATATTGACTGATAGAAATGTCATTCTTTGCCAATAGGTGTTGAGGCCTTGCTCAGTCGCTTTGGAAACCAAAAGCCAGCCCAACCAGCCACTGACCGGCTTTGTGACAGTGGAGGAAGTCTTCGTCAAGGTACTTTCAGCTGAAATTGATCTTATTTATATGTATGATAGTATGTATAGATAGATAGATGGATAGATGTATTTCCTCCAAAAGTGGCCGGTAGTCATTTAAAATAACTGATAATGACGTGGTCGACACAAACGAAGGCCAGGAGTAAAAAGGGACGGCTTTAGCTCAGGAGGTAGAGCGGGTCGGCCAATGACGCAAGGGTTGGCGGTTCGATCCCCGCTCCCTCCCAGCTGCTGTCGTTGTGTCCTTGGGCAAGACACCTAACCCCAAATTGCTCCCGATGGTGTGTAGGCACCCTGCGTGGCAGCCTGCCGCCATCAGTGTATGAATGGGTGAATGTAGACTATCTACTGATTGTAAAGCGCTTTGGATAAAAGCGCTATATAAATGCAGACCATTTACCATTTACCATTTAAAAACAACATTGGATATGGGTAAACTCCTGGTGTTTGTTATAGTTTGTAGTAAGTAACATGTAAATTAAACATAGACTGTATAAAAAGCTACCGTGACATCACCTATTGGTTTTTAGACTTGTGTTTGGAAGTCTGGAGGTTAGCATTTTCACCGTCGCCATCTTGGTTATTTGGAGACAGAGGTGATGTGAATTTGGACAAGTGATCGGCGAGCTGCGCGATCACTGGACAGGCGACCTGTCAATCACACCCAAAAGTGTTGTCCGCTTTATCTTCTAGGGACCATAATTTACTAAATTGATTGATTGATTGATTGAAACAATTTATTTCAAACCGTTAAAACGATACATAAAATGAAAAAACCCAGTAAACATAACAGTCCAATAGACTTCAGCAAAAGGAAAATACGTAAACTCCAACATAAAGAAAAGGCGAACTGTTTGAAAAGGGGCCAGAAGAAGCCTAGGCTTATCGAGTCCTGCCCCCAAATCATTCATAAACAAATGTATACATCCATATACATGCATATACCAACTCCCACGCTCCTCCACACACGCTCATGTATACAAATACATACATACATATATATGTATATATATACACATACGTATACAAACTTACCCATACACACACAATATCATAAATCAACCCACATATCCCTATCAATACTTATTCCTAATAATACATTGCAATATTACCCCAATAACTCAATGTTTTGATACTAACTTGTGCTGTACCAATGCATATAAGAATATTTACAATGTACTAGGGGTGTCACGATACACTCAGTTCATGATACGATACGTATCACGATACTGGGTTCACGATAACGATACGATACGATACGATTTTAACAATATTTTTTTAAACTTGAATAATGACAATATATGACTGGAAAAGTAGTATTTTATTTGAAATGCACAAATACAAAACATGCTGTTGTGGGAAATTGTTATTACAATAACAACTAGAAAAAACATGAGATTGGAGATAAGGCTTATCTTGAAATAGAATGAGTTACACCGTCACTTAGATTTACTTTGAACTAAAAGGTTTCTCAGCAGTATAAATTCTCATTATGCATCTTCAGTTTTTCTTCAAACTCAAACAACAAGACTTTTCTTAGTCTATTTTTTATGCATCGACAGTTTTTCCTGTCAAGTAAACAGTTTTGCCAGAAACTCAATTGAATGGTTTCTCTCCTGTATAACTTCTCATGTGTCTCTTCAGAGACTTGTTCAACTGAACTACTTTCCACACATTGAACTTCAACAAACAAAGACGTTTCTTAGTCTATTTTTGAAAAAAAAAAAAAAAAATCGCGATATGAGATTTCATCTCAACGATACATATCGTGTAGGGATGCCTTTATCGATTAGTTTTCCTGTCGATTACCCTTAAATTCTGAAGACGATTAGTCGATTAGTCTATAAGCAAAAAAAAAAAAAAAAAATTTTTTTTAAAAAAATTAATTTAAAATTTTTTTAAATTAATAATAAAAAAAATTAATAATAATAATAATCAGGACGCCATCTAAATTGACCATAATTTAATCTATGTCAAAACATTCAACATGCAATTATTACATGTATTTATTTGCATTATCGTGCACACAGGCAACGACTTTCTCTTCCAGTTTCCAGTCACTGACTGCTTCTCGCAGGTGTGCTGCCAGATTTTCACCGCTATGCCTGTCCTCCATGGGGCGGGTTTGTAGAACACAGCTACAGAGCTGTCCACGTTCGTTGATGAAATGACAGGTTATTGTCACGTATGCTTCTGTTGCAATGGACGTCCAGATGTCTGACGTTATTGCCACACACTGTGCCTCCTCTAACTGCTGTTTAATGTACTCAGTCATTTTGCCATGGCTCACCTCCACTCTGGATGTTATCAAGGTGCGCCCCGGCACGGTGTATGCGGGCTCGACAAAGTTCATCAACTTGCGAAAGCCTTCGCCCTCGACAAAGCACAGTGGTAGCATATCGCGGGCAGTCATCTCAGCGAGGAGTTGTGTGATCGTTTCGGACCGGCGAGGGTCACATCGTCTGCGGGGTTCTGCAGTAAAAGCTGTGATACTGGTCTGCCTGCATCATCTCCTCCACGCAAGTTTACGTTGAGATGCTTGTTCTGAAGGTGGGTCCTCATTGCAGTGGTAGAGTGGTTATATGCAAGCTTGAGAGAACATAGCCGACACACAACCTTGTTGTCTCTTTCTTCATCAAAGTATTGCCAAACTTTGCTAGTTTTCTGTCGCGTGGCCATTGTTGCTCCTCCTTTGTGTACTTCTCAACTCCTGTCCTCTGTGTGCGGGGAGGGGGGCGGAGGGGCAGTTGCCTTCAGTGACCCTGGGAATTCTACTAGCGCATGGATGACTGACGGTGAAAGACGCAAAAAATAAAAATAAAATAGTAAAATAATTGTCGATTAGTAATTTTCACTCCGACTAGTGAGTGTGTCGACGACTAATCGATTAATCGATTATTTTGCGGCACCCCTAATATCGTGACGTTTTACTATCGCGAAATTTCGTGGGACGATATATTGTGACACCCCTACAATGTACACAACAATTCTAAATGAACATCATGCTGTATTGAAGAAGACTTGAAACTAGTGATTGAGACCATCAACTTCTTAGGAAAGATGAACAATCTTCACCCAGAGAGCAGGATGAGAGAAAGCTGCTGTGTGGCAGAACCTTTGAGGTGAACTCCTGTGAACTCCTCTGCTGCAGATCTCTCCGGTCATCTTGAACACGGTGATGACCATAACGGCGGCCATGACGGCCAAGCCTCAGAGCGAGCAGAGCCAGGAGGCGCGGCCCGGCGTCACAGACCTGTGGTCTGTCATGAACATCTACGCCTGTAACTACTGGTTCCTGGGGGTGGACCAGGCCACCGAGGCCACGGAGAGCTTCACCGAGCCGGACGCACGCAACCAGGGAGAGAGCTTCGCCGTCGACGTCAAGGTGCCACGTTTATATCCTCTTGAGTCCTCAGTGGCGACATCGCGACACGAGGCGACCAGCGCTCACTCCCATCGATGCTTAATTGACAAAAAACGGTCTTTATCAGTTAACAAGTCCGACCGGCGAGTCGTTGTCTCCAACATCCGAGTCCAAATGCATGAATGCTTGAGTCATCAGTGCCTCAAGTCCAAGTCGAATCACGACTCCTGAAAATTGGACTCGGGTCTGAGTCCTGGACTCAAGTACTACAACACAGAGTCCAGGTGACTTTAGACTCAGGCCTGTGTAGTTCAGTATGCTCTGTGTAACGTGTGTGTTGTCTTTGACAGGTGGTCCAGGTGTCTCTGGACTCAGGTCTGTGTAGTTCAGTATGCTCTGTGTAACATGTGTGTTGTCTTTGACAGGTGGTCCAGGTGACTTTAGACTCGGGCCTGTGTAGTTCAGTATGCTCTGTGTAACGTGTGTGTTGTCTTTGACAGGTGGTCCAGGTGACTCTGGACTCGGGGCTGGGCCACAGGACCGTCCCGTTGCTGCTGGCTGAGTCTTCCTTCAGCGGCTCGGCCAGGAACTGGTCCTCCCTGCTGCACCTAAACGCAGACATGACACTGGAGGTGACTGTGGGGATCACTCACATTTTACTGACTCAGGGAAATACCCGTGCAGTGAATCATTTTTAGCTCACTCATGATGCGTCATCATGTGACATGAGATGGATTTGCATTATTTAATACATCACATTAATATATTTTAATCACTTCTTTTACTTGAAATTAAAAAAAATATTGCAGTGATGCTCTCAAACATATTCTGTTTGATTGCATGATAAAGACACAAACGTGAAAAAAAGTAGTTTGTTGATTGATATTCAACAAAGCCTTGTAATAAACAATGTTGTTCTCATCTTGATCAGGCGCGGACTGCATAATCGGGCACGTCGGGCCGATGCCCGGTGGCCTGGCGTGCAAAAAAGAGCCACCGTGATGTCACTCATTAATTTCTGGACTCTTGTGTTGGAGCCTTGAGCATTGCTCAACACTTGGCTATAGGCTATAGAGACTAAAACCTAATTTTTCAGAAACAAAGGTTGGGGCTTGAGCAGAACACACTACCATGTCTTTAATGTTAGGGGCTTGCTTAAACAGGAAGATGATTAATGAAACTGAGAATATGTCAATATGTTTATTGTTATTGTTATGACGTGTAGTTCTTAAGCCTGTGGAGAATAACGCAGTATGCCCGATCTGATCACTCTTCCTGAAATTAAGTTTGCTGTGAAGCGTTTGTATTTTTGGTTTTACTTCTTCATATTATACTTGCAGTTATCTAGGCAATGTTGATGTTTCTAGTAGTGAACAAATAGGTAACATGTATCATCGCGTTAGCATTATATTCACTAAATCTTGCTTCAAACGGCCCAAATTGGGCTTCAAATGGGCCAAATTGGGCTTCAAACAGCCCAAATTTTTCAACCGCACATCGGCCCATGTCGGCCTGGCCTGCTTGGTAACTAATGCCCGGCCTGAATTATGATCCCAGTCCGCCCCTGATCTTGATCCTAACAGTCTTGTCAGCAATCCAGAAGTTGAATGTATAAATAATGATATAATAATATGTCCTGTGTGTCTGCAGGTAAACTACTTTAATGAGAGCCATGCAGTCTGGGAGCCACTGATAGAGAGAGTGGATGGCGGGAAACGCAGGTGGAACCTCATGCTGGAGGTGAGACTCTTAGCAGTTAGCTTCTGTTTCCGCTAGCAGCACTAACACTGTGTCTGTTTAAGCTAACACTGTGGAGACAGACAGCAGTGTTAGACTGCTGACACAACACACACTGACACAAACACACTACTTTATACTGTATAAAGGTCTATATTAAGGCATTCCATGTCTTCACTCTTGATCTGGGTGAATTATTCTGCATTCTTTGTGTGCAAACTGAGTGTGGATCTGACACAGTGTCTGATATGTTTGGTCCTGCAGATGAAGAACAACCCGGTCCAGGACAAGAGTCCAGTTCCTGGAGACGACTTCATTGTTCTCCCTGAACCTCGCACTGCCATCACCATCTGCTCCAAAGACACCATGAACATCACTGTGTCGCAGTCCTGCCTCAACGTCTTCACTAACCTCTCCAAGGTAAGACTCTCTACCTCAACGTCTTCACCAACCTCCAGCTCCAGGGTAAGGCCCTACCTGAACGTCTTCACCAACCTCCATGGTAAGACTCTACCTCAATGTCTTCACCAACCTCTAAGGTAAGGCTCCACCTCAAGGTCTTCACCAACCTCTCCAAGGTAAGACTACCTCAAAGTCTTTACCAACCTCTCCAAGGTAAGACTCTACCTCAACATCTTCACCAAACTCTCCAAGGTAAGACTCCTCCTCAAGGTCTTCACCAACCTCCAAGGTAAGCCTCAACCTCAACACTGACCCACAATGCTCAGGTAGAGAGGGGTATTGCAAGCTGCAATAACCGTTTTTCCGGCCGCTAGAAACAGCAACACATTTGTGCTAACAGCTAAGATAACCGTTCCTACTGAGAAGTCTGTGCATTTCATCTAAACTGGGTTGGAAAAATGATAAACACGTTTAGAACACATTTCAAAGATGTATGAGCTGGCTGTATGCTGGATCACTGTGGAGTTACGCTGGGGACATACCAGAGGCGAAAATTGCGCGCATGCGCCGCGCAGCGCACCTCCGCGCAGAAGTCGTTTAAAGTGTCCACACAGAGAGCGCAGCTCTCTTTGCGCGCTCTGCTCGTCCACTATATATTTTGCCCCAGATCTCCTGTCTTCCTTATCATGGCCAAGTAAATGATGACATAAATATCTAAAGTAATATGTTTGGGATAACAGTTAATGGCTACCTTCATTATAAAATGCAATTGCATCATTTGTCTGTTCTCCTCCCGTTTTTCCAGTGCGTGCTGTTGTAGAGAGAAGGCGAGTCCTAGCTCTCTACTTGTTGCTCCGCAGGCAATGAGCCCCTAGAAGCCGCTCCCCCTCTCCCACTGCTCTTTCTCTCTTTTCACACTTCCAAAGGGGCAATCAACAACATAAATAAACATTATTTCACTTTGAAATTGGTTTTATTTGACGAATGTCCGGTTTCGGAGTTCCTGTCTGCCCTTATCTGATCTGTTCAACTTGACAGAGTCGCTCACAGGCGCAGACGGCCGCGCAGGAAAATAGAACTCCAGGCTGAGCTGAGCGGCCCTGAGCGTCCGCGGAGCTGAGCTGAGCGGCGCGCTGCGCGCAATTCGGTGTGGACTGACAGATCTGATAACATGGTGTCCTAATGAAAACTGGCTGCGCACAAGGTCGCAAATGGTTGCGCTGCGCAGCTTACGTGCAGGAGACGCGTGCGGTGTGTTTTCACCGTTAGAGAGGAGCCGGACAGACACATTCTTGTTTTTGCCCAGGCGTTCTCTGAAGGAACGGCCTCCACCTTCGACTACTCTGTGAAGGAGAAAGCCCCGTTCACCATCTGGAACGCCCTGGGGATCCCGCTTATCGTGCAGCACGGCGCCAACCTGCGTCTGGTGGATGCGGCGGCGGCGCGGGGGAAGCTGCACGAGGTGGCGGTGGGCCAGAG
>NC_139645.1:35228617-35231117 GCF_964638095.1 Poromitra crassiceps
GGCGTGGCGTGGCGTGGTGTGGCGTGGTGTGGCGTGGCGTGGCGTGGCGTGGTGTGGTGTGGCGTGGCGTGGTGTGGCGTGGCGTGGCGTGGTGTGGTGTGGCGTGGCGTGGCGTGGCGTGGTGTGGCGTGGCGTGGTGTGGCGTGGTGTGGTGTGGCGTGGCGTGGCGTGGTGTGGCGTGGCGTGGCGTGGTGTGGCGTGGCGTGGCGTGGCGTGGCCACATACTGAGATGAATGCAGAAAGGCTTTCATTCCAACATTGCTGCAGCAGAAAAAAGTGCAAAACAATGACATTATAAAGCAAGAGATGTTTCTGCGTTGTATTTATTTGCCAAGTGGTTACAGCAGTTAATGCAGGCGATCATTCTGATAGAAAAATGCACACAAAAAAACATTGTGTTAACAGCATGATGTTCTTTTTATCTTTTATTATTATAAAACCCCAATATGCACTCATAAACATATAAATACCTGTAAACATGCAATCAACCAAACAAACAGACAGACAATCAACCAAACTTAAAGCAAAACCATCAAAGACAAACCAAAGGGAAACTAGATTACTGTATGCAAATAAACCAGAGAAACCAAACCACTGTAAAAAACAAGGAAACAGCTGTGTGCTAACAGCTGTGTGCTAACAGTGTGTTAACATTGTGTCTCTCCTCCTCTGGTGCAGCTGCAGCTGTGTGTCTCCACCTCCTCCTGGTCAGACGGCTTCTCTCTGGACACGGTGGGCAGTTACGGCTGTGTGCGCTGTCCCTCCACCACCATGGACTACCTGGTAACATCTCATACAGTGCCTCCTCTCTAGAGCTGCCGAAAATAATCGATTCAGAGATGCATCGCGATGCTTAATAGGACGATTCTGAATCGATTAACAAATATCAAAAATCGATTATAAAAAAAAAAAAAAAAAAAAAAAAAAAAATAGAATGTAAGTACATGCAGTTGTTTATTTTAATTATGGATCATAATACAATGCAATTCCAAATGCACTTTTATTTTAAAAGTAGCCACACAGTGAGAAAAAAGAAAGTGAGAAAAAATAAATCATGTATTGCGGAAAAAGTGATGCATCGATTTAAGATGCATCGTGATGCATCGAGATGCATCGTATAATCGAATCGAATCGAATCGTAGACTTGTATAATCGAATCGTATCGAATCGTGAGATCAGTGAAGATGCACAGCTCTACTCCTCTCAGGGTTCTGTCTGTCTGTCTGTTTGTCTGTCTGACTGTCTGTCTGTCTGACAGACAGACAGTCAGACAGACAGACAGTGTGTTAATGTCTGTGTCATGAGCAGTATGAGGCAGACCGTTGGGCAAACTGGTCTGTTATTCCCAAACTGAACTGGTAGCAAGACCAAATGGGAATATACAAATTATAGGAATACAAGTATTCCCCCCATCTGTGTATTTTTGTAGTTGGACCTCCTTTCGTCAATCTAAATGTCAATATATTTTAACACTATTTAATTGTACATATGTTACACAGATGTAAAAAAATAGGAACTTAGAAAGGTTATCCTGGCAAAACGTTTGTCACCTGTTCTTAAAGCATAAGATCACCCACAAATAAAAGTGCAGTCATTATCTCAGCTGATGGAAGTTGTTTAGTCCACAAAACATTTGTGGAGTTTCACAGCAAAACACTGTTGCAGCACCTCTGACCTAAACCATTTGAAGTGGATGGTGACCAACTTACAGATGTCAAAAAAGGGCTCCATATACTCCTCACTTTGGCTTAATCCAAGTCTGCACAAGCCCTGAGATGCCAAGTTGACTTGAAAAGACATAATTTACACCCTGTTGTTAGCTGAAATATTCATTGTAGCAGGCTACAGTTAGCCACCCCCCTTCTTCTTATTGCACGTGGCTACAGTGAAGATTTCAGCTAAAACAGGGTGTAAATCACATCTGTTCAAGTCAACTTAAACCCGCCCTTTCATCAGCATGGGGGTAAGTAGGCAATGACTTAATTTCCATTTTTGAAACTTATCCTTTAGTCATAAATCCGTAAAGCCAGGGACATTGTGGGGCTGGACCTGGGCTCTCTGACTGCGGTGTCAGAGAAGAGAACGTTATCCAGGCTACGCTCCATCATGAGCAATGACTCGCACCCACTCCACGGCGTGCTAGTCAAACACAGGAGTACATTCAGTGAGAGACTGATTCCACCCAGATGCAACACGGAGAGGCACAGGAAGTCATTCCTGCCTGTGGCCATTGGTCTATTTAATGCCTCTCTTAAAAGAGCACCTCGGAGACGCTCAGTCTCCCTGAGACTGAGCCAGCCGATAGGCTAACTGGAAAAGTGCCTGGCTGAGCCACGTGTAACGTATAGGGCAAGCCGAATAATATAACTTCAGTGTGCAATAAAGATAGGCTAACTGGGAAAGTGCATGGCTGAGCCACGTGTAACGTATAGGGCAGGCCGAATAATATAAGTTCAGTGTGCAATAATGACAATTGGCACGTAAGTTATACTTACTCTAC
>NC_139645.1:35236117-35408617 GCF_964638095.1 Poromitra crassiceps
TCTCTCTGTCTGTCTATCTGTGTGTCTGTCTGTCTGTCTGTGTGTCTGTCTGTCTGTGTGTCTGTCTGTCTTTCTGTGTGTCTGTCTGTCTGTGTGTCTGTCTCTCTATCTGTCTGTCTGTCTGTCTGTGTCTCTCTCAGTGGTTCCTCTGTGACTCGTCAGTTGAAGCCAGGAGAGGCTCAGAGGTTTTCTTGGGAGAATCCGGCCGGCGTTCGGACCCTCAGCTGGAGCTGCAGTGAACATTCTGGACAGCTGGACCTGGTCAAGGTAAGAGACACTTACTTAAACCCTTCTGACTCACTTTAAAAATGTTCCCCCCGTAGCTGCCATCAGGCTATTCAATTTGCACTATAAATAATTGTATGCTGTGTATACATGCACTTCTCAGCATATATACTTTTAGTTTTTAGTCGGTGGCTGTGGGAGTAAAGGTGCGTTCACACCGACCTATTAAATGCAGACGAGCGATTGAGCGTATATTCGCCCGGGAGAAAAATCGCTGGGCGTCCGAGCGACAGAGACGGAGCGATAGGGCGAAAATTCGCTCGTCGCCCGAGATGAAATATCCCAACTTGAGCGAAATTTCGCTGGCATCAGTCGCTCGCTGTTCAACGCTGATTGGCTGCCGTGTGAGAGTGAGTCAAGGATCACACTGGCTTGGAACAAACCGCTGGTTTATTGTGTGGCAACAAACAGCATTGACAGCTGATTGACAGGCTGACAGCTGACATGGAGTGAAGTCTGTACTACCGGTATAGAGCTCACGTTAGGAGCACGCTGATAGGCTTAGCTTGTAAACAACTACGGTGGCTTGTAGTGGACAAACATCATGACATTGCGTAACGTTAGAGCCCCCAGATGTCTGTCAATTCTTGTGCCTGTTGACGAGCGATTTAAACACAGCGACAGAGCGATTCCAAAGGGTTGAATCGAGCGACAGAGAGAAAAATAAATATCTCGGTGTGAACACAGCTTAACAGTTATGCACTTGTATTTTTATACTTTTAGATTTTAGATATTCAAGTCACTTTTTTTTATATATATTTTTTTTATATATTTATATATAATATATATATATTTTTTTTTTATATATATTTATATTTTTTTTATATATATATATATATATATCTGATTTTGAATGTCGCTGCATTATGTGACAAAGTAATTTCCTGCAAAGAATCAATAAAATATCTAATCAATCTGCCTGCCTGTCTGTGTCTGTCTGCCTGTCTGTCTGTCTGTCTGTGTGTGTGTGTGTGTCTGTCTGTCTGTCTGTCTGTGTGTGTGTGTCTGTGTGCGTCTGTGTGTGTGTGTGTGTGTGTGTGTGCGTGTGTGTGTCTGTCTGTGTCTGTGCAGGATGAGTGTGGTCAGTTTGCGTATGACAGCCTGTCTCAGGTGCACTGGGTGTCCTTCCTGGATGGGCGTCAGCGGGTGCTGCTGTTCACGGAGGACGTTGCCGTGGTGACGAAGGCGCGGCAGGCGGAGGAGCTGGAGCAGTTCCAGCAGGAAGTGAACGTGTCGCTGCAGAACCTCGGCCTGTCGCTCATCAACAACGCCAACCGCCAAGAGATCGCCTACGTCGGCATCACCAGGTATTCACACCACACACACACACACACACACACACACACACACACACACACACACACACACATAAGCCCTTTTCCCACATGCGCTTTGTACCGCAAAATGACCGGTACGTGGTCTAATGCCTGCATGTGAGAAAGGCGCCGTGCCGGTATAAGCGCGACCCCGTCGTCCCCGACATTTCACCAGTTTCGACCGAGTCAGAAGAGCGGTATGCTCTTAAGGAGACGCAAGTGGAAACGGTTCCAGTCATTTTCCGCGACAGCGGTCCTTCAATCATGGGCGAGGAGTAGCCTACACACGTTGCTTAATGTTCCAGCGGGCATAATCTAATCATTCGCGCACATTAAAGCAAACTGGCGAAATGATCTTGTGATAGCCTAATAAGAGCAGTATGTCAGCTTGCTGATTTCCGAAGGCAACCCCGGACACATCAAACAAAGCCAGTCTGTAAAAAGTGCTTCAACGCGACGCAGGTGAACGGATAAACATCGAACCAGCAACTATTTCTCTCAGACACGGATCCCAACTTCTTCAAAGTGCATCAACTAATCATTCGCGCACATCAAAGCAAACTACTTCCACATTTCGCTTGTGCATTTGCTGTGTCATTCGCTGTGTCTGTCCGTGGCTGCTGCTCTCGAGCAGAGAGGGGAGGGGGAAATCGGCTGTGTTGATTACGCTGGCGGCTTGACGCTGCTCTTAAGTCAAACGAGTGTGATTTATTGTGTGACAACTGACAAGCGAACTTATTTCGAGTTTTGCCGACCCCCCAAATAAGCTCCTCCCCCCGCCCCCCAACATACAGGAAAATTCGCTGATAGATTCCCACATGCGCGAGCCGAAGTGTGAAGGGAAATGTCCGATATTGACTTACAGGTAATTTTCCGGTACGCATGTGGGAAAAGCGCTATAGACACAGGGAGCAGGGGCGGGGCCAAGAGCAACCATGGAAAATCTTCAGGGGGATCGTGATCTACAAAGCCCTGAGATGCAAGAGAGGAAAATAATTTGGCGATCCATTTTCTAAGTCTGATCTAAATAGTTTTCTCTCCTGTGTTTATGACTTGGTGAATGTTACAAAAGGGGTCTTAAAGTCGAGCTGAACCCAAGAATGACTTTTCTTTTCTTTTAGTTCAAATACCTGGGTATGCAGTGCACCTATTTAATAATGTATGCAAAACAAATCACAACAATCTAATTTCTTTAGTTTTTCACACTTTTTCACGTCAAAAGTTCGTTTTTCAAGATTTCATTGATAACAGTAATTTCGCGCTCGGCAACACGAAGGCAGCTGGCTGCCTGCGGCTCGCTGAGCTCCACTCCTCCCGTCAAAAGGCTCTTCCCGAGGAGAGCGCCACAACACACTGAATCCCACTCGATTTGGAGGCGGAACATGCCAGGATTGGCCAAAGCCCAATCCAGTCCCCAGAATTGTCAAATAAAATCATCGACATGATACTATGACCCGCCTCTCAACCTGTCATCTTAGACAAACTATGTTTTCAGTCTGAAACGGACTCATTATGCACGTGACGAACAGGTTCAGTTCCACTTTAAAGCCCCCCTCCTGCCAGTTTTTCCGGCTGTGTACAATCCTGGGTGTACAGTGGAAACACAAAGCTGCTTGCACCATAATAAACTATGTCACATGTCTAAGCATTTGCGCCAAAGATCGTCTATTGGTAAGAACCTCTGGCTTATACCTTGTTCCACTGCAACATCAAGGCTAGAGCACTGTTACTGTTCATGGACACTTGTGTTTCTTCCCCAAACTGTTGCAGACAGGCAGCCATCAAGCACATTGTGAGATGAATGGGCGAGAGAAGTCACTTTACATGAACAATGATCATCCTCTTTTCTATCTGTTGTCCACCTTCAGTGTCTTCAGCATATCTATAGAGGGACATTATGAACAAGTATCATGGTGTTTCAGAGGGAAAGCAGGAGAACTTTCTCCAAGCAGATGTGACGAGGGCACATTCAGGACATGTAGCAGACACTCATCAAGCACATTGTGACGTCAACGGCTGAGTGGTTCATTTACATGAACAATGATCCTCCTCTTGTCTGCCTTCAGTATGACTGTAGCATATAGATTCTATATGCTAAAGTCATACTGAAGGCAGACAAGAGGATAATATCTATATTATAGAGGGACATTTGAGAGGGGAAGCAGGACATGTATGGCTGTTTTGCTCATGGGTTTCACACACTTTCTGTAATAAAACATCTAAAGGTAAAATCTTATCAGATGGGGGACGCTGGCACAAAATCTTGTCAAACGGGGGTTTGATTAGTATCAGTTTATGGTTCCTTTAACATCAACAAGTTGGTGAACCACTGGTATGTGTGGTCTGCAAAAACCTTCACATGGAGGGAATTTGACATCTTCATAAATTAGAAACTCTCCACTATAGAGTATATAACTTATTGAATGACTGCAATAGCTCTCAGATCAAAAGTTATTAGTATTTTAATGTTATGTGTCTAAAAGTAAAATGTGAGAAAGGCTTTAAACATTCCACATTTTATTTTCTAGAGTGGCATTCCACCAAAACCATAAAAATCAATACTTCTCCCTTTGTTTTATGAAAATAATTATTCACCGTGATGTACTAAACAGTACTACGGAGATGAAAGTAACCAAATCACTCAAAATACATGAAAAACTGATTTTCAACCGTCTTTTGCTCATTGCCAACAAGGTGCAGCAGCAACATGTCTCTGCAGGCCACCACACATGTGATTGACCATGATTAGAATTTAAGAACAAGGAAAGAAAGAATCATCAGAAAATCAAGTTTATTTACAGGAAATAGCCACCTCCCACTTAGAAAATGTCACAACATTTGTAACAAATGTAATGTAACAATGGCTGTTAAGATAGATAGAAAGAAAGCCAACGTCTTGAAGAATGTCACGCTGTAAAAAAAATAAAATATGAAAAACTAATGTATCAATATGATGTACAATATTTACATACTCAAGCAGGGAAAAAAAATCTCAAGTAATATCTTAGCATCACATTGAATGTAAAGCTTGTTTTTCGGGTGCCTCCGGCTCCTATTCACTTCTGCACAATTATAATGGAAGGTGTTTGCACATCACACACCTAGTCATGTTCACACACACATCCAACTTGCTTATTATAGCAAGTGCATTATAGCAGCTACGCCTTAAAACATGGGTCAAGACATCTGGACAACACATCTCACTGGCTTCCCCCTCATGTTTGTTGTTGTCTGGTCTGACATCTGACGTGTGTAAACAGTCTACATGTTTGTTGTTGTCTGGTCTGACATCTGACGTGTGTAAACAGTCTACATGTTTGTTGTTGTCTGGTCTGACATCTGACGTGTGTAAACAGCCTACATGTTTGTTGTTGTCTGGTCTGACATCTGATGTGTGTAAACAGCCTACATGTTTGTTGTTGTCTGGTCTGACATCTGACGTGTGTAAACAGCCTACATGTTTGTTGTTGTCTGGTCTGACATCTGACGTGTGTAAACAGCCTACATGTTTGTTGTTGTCTGGTCTGACATCTGACGTGTGTAAACAGCCTACATGTTTGTTGTTGTCTGGTCTGACATCTGATGTGTGTAAACAGCCTACATGTTTGTTGTTGTCTGGTCTGACATCTGATGTGTGTAAACAGCCTACATGTTTGTTGTTGTCTGGTCTGACATCTGACGTGTGTAAACAGCCTACATGTTTGTTGTTGTCTGGTCTGACATCTGGGGCCTGTACTACAAAGCAAGATTAGTGGTTTAGCGAGGTAACTTCAGGTTTAAACCTGGTTTGGCCGTACTACAAAGCAAGTTAACTTCTTACCGACATATATTTCCATAGCAACTTATGCTTCACACTTAACCTGGTCCGGAGCAGGTTAAGTTGCAAGGATAAGATTAGACCTTAAATACACCGCCCACGAACCAGTCGAATCAGCAGCAAATGGCCAACCCCTTTCTGGACGAGTTTCCCATCTAGGAAGGAGCATGAATTGTAATGTTGAATGAGTAATGTTAATCAATGTTAATGTTAATCAAGGACTAAAGCCTTGCACTTGTTGGCTATTTTAATTAAGCCCTACTTACCACTTTGGAATATGTTTTTATATATTCATTTTTGTGCTCTCAAGTAGCCTAGATACGTTGTTTGATCCCGCTGATCGATTGCAGCTGAATAGTGAGTGGAGAAATAAACCGGCATAAAAAGGTTACATAAACGTCTCCAAAGCGCACGGTGCCGTGTGCGCAACGGAGCTGAGACTGACGTTGGGTTGGAATTGAAATGGTCATACTGTACATGCTAGAATAGCCTACTACATCTAAGCAATTTAATATGGGATCACCTGCACACAGGCGATCCCATATTAAGATGATTCATATCTAGGCGACTCCTGCATTTTGCAGCTGCAACTGTGTTGCTTTTGGCCTGTATGATGTGATTGAACTTCATATTTCCAGCATCATTATATGAAATATGGAGATATGCGACTCTGCTGACATTATAGCCATGTGACCACAAAATAGGCTAGTTTTTATCAATGAAAACTATGCCTGCATCGTCTCAATTCAGTTCAGCAGTTTTCTCTTTTATAGGCTATTAGGATATCATTATTTTATTCATTGAGCATGCGTTTCTAAATCTATGGTCTAAATAGGCTTACAGATTGTGGAAATTTATAGACTGAGATTACACATTTACATTTTTACACTCGCCCAAAGCTGCTGTAGGAAACAGAAATCGCTGATCAAAGTAAATCAAATGACTGATGTGAATACAAGCGTCAGCTTTAGACAGTCTTTCAGCAGACTATCCAACGCGGATTTTCATTCTGACAGGCTACATTAAATATCCGCTAAAACTCTGATCACTGCGCTTTCAATGAACGAGGAAATAGGCGTGTCTGGCGCTGTAGGAGTTGGAGCAGTCCATATTGCACTGTGATTGGCAGTTGTTAAAAACCACGCCTCTTTTGCGGGCACGAGCTCCAGTGCACGGGCATTTTCATGTGCACGCGCTGTCAGCTTGATTAGAAAAACCTGGTTCGAGTTAACGAGTGCCAATCGACGTTCGTAGTACAAGTTAACTACAATCGAGCTGATCTGGTTTAGACAAACCAGATCAAGGGACAGATCCTGGATCTTCTAATACAACATTCGTAGTACAGGCCTCTGACGTGTGTAAACAGCCTACATGTTTGTTGTTGTCTGGTCTGACATCTGACGTGTGTAAACAGCCTACATGTTTGTTGTTGTCTGGTCTGACATCTGACGTGTGTAAACAGTCTACATGTTTGTTGTTGTCTGGTCTGACATCTGACGTGTGTAAACAGCTACAAAATGGACATAATAGCATCCCGGATAGCTTGGTGAGACGGTTCATGTTCACCATAGTAAGCAACACTGTGAGGAGCAGGGAGGTCTGGATGCTCAGTGTTCCACTCTGGTAAGAAGTGCTCCTTATGGATCTCACAGATGTTGTGTAGAATACAACAGGCGACCACAACATCCGACACAAAGGAGGTAGAAATGTCATTTCGCTTGGCCAGGCACCTCCAGCGACCTTTGAGACGTCCCAATGCACTTTCTACCACCGTCAACGCCGAGCCCAGCTTGAAGTTGAAGGCTTTCTGCTGCTCAGCGACTAGGTGGTCGCGTGTGAAGCCCGTCATCAGCCACTTCCTGATGGGGTACGCTGTGTCTCCGATTAGATGCACAGGGACTTCCACTCCGTTAACAGTGATGGATTTCTGTGGAGAGAGCAACGCAGATGTATAAATACGTGTAGCAGTAAACACAGTTAGTTTTCTCAGAAAGGTGTCAGGTGTGTCAGCTCTGTTAAATACATGTAGCAGTACACACACAGTTAGTTTTCTCAGAAAGGTGTCAGGTGTGTCAGCTCTGTTAAATACATGTAGCAGTACACACACAGTTAGTTTTGTCAGAAAGGTGTCAGGTGTGTCAGCTCTGTTAAATACGTGTAGCAGTAAACACACAGTTAGTTTTCTCAGGAAGGTGTAAGGTGTGTCAGCTCTGTTAAATACGTGTAGCAGTAAACACAGTTAGTTTTGTCAGTAAGGTGTGTCAGCTCTGTTAAATACGTGTAGCAGTAAACACACAGTTAGTTTTCTCAGAAAGGTGTCAGGTGTGTCAGCTCTGTTAAATACATGTAGCAGTACACACACAGTTAGGTTTGTCAGAAAGGTGTAAGGTGTGTCAGCTCTGTTAAATACGTGTAGCAGTACACACACAGTTTTCTCAGAAAGGTGTCAGGTGTGTCAGCTCTGTTAAATACGTGTAGCAGTAAACACAGTTAGTTTTGTCAGAAAGGTGTCAGGTGTGTCAGCTCTGTTAAATACGTGTAGCAGTACACACACAGTTTTGTCAGAAAGTTTGTCAGAAAGGTGTCAGGTGTGTCAGCTCTGTTAAATACGTGTAGCAGTACACACACAGTTTTGTCAGAAAGTTTGTCAGAAAGGTGTCAGGTGTGTCAGCTCTGTTAAATACGTGTAGCAGTACACACACAGTTTTGTCAGAAAGGTGTAAGGTGTGTCAGCTCTGTACAGATATATGCCACAGTATCACTGTGATTGCACCCTGTATGATTATTACATGTGAAAAGTGACGACAAGATGACCTGAGGCTCAAAACGTTGTCTTAGTCTTAAGAAGTAAAGCATTATTTGGAGCATAAGTGTGTGCAGGTTCCATGATTACATGTGACACGAGAGAGAGAGACCCGGGTCAGCTGGGTGAAGGACTAAGCATTGATGGCACACGTTCTACCAGGTGATGTCCAACATGTGAAATTACATTACGACATTTGGCAGACGCTTTTATCCAAAGCGACTTACAATAACACATTTTTGTCAGCAATAGAGCAATTAACTATGCAACACAATCTATGACAACTACAACTTCGGAAGGAATAGTGGTAAAGTTTAAGTTCGTTTTTTTTTTTTTTAGAGAGAGAAATAAGTTAGTTTTAAGAATGGAATAAATTGATTGATCTACAGATAATATGAGTGTAAAATGGAGTACATATGTATTTACCTCACGTGGGAAGAGGTACCCGTCTTGCTCCTCGGCCTTCCTGTAGATTGGCGAGTTGGAAAACACCTCAGCAGCATGAGAGCGACCAGGCCAACCTACAAACACGTGTGTGAAGCTGGAGGAACAAAAATACAAGACACATACAGATCATCCATCACAATGAGAAAGTGGTTTGGTGTAGTTTGTGCACAAGTTATATAAGATACACAGACAACACAATACGTACAAATACATTTACAACTTAATACAAGATATAAACAGAGTATTAAAGTGTGACAAAGTACAAAGTTAGCAAGGCCACTTGTTGAAAATGTTTTAGCACAAATGCCCTGCTCCTTACCAGCATCTGTGGTCAACAACAGCTTGTAGGACAATGGAGTGCCACCCATTCTGATTGTAGTAGGCCGGTGCGTCGACATTGGGGGTGGGGATGGGGATGTGTGTGCCGCCGATGGCACCGGCACACTGTGGGTACCCCTGGCCCCGGCTGGCAAATGCGTCCACCGTCTCCCGAAGACGAGCGCCACTCGGCAGGTCAACAAAGCGTTTATAGAGCAGCGTCTTCAGCGCTCTGGTAACCTGGCGTACCAACACGCACACCGTGGCGACACCGACGCCAAAAATACAACTGATGGAGCGGTATTCACACGGGGTAGCGTACCACCACAACGCCACGGCGAGTCGCAGCCGAGGCTCCAGAGGCTGCCGCCAGTTTGTCGTCCTGCGCGTCAGGTGTGGCCCGACGAGTTCCGAGATGAAGCCGAAGGTGTCCCGGGACATACGGAAGTGACTGCGCCACTCGTCGTCGTTGAAATTGTTGAGGACGTTGGACCAGAACACGGGCCCGTGTGGTCTCTCTCTCCTCCACATGCGTCTCTCCGAGATCAGTCCGCACTGTGCGAGGAGAAGCAAACGTCTCCGCCTGCGGCTCCTGAGCCTGGCGCGCCTCGCCTCCTCGAAGCGCTCCCGGCTCCTCTTCAGGTCCTCCTCGAACCTCGCCTCGATCTGCTCCCACGAATCCGCCATTGTTCCCATCATGTGGAAGAGGAGCGTCAGCAACTTCGCTCGCATTTGCAGAACATGAACGGCTACCAAAAGCACAGCAGCCATGTCTGGCGGCGACTCCGGCGCCATGTTGTTGTTGTTGTTTTGGGAAGCTGCGCGGCGCGTTTGTTACACGTCACACTAGACGTCCACGCTGTTGTCTTTTAACGTCGGTTCACGGCACGCCTCCTTTCCTTTAACGTCGGTTCACGGCACGCCTCCTTTCATTCCTTTAACGTCGGTTCACGGCACGCCTCCTTTCCTTCTGGTTTGTTGTGTAAAGAAAGGACAGAGAGCTCCTAATGGCGGAGCTTCTTCACACCAGTATCGCGTGTTCTCAGTGCAAAAAGGGCTCCTCTTTCTCTCTGTGTTGGAGAGACCGCATATTCTCTCTCCTCATGCAGCAGCCTGCTGCATGAATACTGACTGTGTGTGTGTGTGTGTGTGTGTGTGTGTGTGTGTGTGTGTGTGTGTGTGTGTGTGTGTGTGTGTGTGGGAGGAGGGGAGTTGGGGAATTTGAGTCATGTGATCAAAGGGGGAGGAGGAGGAAGTGTGAATTGGATCCTTTGAGGGCTGCGATATTTCCCATGATGCTATTTAAGGCTCTTATGGAATGTATTGAAAATAATAATTTGATGTCAACAATGAAACAAGGTATTATAACGTTGTTACCTAAACCTGGTAAGGACAAAAAATACATAGATAATCTGAGACCTATAACGCTATTGAATGTGGATTACAAATTATTTACGCATATTATTGCCAATCGGTTGAAAATGGGCATGGAACAGGTAATTAGTGAAACTCAATCTGGATTTATTAAGGAAAGATCTATACATAATAACATTAGATTGGTTCTCGATTTACTAGATTATAATTTCTTGGTTGAAGATAATGGCTTTATTTTATTTTTAGATTTTTATAAAGCCTTTGATTCAGTTGAACATCCTTTTATATTAAAATCATTAGAATACTTTGGTTTTGGAACAAACTTTATTAAGATTATTGGTATGATGTATAATGACATCAATAGTTCAGTCTCTCTCCCTCAGGGAACAACTAGAAGATTTGAGGTTAAACGCGGGATCCGTCAAGGTTGCGGCAGCTCCCCTTTATTATTTATTTTAGTAGCAGAATTGTTGTCTATTTTCATTAAAAACAGCCCAGAAATTGAACCTTTAAATGTGCTGGGTATTCATTTGAGTGTAACTCAGTTGGCAGATGATACCACCATCTTCCTCAAGAGGGCAGAACAGATCCCTTTGGTAATCAAGAAGATAGATGTGTTCTCTAAAGCATCTGGATTACAGCTAAACTTAAAGAAATGTGAACTTATTGCGATTCATGACCACCCATTAATAGATTTATATGAGATTCCTGTTAAAAATGAAGTGAAGTATTTAGGGGTGGTTATAATGAAAGATTGTAAAGCCAGAGAAGACCGAAATATTGTGACTACTATTAAGAAAAATGAGTCTATTCTTAATTCATGGTTACAGAGGGATCTGTCAATTTTTGGACGTATCTTGATTACTAAAATTGAAACGCTATCTAGGTTTATATACCCAGCCTTTTCACTAGCCATTCCTGACAAATTAATCAAATCAATTAATCAAAAGATTTTCAATTTTATCTGGAGAAATAAACATCATTATCTTAGAAAAGGTGATACGATAAAACCGTTAGAAGAGGGAGGTCTAAATGTGATTGATTATGAAGCAATGAATGGAATGATAAAACTAAAGTGGTTACAACAATTTTTACAGGATATGGATGGTTTCTGGTTCAATATCCCGGCTAAAATCTTTGAAAAGTGTGGTGGAATAGAGTTTGTGTTGAGTTGTGATTTCTGTATAACTAAACTACCTATAAAGTTGTCTACATTTCATCAGCAGGTATTATTATATTGGAAATTGATTTATAAACATAATTTTACTCCACATAATTCACCGATCTGGAATAATCGTTATATTTTATTTAAAAGAAAATCTTTGTGTTACTGTGACTGGGTGGAGAAAGGTATTTGGTCAATTTTGCATTTGATGGATTCAAATGGTAATCTTCTCGAGTATAATACGTTTATTGATAAATACAATGTGAATTGCACAAAAAGACAATACTCGGTGGTTATTAAGGCAATTCCACAAGCAATGGTGAATACGGTTAAAGGGATGTTGTTGTATAATGTTTTCGTGCCTCAGCTACCTTCATTGTGTATTGACGGTATCAAATTTAAGGAGAAAAAATGCACAAACAAATTTATAAGGAATACTCTTACTTCTGTAATCTTCCCTTTACCAATAAAAAGGAAAAATCTGTTAAAAGATTATCCTGAAGAGATAAGAATTAGAATTCGAACTAGATACCTCACTCTCCCCATCCCACCCAAAGCTAAAGACACCCACTTTAAAGTAATGAATGATATTTATCCATGTAATGAGTTTCTGAGACAAAGATTTAACCTTGATTTGAACAACTGTAGATTTTGTGATTCTGATATTGAGACTGTAGAGCATCTGTTTTTTGTTTGTAATTACTCTAGATCTTTTTGGGATTTGTTTCAAAATTGGATATCTGAAAAAGACCCTCAATCACCCAATTTAGAATATAATGATATTAAATTTGGAGTTATAATGAAAGATAAACCAATTGAAATGATGTACAATAGTTTAATTATTATGGCTAAACAATTTATTCACCGATGTAGATTTCAAAATGCCAGACCCCTGTTCGTAGTATTCATGAATGAGATGATTAACTTTAAAAAAGCCTTGAAACATGTAAAAACCAAACAAGCATGGAGAGTGTACGAAAAGATGCATATTTTGATTACTGTTTAGAACTCTGACTAAATGTTTTTGCTTTATTTATTTTATTTTGTTTATTTGATTGTCTGTTCCAATTTTGTATAATGTACTGATTATTAATGCCAGACTTTGTTTATTGAATAATAAAAAAAAAAAAAAAAAAAAAAAAAAAAAAAAAAAAAAAAATATTTCCCATGATGGAAAAAAGGCATGACCCGCCCCTCTCTGCCTCTGATTGGCCTAGCGTCAAATGTTCATCCAATCACATTCGCTTAGCTATCCTGCATCTCTTTCTACAGTCTGTTCTGAGACATCAATGGGTGAGACTCAGTGGATCAGACAGACAGCAGTTTTGCTTGCTAGCCTGAATGAAAGACGCCATGTGTGTTTATGTTTTGAATAGTCTGGCCCTGTGGTTTATAACGCTGCTGCTACTCTTGGCAGTGCACGTATGTAGCCTATAGGGAAATCTAAAAAAAAGATGAAAGACTCATGAGAATGATCAAGGCTGATATAAGAACAGGGTCACTGCATTACATTGAACTTTAATTCAGCTCATTGTAACACAAGTGACATGTATTTGAATTGAAATATAAATCAGAAGAAACAAGGTGATGACATTTAGAATGAAAAGAAAAAATACACATTCAAGTAGGCTATTGATCTCACACATAACCTTTTGATTCTATGCTGCCATCTGCCATCTCATGCTTGTTGATTTAATGATTGTTTTGCACCTGCTGCTCACTTTATGAACAAATAATGCTTAGTGACTGAATTAAATATATTAGGCTCGTTTGAGATGACTTCTGACTCGCCTGGGAAGCAGACGAGAGCAGCCGAGTGCAGTCAGCCAATCAGAGGCAGAGAGGGGCGGGTCATGCCTTCGCCTAGCCTTCGCCATCATGGGGGAAAAAATATCGCCTCCCGCGCAGCCCACCAGTCCTGAGCGCCTGACACCATGGCTGCTTTGCATAGATGTCCCATCATGCCTTTCTGCCCCTACCAGGGAAGTTTGGATCTGAACCGGGTCAAACTGGGTGCAGGTCTCTGATCAGAACCAACCTTCCTGCAATGCAGTACTCTGTCTTATATCTCTTGCGGCCAAAATAAGTATCACAACAAACACGGTTTCCACAAATGAAAATAAATGAACAAGGAACCCTGGCAAAACTTTTTTCAGATATTCTCAAGTCGGGGCATCCCAGTGTCTCACCTGGTGGAGCGCGTGTCACAGGGGCTTGGTCCTTTGTGTGGCCAACCCGGGTTCAGGTCCGGCCTGTGCTCATTTGCCGCGTGTCGCCCCCTTTCTCTCTCCCCACCTTTCCAGTCTCCCTGCTGTCCTGTCCAATGAAGGCAAAAATGCCCCAAAAAATTATATTCAAAAAAATTAAATTATGTTCTTAACTCATAAATACAGGAGAGAAAACTATTTAGATCAGAATTAGACATTTAGAAATATTTTCCTCACTTGCGTCTCGGGGCGTCTGTACAGAAGAAATTGGATGTTTTACAATGAGAACATGTATTTATGTATTGTTAAATAGGTTCATTTTGTGACATTTTGTGGGAAGTCAGTTAACATTTCACTGTGACTTTAAACATGGACACACACACACACACACACCCTCTCTCTCAGCTCTGGTGTGGTGTGGGAGATGAGGCCCAAGAGTCGCTGGAAGCCGTTCAACCAGAAGAACATCCTCCTGCTGGAGAAGGCCTTCCAGAAGCACCAGGCAGGGGACACTGATCCGGGCTGGGTCCGCCTGGAGAGCAACCTGGAGGTCCGCACACACGGCTAAAAATTGCTATGGTTCTAAAGTGTTACATAACGTCTTAACTGCTAATCCTATCCATATGCTTTAATGTCCAGGCTAATGCTGTGTTCAAGACAACTTGGAACTCCACCGTTTTTAACTCAGAGTTACAAAAACATACACAGCTAGCTAATTTAATTTGGTAAAATAACAGCTGAATTCAACATATTGCTATAATCAGAGCGAATGTAAACACGTATTGCATAATTACACCTCAAATTACATGTAGGTCAACAAACATTTTGATGACGTCAACTCACAAACCGGAGCTCTGAAATGATACCCGAATTTCCTACCTGTAATTCCGACCTCGACTTACTGTTCAATTCATGTTTTACAGGTCAGAGCTAGTTTT
The DNA here is from genome assembly GCF_964638095.1 of Poromitra crassiceps. Classification (NCBI taxonomy): domain Eukaryota; kingdom Metazoa; phylum Chordata; class Actinopteri; order Beryciformes; family Melamphaidae; genus Poromitra; species Poromitra crassiceps. The sequence continues at coordinate 35,250,788 of NC_139645.1, forward strand.
TTCCTGTGTTCCGAGTTGTCTTGAACGGGGTATTACAGTACATTTGTACATGACATCATCATCTACTCCACCAATCAACATCATCTTCAATAATATTGGATATCACAATATTCACAGAATTTCGAAAAATATATTTTTTTTTACCAGTTTTGCACATTCTGCCCTGCTGCTGACCATTATTTCACTGCTTACCGTTGTTAAGGCGCCTACACATGATCCACGGTAAAACAGCTCTGCTGTTTGGACCTGCTTATCGCTGACCTTTCATGAGCGCAACCAATCACACTACACATGTGATGTAGTGTGTATTTTGGGGGTGGGACTATATGACCTAAGTGTATATCACTGTGTGTGTGTGTGTGTGTGTGTGTGTGTGTGTGTGTGTGCGTTACAGGTGAACTTCGGCCGGGTTCCCATGGTGATGCGTGCACCCTTCTCGTGCCCGGTGAGGAGGAACTTCCTGTCTGGCATCCAGGTGGAGTTCAAACAGTCCAAACACCAGAGGAGCCTGAGGGCCCAGCTGCACTGGCTACAGGTAGCACACATGCACACGCACACACACACACACACACACACACGTACACACACATCATCATCATCATCGCACCCTCATACACAGTCTGGTGTAAGGGGTAACAAGTGTGTGTGTGTGTGTGTGTGTGTGTGTGTGTGCGTGCGTGCGTCTCAGGTGGACAACCAGCTGCCTGGAGCCATCTTTCCCATCGTGTTCCACCCTGTTCCTCCTCCCAAGTCCATCGCTCTGGACTCAGGTAGACCATGCAGGCACACACACACACATACACACACACACACACACACACACACACACACACACACACACACACACACACTAGCCTCGCCTATTAACCTGAATGGTGTTTCTCCTCAGAGCCGAAGCCGTTCATCGACGTCTCCATCATCACCAGGTTCAACGAGCACAGCCAGGTCCTGCAGTTCAAGTGAGTCCAGTCATGTTGTGGTGAAGGTCACATGACTCTTCCTCATGTTTTAGTCCATCTGTAGAGTAACGCAAGTCCTAACAGCCGGATGATCGCACTTCCTGGTTCCCTCGTCAGGAAGTCAATGGGATCTTTGCATGGGGATTTTGGTTAAAGGTCCCATTCCGTGCAAAAGCTGTTTTTACTTGTAAATGCATATATACTGCTGTCATCCCTCCCTGTAATGAGTGGTCACAACCTCAGAACTGCCACAGTTGGATTTGTCCCTATCCAGCTTCCCCCTGCAGTCTCCTTCAAGCCACGCCCCTTACACTCTGTTCCCCCAGACGGGTTAATGTGACGTCACGCGGGTCCTTAAACATACTGCGCGCGATCTCTCTCACACAAGCTACCTGCACCATTTTGTCTATAGCCACAAAATTAACACTTCTAGCTGGAGCGACGCCAACTGTACGTGATCCAGCAACTGCGGAGGTGCATTCGGTAAGTCTAGGCATTTTGAGATGTCCTGGTTAGCGTAGCAACCGTTAAGTTAGCGATAGCTCGTTGCTAACGTTAGTTGTGGACACAACCTAGCGTGCTGGTCCACAGACGCTAATCTGATTGGCCACTGGGAGCCTGGGGCGGGCTCTCGCTCAGCGGCCAATGGGAACTGTTAGTTCTGAATATATTATAGAAACAGACCATTCTTGGGACGCAACGAGATGAGGAAGTGAGAACTCCGTCAGAACAAACGGGGTTGCTATATTTTCGACAAATTAATCCAGAATCATGTTTTATGGACCAGAGACACACGTTTTTAAGAGGTTACAGCTGCACGAATTGGGACCTTTAAATGCAGGAAATAAGGTCTGTGGTTAACAAAGGTTTATGAAAAACGATATTTGTGTTGAGCAAGATAATCTTCACAAATAAAGACCACTTTTATGATTTCTGAAGCGCCAGGTAATGCTTACGTGTGTGTGTGTGTGTGTGTGTGTGTGTGTGTGTGTGTGTGTGTATGTGTGTGTGTATGTGTATGTGTATGTATATGTATGCAGGTACTTCATGGCACTGGTGCAGGAGATGGCGGTGAAGATCGATCAGGGCTTCCTGGGAGCCATCTTGGCTCTGTTCACTCCAGCTGCTGATCCACAGGCTGACCAGCAGAAGGTGGGTAATAACAGGATTCAACCAGGGAAGAAATTAGAAATATAGAATGTGAAATAAGCTATAAGATTTAGGGATGGGCATTTTAAGCAATTTAAATACTCGAGTACTCTCCTTCTATTATGAACGAGCACTCGAGTACTCGCGCGGGGGGGGGGGGGGGGTCTGTGTGATTACTATGGTAATGACGGAGCAGGGGTAATCTGCTGTGTGTGGGGCTGTTCACACATAACGTTTGCATTTTTGCATGGAGAAAGCGTTACCTGGAGCATGTGAGGAGAGGGACTGACTGACTGTGATATTAGGTGAGGTGACGCTAAGCTAACGTCTAAAGCCTACCTCAGACAGCATCTCCGATGGTTGGATGGATGGCATTAGCGCTTCGGAGCGGACAATATTGTTGTCAAACAAGCGAAGGCTCAATTCCAATACATGTCCATTGTCCAGTATCATCCATTTTACTTTATGATCACTGTTACACTAACGTAAATCCACGGATTACAAGGTCCGGTGTTCTGCCAAAAAGAGAAAACTGACCACTGACCAGTGTGATTAACGTTGCAGCTGCAGCTAAATAGTGATCACCATGAAACGATTGTCTCCCAAAAAGCGATTATTTCTCCACATTTCTTGTGACTAACGTTATGGGAAACGACAGTGTAGTCAGTAAACTACTGCAAAGTTTTGAATGAGTTTTATCGGGCGTGCGCTATGAAGAAGCGTGCATCTTTCTCCTTCGGGAGCATATCTTCAGCCACTATTTTCGGGATGAGCTGGAAAACTTCCGGTTAAAACTTTCAAAATAATGTTACTTAAACAAAAGTAAATAGCTTATTTATGCACGTTGGACGAGAAAAGGCTATTTCAACGAACGAAGCAGCAAACCTTGTATCAAAATACTCGTTGTGATGTTATATGGCGTGAAACTATGGCTGTAACGCATTACTCAAAATAAATAAGGTTACAACTTTTATTTTGAAATCAACAAAGCGGATGACGTACTTGTACATTGTGGCTGACTTGACGCCCGTGCAGTTCATGCTGCCAGATCCACATAACGATGCATGCGTAGATTTAGACCATTTTAAAGGGGTGGGGAGTGGGGCGAGTACCCGAACAGCGGAAACGTTACTCGAGTACTGACGTTATGAACGAGTACTCGAGTACCCGAGTACTCTCGCCCATCCCTAATAAGATTCAGGATTATTTTAATAGCCGTAGTAAGTAATCTTGTTACAAATGAGGAATTAGTATTACTAATTCCTCATTTATAACAAGATTACTTACTATGCAGCACAATGATCACAGCAATACAAAACATGGAGCAGACAGAAAGACAAATCATGTTATCTTTACAATTTAGTATGTGGGCTCTGATTGTTTGTTTGTTTCAAGTAGGGATGTCACGATACTAGAATTTCTACTTCGATACCGATACCCAGGAAAATATCGATACTCGATACCATTTTCGATACCACGGGAAGGGGGGGTGACAACACATCAAGAGGCATAAAAATAAAGTTAGACAGATGGACGGACAGACGCACACTTCTCCATCATCTAGACCTGATCAAACTTTGAACTTAGACAGCAGATTAGCCCTGCTGCTCTAGACATCACAACACGTTTAGCTTGTTGAAGCAACAGATACCCAATGATAGAGGGGGAAATCAGTGATTTTTCATTCAAAGAGAGCACTGATGGTATCAAAACTGTTGCAAATGAGTATTGTATCCATTTCAATTTTTTTTGTATTGATACTTTTGATACTATCGATACCTGTTGCAAATGAGTATTGTAACCGATTAAAATGTTCAGTATTGATACTTTTCGATACTAGCGATACTTAGTAACCCTAGTTTTGTGTGTGTGTGTGTGTGTGTGTGTGTGTGCGTGTGCGTGCGCGTGTGTGTATGTGTGCGTGTGCGTATGTGTGCGTGTGCATGTGTGCGGGTGTGTGTGTGTGTGTGTGCATGTGTGTGTGCATGTGTGGGTGTGTGTGTGTGTGTGCAGAGTCGGCTGATAGAGCGTGACCTGGAGCTGCTGCAGGCGGAGCTGATGGAGGCGTCGCTCACCGACACGTCAGGAATCAACTTCTTCCAACACTTCCACATCTCCCCCATCAAGGTGCACACACACACACACACACACACACACACACACACACACACACACACACACACACACTGTACACACACACACACACATACTGTACACACACACACACCTGTCTGTCTGTCTGTCTGACCTGTCTGTCTGTCTGTCTGTATCTCAGCTACACCTCAGCCTGTCTCTGGGCTCTGACTCCGCCCCTCAGGAGGCGGCGGCCCTCCAGTCGCTCAACCTGCTGCTGAAGAGCATCGGCGCCACGCTGACCGATGTCGATGACCTCATCTTCAAGTGAGTCTACAGACCGTATAAAACTATGACCTCATCTTCACCGTATAAAACTATGACCTCATCTTCACCGTATAAAACTATGACCTCATCTTCACCGTATACAACTATGACCTCATCTTCAAGTGAGTCTACAGACCGTATAAAAATATGACCTCATCTTCACGGTATAAAACTATGACCTCATCTTCACCGTATACAACTATGACCTCATCTTCAAGTGAGTCTACAGACTGTATAAAAATATGACCTCATCTTCACCGTATAAAACTATGACCTCATCTTCACTGTATAAAAATATGACCTCATCTTCACCGTATAAAACTATGACCTCATCTTCACCGTATAAAAATATGACCTCATCTTCAAGTGAGTCTAAAGACCATATAAAAATATGACCTCATCTTCACCGTATACAACTATGACCTCATCTTCAAGTGAGTCTACAGACCGTATAAAAATATGACCTCATCTTCACCGTATAAAACTATGACCTCATCTTCAAGTGAGTCTACAGACCGTATAAAAATATGACCTCATCTTCACCGTATAAAACTATGACCTCATCTTCAAGTGAGTCTACAGACCGTATAAAACTATGACCTCATCTTCAAGTGAGTCCACAGACCATATAAAAATATGACCTCATCTTCACCATATAAAAATACGACCTCATCTTCAAGTGAGTCTACAGACCATATAAAACTATGACCTCATCTTCAAGTGAGTCCACAGACCATATAAAAATATGACCTCATCTTCACCGTATAAAACTATGACCTCATCTTCAAGTGAGTCTACAGACCATATAAAAATATGACCTCATCTTCAAGTGAGTCTACAGACCGTATAAAACTATGACCTCATCTTCAAGTGAGTCTACAGACCATATAAAACTATGACCTCATCTTCAAGTGAGTCTACAGACCATATAAAACTATGACCTCATCTTCAAGTGAGTCTACAGACCATATAAAACTATGACCTCATCTTCAAGTGAGTCTACAGACCATATAAAAATATGACCTCATCTTCAAGTGAGTCCACAGACCATATAAAACTATGACCTCATCTTCAAGTGAGTCCACAGACCATATAAAACTATGACCTCATCTTCAAGTGAGTCTACAGACCATATAAAAATATGACCTCATCTTCAAGTGAGTCCACAGACCATATAAAACTATGACCTCATCTTCACCATATAAAAATATGACCTCATCTTCAAGTGAGTCCACAGACCGTATAAAAATATGACCTCATCTTCAAGTGAGTCCACAGACCATATAAAACTATGACCTCATCTTCAAGTGAGTCCACAGACCGTATAAAAATATGACCTCATCTTCAAGTGAGTCCACAGACCGTATAAAAATATGACCTCTCCATAAACACCTCTTAGACGTTGTAAAATCAGCCTCACGGGGCTTATTGCATTTATAAAATGGTTGCTACACATGATTTTAACTTGATAACATAAACATTTCAAACTGTTCCCTACCAACACAATTCTGTGAAAAGTGTATATATTTATATTGAACCACGCAGTTTCATCACTTAGTACTGTGGAATGTCTTTTCTCTTCCCTTCCTCTTGTACCTCGCCTGCTCCTATCTCTCCTACCTCCTTCCTCTCTCTCCTCTGTCCTGTCTGTCCTCTGTCCTCTCTCTCCTCTGTCCTCTCTGCAGACTGGCCTTCTTTGAGGTGAAGTACCAGTTCTACCGCAGAGACAAGCTGATGTGGGCGGTGATCCGACATTACAGCGAACAGGTAAGTACATTTCAAAATGTTACATGATACACGCTGCTAATTGTCTTAATTGTCTCAAGCTTACAGGCAATGATATTTTGTGTACTTTTTGTAAACTTAATATCGAAAAAATCTCACCTACTTATCCGGGAACACTTTTTTTTTTTTAAAGCTGCTAACACTGTCAACTCTTTTAATCTTAGGGATATTATCTCTTATGATAATACTCCAGATGATGGCGCTCTTGACTTAATTTCATTATCCTATATGTAATGAAATCACTAGCTAAGATCTCACATGACGTGACGTGATGTCATGTGACCAGCTGTACTGACGTGACCTTTGACCCCTGCAGTTCCTGAAGCAGATGTATGTGCTGGTCCTGGGTCTGGACGTGCTGGGAAACCCGTTTGGACTGATCCGAGGTCTGTCAGAGGGAGTGGAGGCTTTCTTCTACGAGCCTTTCCAGGTGACACACACACTCACACTCATACACACACACACACACACACACACACTCACACTCACACTCATACACACACTCACACACACACTCAAGTCTTTCTTTAACTTATCCGGGATCGGGTAGCCGTTCCAGCAGGGGACCCCAAACTTGGCCACATTAGCCAGCTCTGACTGGGGGATCCCCGAGGCGTTCCCACCCAGCTGGATGTGCCTGTAACACCTCCCTAGTGAGGTGACCAGGTGGCATCCTTACCAGACGCCTGAACCACCTCACATGGCTCTTTTCTACACGAAGGAGCAGCACCTCTACTCCGAGTCGCTCATGAATGACTGAGCTTCTCACCTTGTCCCTAAGCGAGATGGCACCCTCCTGAGAAAACTAATTTCAGCCGCTTGTATCCATGATCTTGTTCTTTGGGTCATGATCCATCCTTCATGACCAGAGGTGAGGGCAGGAACGAAGATCGACCGGTAGATCGAGAGCTTTGCCTTCTGGCTGAGCTCTCTTTTCGTCACAGCGGTGCGGTAAAACGAGCGCAATACCGCTCCTGCTGCTCCGATTCTCTGGCCCATCTCCTGCTCCATCGTCCCCTCACTCGAGAACGAGACCCTGAGATACTTGAACTCCTTCACTTGGGGTAAAGAACTCACTCCCTACCTGGAGGAGACAATCCACCAGTTTCCTGCTGAGAACCAAGGCCTCAGATTTAGAGGTGTTGATCCTCATCCCAGCTGCTGTGACCTGATCCAGTGAAGGTCCCAGACTGATGATGTCATCAGGATCACATCGTCCACGAAAAGCAACGATGCGATCAGCCCACCGAACTCCAACTTTAACTACAGTGCTGTGTGTGTGTGTGTGTGTGTGTGTGTGTGTGTGTGTGTGTGTGTGTGTGTGTGTGTGTGTGTGTGTGTGTGTGTGTGTGCGTGCGTGCGTGCGTGTGTGCGTGTGTGTGTCTCTCTCAGGGAGCTGTTCAGGGCCCAGAGGAGTTTGCTGAAGGTTTCGTCATTGGAGTGCGGAGTCTGCTGGGTCACACTGTGGGTAAGGACATTTATACCTGTTGATGTTTCCAGTCTGTTTCTCCGTCCTGGTCTGAAGAGCAGCCGGAAACATCACTAAAGTATGTTTCCAGTATGGTATGGCCAAATCGCATGCACAACAAAACAACCAGATTTAAAAATGTTCTTTTCTCCACTAGATAGTCCCATAGATTCTGGTTTACAACACGTTTTCTCTAAGTGTGTTGTTGTTGCTGTGGCATTGTTATTGCCAGCTGGTATGCTGGTAGGCTGCAGATGTGTTCCATAACACTCAGAATAGGCTACAGTCTTATTGTGAAGTTGCAGAGCGTTACAGCAATATACACGTGTTACAGCAATATACACGTGTTACAGCAATATACACTTGTTACAGCAATATACACGTTTTACAGCAATATACACGTTCATATTCTCTGACTAGTCGATGCTCCAAGCCGGCAGGCAGCACTCTTGCCTCTGCTTGGAAACGGTAGTACGCAGGGAAGCGGCCATTTGCCCAGTTCTCTGCGGATCCCACTCGTGTAGGGGCTGAACACGCTGAATCCCACTCCATTTGGGGGCAGAACACGCCATACAAGCACCAGGATTGGCTAACGTCACCTCAAAACCAGTTTCCTTGTGTAACCGGGTTAGGAACTTAACTCCCTGTGTCTGTAAGTGTTGCTGTATGCTACTGTATAAGCAAGCGTTGCCAGTGTTGTCTGTTTGAACTGAATCATCTGTCCACCAGGTGGTGCTGCAGGTATGGTGTCCAGGATCACGGGCTCGGTGGGGAAGGGCCTGGCAGCCATCACCATGGACAAGGAGTACCAGCAGAAACGGCGGGAGGAGATGAACCGGCCGCCCAAAGACTTTGGAGAGAGTCTGGCTAAAGGAGGAAAAGGCTTTCTGAAGGTATGCTACTGCTCAGGATGTGTTTTCACACCTGAAAGTCCAAAACCAAGGTTCACTCTGTTTGTTTTGTTGTGTTTATGTAAACTGCGTTGTGTTGACATGTTAAGGCACACGTGGGCAAAATACGCCGCCTGTGTGGCCCGCGATTGAATTGCAAAAAAAATAAATTACAGTGCACCAGAATGCAACATGCAAGATACCCGCTGAATAAGTGTCCAAATGTTCATGTCATTCTGGCCAATACTCCACTTCTGTTATAGCGTTTCAGTCTGGAATATGGAATATCTTTCAATAATCTTTATGACTAAAAGGCTACATTGAAGTAGAAATGTAAATAATTAACTCATTGGTTTGGGATTTCTTTAGTTTCAAGAGTGCATTTTTGTTTGTGTGACCCTCAACACAGGCTTTGAGAATCCCGGGCCACTTACTGATACTTATGCTTAAATTAACCCACTCATATTCTGGTTTATTTCAAGAAAAACATTTCGGCTAGTGGAAATTATAGTTGGCTGGTAACTTTAAAATCTAGCAGCCATATTGGCAGGTGGTCAAAGAAGTTAATTTCAAGCCCTCAGAGCAGGTGGTGACATAGGAGTGAGTGAGAAAAGGATGAAATATTGGTGGTTAAGACTGAATAATGACATCACAACTGTTAATTTAAAATGAGTCATTCCTCTAAACCTGGCTTCAAATGCCCCAAATTTTTCGTGCTGGCGCTGTTCGGCCCTCAGCAAAACCTGGTAGCGAGGACATTTTTTGTGGCCCTCTCTATCATCAAAGCTGCCCATCCATGGGTTACGGCATGACAATATTTGTTCGCCCCCCGGCAACAATCTGGGTTTCTCATGTGGCCCCCCATGAAAAATAGTTGCTCATATGTGTTATATATGAGCCCTTATCATTTTAGTGAGCCCCTGTGTTAAGGGCTTGCACAGGGGTGGAGCGGGATTCGATCCGCCGACCTCCCGCGTCCAAAGCAGCTGACTGAAGCTCAGTGAAATGTACTTTGTGTGACTGTGGATAAAGTTTTAGTGAGCTTCAGTCAGCTCGTACATACAGCAGCGTGACCCCATTGACCTTGCATTGGTTTTTGTCCTTTTTTTCCAGCAGTTTGAAAAAGTAGAGGTAAAATGAACAGAGTTCTCTCAGGAGATTGCTGATGTCAGATTGCTGATGTCAGCAATCTGACATCAGCAATCTCCAACCAATCATAATTAGATATGGGCATGCAGCATGGACATAAACATTGAGGGGTTGTTGTGTCCATGGTGTTTGCACCTGGTTTTATAATAGCTGTGAAAGTTTTTTAGACTCATTTGGGTGAGTAATTAATGTGATCAGCTGTGATATCCTATAAAAAAGAGAGATATTTGAGAGTGGATTGCCAGAGGCTTTAACCATTAAGTCTGATGCATTGGTTCACTTCACACAGAGATAATTGGCTGTGTTTGCTGATTGGTCTCAAACTCACCGCCTCTCGTCTCCCCGCAGGGCATGGTGGGCGGAGTCACAGGCATCATCACCAAACCGGTGGAGGGTAAGTTTCCTCACGACACACTGAGCTGGAGGGTCTGCTCAACTGACCTGCTGATGGGTGAGCGCGAAGCGTGCTAGATATGAGCACACGACCTAGAAATGACCAGGCGAAGCGCGCAATATTTCTAGTAGACTCTATAGTTTACTCTATAGAGTTGACTGGGTGAGTGCAGGGTGTTTGTGATGGTGATGAGTTGACTGGGTGAGTGCAGGGTGTTTGTGATGGTGATGAGTTGACTGAGTGAGTGCAGGGTGTTTGTGATGAGTTGACTGAGTGAGTGCAGGGTGTTTGTGATGGTGATGAGTTGACTGAGTGAGTGCAGGGTGTTTGTGATGGTGATGAGTTGACTGAGTGAGTGCAGGGTGTTTGTGAAGGTGATGAGTTGACTGATTGAGTGCAGGGTGTTTGTGAAGGTGATGAGTTGACTGATTGAGTGCAGGGTGTTTGTGATGGTGATGAGTTGACTGATTGAGTGCAGGGTGTTTGTGAAGGTGATGAGTTGACTGATTGAGTGCAGGGTGTTTGTGATGGTGATGAGTTGACTGGGTGAGTGCAGGGTGTTTGTGATGGTGATGAGTTGACTGGGTGAGTGCAGGGTGTTTGTGATGGTGATGAGTTGACTGAGTGAGTGCAGGGTGTTTGTGATGGTGATGAGTTGACTGGGTGAGTGCAGGGTGTTTGTGATGGTGATGAGTTGACTAGGTGAGTGCAGGGTGTTTGTGAAGGTGATGAGTTGACTGATTGAGTGCAGGGTGTTTGTGATGGTGATGAGTTGACTGGGTGAGTGCAGGGTGTTTGTGATGGTGATGAGTTGACTGATTGAGTGCAGGGTGTTTGTGATGGTGATGAGTTGACTGAGTGAGTGCAGGGTGTTTGTGAAGGTGATGAGTTGACTGATTGAGTGCAGGGTGTTTGTGATGGTGATGAGTTGACTGAGTGAGTGCAGGGTGTTTGTGATGGTGATGAGTTGACTGAGTGAGTGCAGGGTGTTTGTGATGGTGATGAGTTGACTGGGTGAGTGCAGGGTGTTTGTGATGGTGATGAGTTGACTGAGTGAGTGCAGGGTGTTTGTGATGGTGATGAGTTGACTGATTGAGTGCAGGGTGTTTGTGATGGTGATGAGTTGACTGGGTGAGTGCAGGGTGTTTGTGAAGGTGATGACTTGACTGATTGAGTGCAGGGTGTTTGTGATGGTGATGAGTTGACTGATTGAGTGCAGGGTGTTTGTGAAGGTGATGAGTTGACTGAGTGAGTGCAGGGTGTTTGTGAAGGTGATGACTTGACTGATTGAGTGCAGGGTGTTTGTGATGGTGATGAGTTGACTGGGTGAGTGCAGGGTGTTTGTGATGGTGATGAGTTGACTGATTGAGTGCAGGGTGTTTGTGATGGTGATGAGTTGACTGAGTGAGTGCAGGGTGTTTGTGATGGTGATGAGTTGACTGGGTGAGTGCAGGGTGTTTGTGATGGTGATGAGTTGACTGAGTGAGTGCAGGGTGTTTGTGATGGTGATGAGTTGACTGGGTGAGTGCAGTGTGTTTGTGAAGGTGATGAGTTGACTGAGTGAGTGCAGGGTGTTTGTGATGGTGATGACTTGACTGATTGAGTGCTGTGTGGCTGCAGGGGCGAAGAAGGAAGGAGCGGCCGGCTTCTTTAAGGGCATCGGGAAGGGTCTGGTGGGGGTGGTGGCCCGGCCCACTGGCGGCATCGTGGACATGGCCAGCTCCACCTTCCAGGGCATCCAGAGGTACGAAACAAGCGTTCCTTAAGACTTCCTTTACTTCAGTTAATGTGTCATTTTAATTTCTGTGTTTTCGTGGTAATACCGTATTTCCTCTAATATTGGCCCCTGGCCTTTATTTACCTCAACTTCAACTACTGTTTTTTTTAGAAGCAGGCTTATATTAGAGACAGACATCGGGAGAGACCATAGAACATTCCACTCGGACCAAAACTGAAAAAAAACGACATTGGAAAAAATATTGTCTTTAAATCTGCAATTTTTTTTACGTTTTGGTCTGAGTGAAATGTTATGTGGTCTCTCCTGTTTCTAAATATATCTGTACCGTTTGGTTTGAACAAGTAAAACGGTTTTTATACAAAGTGTCTATGGGAAAATAAATGGCGGATGAAAATCTCTGGTACAGTGCTGAAGCAGGAAGTAGGCGGTCACTTTGCCTCTATATCATCGTGTCCTGCGCTCACGTACACAAGCATAATGCACGAGTGTTGCAGGAGGGGGTATGGTAGACCGTACACAGTTTTTATCGTATGTTGGCTTGATAAATGAGGGCTCAGGAGTTTACTGTATTCACTGTTGTTTTTTTCCTTTGTTTTTTACCCGGCCTGTGTTTGGGGCCGGCCAGTATCAGTGACCAGGCTTTTAATTGACTATTAGAGGAAATATGGTATTTAAATATTTTTGCACAGTGTTTTGTGTGAATTTCTTTAAATCCATCTTCTTTAACATAGCAACGCGGTGCTCATTCTGTTTGTTGTATTTTGTGTTGAACATGTCATGTAGTGTAATGTGCTAACCATGTTGTCTCCTCTGTTCTGATTCTTGTGCGCTGTCTAATTTTGACATTCTGCTTGTGTTTTTTTGTCTCATAAGTTAATGCCTGGGACTTTTCTGTTTGTTTGTTGTTGTTTTTGTTGTGTGAGTATTTGAAGGAATGTCCACTCATTCATAGCTACTGCTATTAAAGCAGCGCTCCTTAATCACTAAACACACAGAGGAAACACTGCTGTGCCAGCAGAAAAATGCACAGCTCCTCAGTTCAGTATCAAAATAAAAGCCCTAAAGATTGAGGAGATCAGCTTTAAAATGCATTTCATATTGAGGTTAAACTAGGGCTGCACCATAAGCAAAAACAGAAAACGTATTGCTCTTATATTGACAGGTATTGTGATTGGATATGAATCAAGATTTTAGCGGGAATGCAATTTTTTTGCATTTTCACTGAAATATATAAATGATGATGGGATTTTTACTGAGGTCTGTACCCAACAAGCATGTTCCCTTGCCTCTGGAGAATATGATTTGTAGGCCAGGGTATCAGTGGCGTGTCCAGTCCATTTTAACTGGGGTGGCCCAGGTGGGGCACAGACTCAAGCACGGGTGGAACTGAGTGCGGCATTTAGGAAGGATGTAGAAAGGTTTTCCCTTGCCAAAATTTTGCCTAAATCTGGGGCGATATTTACCCCCCTTGCCAACAAGCTAGAATGACATGCTTGGTAGTAATGGACGCCTTAGGTCTTCTAGTTTAATATGATACCAGTATCTTTACTGTAGCTTTAAAATTGGGCCTGCCACAGCCTCTAGAAATACAGTCATGTCGGCCACAGATGCCAGCACCCTCAGGATTTTGGGGTGGCCAATTAGATTTCAGGGGTGGCCAATTAGATTTCAGGGGTGGCCAGTGCCACTCCCTAGAAACGCCCCTCCAGGGTATCTCTGTCTGTAGCGCCACAATGCTGCATTTAATGGTATGTTGTGACACATTTATCAAACAGCAGCTGCTCCTGCGATTTGGTTATCGATTGGATTAATTGTGCAGCCCTCGTTTACCTGTATGTCAGATTGAGGAGAGCAGCTTTAAACTGTATGTCAGACTGCAGTTTTGCTAGGAAGCGTGCTGGCATGAGGTGTTTTTCCCCCGCAGGTCGCAGACAAGACAGGTAAGTGTCTGCATTGTGTAGAACCTGAAGGACTTCCATCCATCGTGTGTTTCCATACTGAACCACTACTGTGCTCAGTGAGCGGCCAGAGAGAAGTGACTGGATTAACACTCCACCTTCACACACACCTCTCCATCACTCTAACGCTGCCAGTAACCCCGCCCCCACACACACCTCTCCATCACTCTAATGCTGCCAGTAACCCCGCCCTCACACACACACCTCTCCATCACTCTAACCCCGCCCCCCTGAGTAACCCCGCCCCCCTTGCCATGCTGCAGCATTGTGAGTTGAACAGACCCGACCTGAGGAAAGAGCCGACAGTACCGCTCCTTCACTACAGACACAGCGTGCGTTCAGACGCCTTCTGCACATTAGCATGTTTGAGTTCGCTCCTTCTCATCGTTTCCAGCATGTTGACAGGATCAGCGCTCTCCTCTGCCAAAGTGATGCATCTCACATTTTTACAAGCTCTCTGTGTTTGAAACGGAAACGGAATTGTATCGAATTTCGAACACGTAATTTCCAGTGTTTACCAACATTTTTATACAGAGTTCCCAACTGAAAGATAATTTATATAAGTTCTTACACGTTTATTAATAACAATAACAATAGTAATAATAAGAATTGATTGGATTTATATAGCGCCTTTGTAGACACTCAAAATGCTTCACATATCAGGGGAGGGAAGGGAGGGAACTCAACTCCTCCACCACCAATGTGTAACACCACCCTGCCTAGGTCTCTAATTTCATAAGTATCTATAGCCTACACATTTAAGAATATCAAACACTAACTTATGAACTTAGTCACGGACAACATCCCACATTAAGCGACAGTGGAGAGATTCGGTATTAGCTGGTAAATGTATGGAAAAATAAGACTTTTGAGTACATAGCCTGCACTAAAAGTATCTGTAACATTGTAAAGGTAGAGGAAGGGTTGATTAATATTAAGTATATGAATACACAACACAGTGGAAAATAAGTGTCCGGAATTGGATATGAATTTTGAATCTCATAATAAATGTGCTATCATCCAATTGTAGAGACTGGAAGAAAATCAATGTCAAAGCGATATTAAACTTTACAATAGATCGATTGAGGATTGTTAATTTCTGACACACTTAAGTGAAAACTGTACACTGTAAAATATATTTGGTATATGATTGTGATTTTTTTTGGTCATATGCTATGTGGAATTGGATGCCGTGCATCGTCCAATAAACAATAAGCATGAGCAACGGCAAAACAAACATGGAAGATGAGCTTGTGCTACCATTTCAATGATCATCACGACATGAATGTAAAAAAAAACAAGGCAATGGGGGCTAGCTGTGTGTTTATGATTTCAGCAATAAGGTAGTTTTTAAGAACTTGTAAACACTGAACAGTGTCTGCAAGCTAGTCTAATGCTAGCTAAATGCTAGCAAAGTTATACCTCAAACGCATCTCAGTTGTTTGCAGTGCGCTTTGCTTTGTAAACATGTGCAAAAGGTGTCGTCTGAACGCACCCACACCCGTATATACTTCCTAAACATTTCAAATTTATGAATCATGTAGACTCTAATGAAAAGAAAAGCTTTGTCTTAAAGTCACATAGAACACCAAACATTCATCCAAGCCCTGCCTCCTCTCTCCTCGTCTGTTCTCTCCTCAGAGATTGGCTGACTGACTGAATGAGCGCATGGCATGGCCATACTGAGTTTGGAGTGCTTCTTCTACCACAACTTGTTGACCAATCAGAACATATCTAAATAGTAACACACTTTTTGTCCACCAGTCATAGTGCCAAGTTCATTCCAAAGTTCACTTCAGCAACTTCACAACAACTCATTCAATACAGTTAAAGTGCAGAGCTGAAGCTGAAGTTTTTTCTCTATAAAATACATTTAACCTCTAACAGTGATTTTGCAAAGTACCAAAGGCATGTTGAAGATGAAAAATGGCAGCTTGTGTCGAATGTGAAAAGCAATAAAGAATAGTGTCATCTGCATAGAGGTTGACATCTCAGGCTCTCGAAGACGTTGCAACAGCATCAATCAATCAATCAATCAATCAATCAGTTTAATACATGTCCCAGAAGGGCACTTTGGTTCACATCAGGCAGTAGTGGATTTATAGGAAGACATTTAGGTGTGAGGAGGTTTAGGTTAATTTCCTTAAAACGTTACTCTTGCCTAGTGCAGCTTTGAAGTTAGATTTTAGGTAACATTATATGGCTGATGAATGCAGGTGTCAGTTTGATTAAAAACCCAATCAGTACCTTCAGCTGTTTGTGGAGCTAAATCAGACAGTAGGTCTGGATCATCATGTCTCTTAACCCTGAAACACCAAGACCGCCGCCCACGGCTAAAATCGATATTGTTCTAAAATCTTCTGACCTGCTAATCATGCTTTAAAAAGTCAGGTAAAGTTCAGCAGGTAAAGTTAATCAGCTTTTCAGTGGTATCACATATGTCACCTTTTCATGCGCCCACACACTCACCTCACGTCACCCCAAAATACACCCCCCCCCCCCATCCCCCTCATCCCCCCCCATCCCCCCGCCTCCACAGTACTGGAGACCCATCCGTCATGTAACCTGCATCCTTTACTGTGACCACTCGCTGGATTCTGGATAACCTGATGAACTTACTGTTCCATGCTTTCACTGTAGAGGTAACATAAGGTGAGATGTTCCAGCAAACATTTGACTGCAACTCGCCCGTTTTGGCCTTTACATAGTTTGCTTTGTTTGAGTTTGGTCCCTCTGAGTTGGAGAATGCGGCTGCTTGTGGCATCTCGCTCAGCGCTCCCTGGTGGCTGCTTGTGGCACCTCGCTCAGCGCTGCCTGGTGGCTGCTTGTGGCATCTCACTCAGCGCTGCCTGGTGGCTGCTTGTGTCACCTCGCTCAGCGCTGCCTGGTGGCTGCTTGTGGCACCTCGCTCAGCGCTGCCTGGTGGCTGCTTGTGGCACCTCGCTCAGCGCTGCCTGGTGGCTGCTTGTGGCACCTCGCTCAGCGCTGCCTGGTGGCTGCTTGTGGCACCTCGCTCAGCGCTGCCTGGTGGCTGCTTGTGGCACCTCGCTCAGCGCTGCCTGGTGGCTGCTTGTGGCACCTCGCTCAGCGCTGCCTGGTGGCTGCTTGTGGCACCTCGCTCAGCGCTGCCTGGTGGCTGCTTGTGGCACCTCGCTCAGCGCTGCCTGGTGGCTGCTTGTGGCACCTCGCTCAGCGCTCCCTGGTGGCTGCTTGTGGCACCTCGCTCAGCGCTGCCTGGTGGCTGCTTGTGGTACCTCGCTCAGCGCTGCCTGGTGGCTGCTTGTGGCACCTCGCTCAGCGCTCCCTGGTGGCTGCTTGTGGCACCTCGCTCAGCGCTGCCTGGTGGCTGCTTGTGGCACCTCGCTCAGCACTGCCTGCACGCTCTGACAAAGCATCTTCCTTTGCAAAGAGATGTTCTGCATCGGTTGCTTCATGTTCTCTCTGAATGTCAAAAGTCCTCATGAGCTTGAGATTATAGGTAATTAATTACTAATGCATAATTAACGCATTGTGGTCCTTAGTGTTATGGTGAGTTTCCATGGTAACTTACTGTAGATGTTTGTAACCAGTTACAAAATCCATTGTATATAAAAAAAAAAAGAAATAACCGCCTCGTAGTTTATGCCTCCATCAACAAGTCAAGTTGCAGTTAACATGTCTGTCCAGATGACTAAAATATACTGTAGATGTCACAGTGAAGTTGAGCTTAAAAAGTCATCATTTCATCCTATTTAAACATTTGGGTGAAATTTGGTCATAATTAGCTTATGGCCAAAAAGGGTCTTTTGTGAGGTCACAGTGACCTTGACCTTTGACCACTAAATTGTAACCAGTTCATCCTTGAGTCCAAGTGGATGTTTGTGTCAAATATGCAAAATTCCCTCAAGGTGTTCCTGAGATATCGCGTTTACGAGAATGGATGGATCCTGAAAGCAGCGTCACGCAGCAGCAGTGACGTGTGAAGGCAGAAATCTGGGCAGAAAACTGTCGAGCTGATTTGCTAAATCCCCAAATTCTCCAGTCACTTTCCTTATTTAAAGGACTTTGCTCATTTCCAACCAGCTTCGTATCATTACAGTGTGGCTAGTATTATGCAGATGAACATTGTTTACCTTCTCTGCATGTTTGCTGCACCGAGAAGATCTCCGTTCAACTGCCTGCAGAAACTCCGCCCCTGCCAGTTGGTATGGCTCATTAACACTCGTTAAGGCTCTCCATGTGATTCTCCAGTGGATGAACGCATACAGAAAAAAGACTAATAACAAATCTGCAGTTCAAACAACATCTGTTCACCTCCGTGCCTGAGAATGAAGATGGAGGGAAGTTACACATTGTTCATCTACGTAAACCCACATTGTAACGATACAAAGCTGGTTGAAAATTGGCAAAGTCCTCCTTTAAGTTGCCAGCCAGATCTTTAAAGCAGAGTAGAAAACTGCCTGCTCGTAGGCTCCACCATCAAACTGAGGGCAGAGCCACTGTCATTAGGCTGACGTGCGTGTGTGTGTGTGTGTGTGTGCGTGCGTGCGTGCGTGTGTGTGTGTGTGCGTGCGTGTGTGTGTGCGTGTGTGTGTGGTCAGGGCGGCGGAGTCGACA
This sequence comes from Poromitra crassiceps, assembly GCF_964638095.1. Taxonomy (NCBI): domain Eukaryota; kingdom Metazoa; phylum Chordata; class Actinopteri; order Beryciformes; family Melamphaidae; genus Poromitra; species Poromitra crassiceps. Next base: position 35,269,274 of record NC_139645.1, read on the forward strand.
GAGGAAGTGACCAAGCTGCGGCCGGTCAGGCTGATCAGGGAGGACGGCGTCATCAGACCGTACGACCAGACCGAGTCGCAGGGCTTCGACCTGTTCCAGGTGAGTTAACTGTAACCCTTAACGGGGGTTAACCCTTAAGGGGGCATGTCTGTAAAGGCGAGACTTGTGGGTACCCATAGAACCCATTTTCATTCAGATATCTTGAGGTCAGAGGTCACGGGACCCCTTTGAAAATGGCCATGCTGGTTTTTCCCTTGCGAAATTTAGCCTAACTTTAGAGCATTATTTAGCCCCCTTCCTGACAAGATGTCAGGACCATTGGATGCCCTGACTGGTCTTCTAGTTTCAGATGAGAGCAGTATCTTCACTCTGGCTTTAAACCTGAGCTCTCTACAGCCTCTGAAACACACGAGGAGAAGAGGATTTATTCAAGGGTTGTAGTGCTGCACACCATGTGTGGCACAAACTCTGTGATGTTACATCTGTGATTCCACAATGCAACTGATTAAACAACAAGTTCACTTTTATGCACAAAACATTTCTAAACGAGTGTGAAACCACACAGTACAGCTCGAGTCTGTTTTAATGGTGCTTTTCCACCGCTGGCTCGACTCAACTCTACTAGTTTTGTTTTTACGTACAGGTACATACATTTATTACCTGGTAGTTTTATTGGAGTAACACCTCCGTTGAGGTTCTAAGCGAGCTGAGGTGAGACCAAAAGGTGAGGTGAAAACACTGCAGACTGGAGAGAATTGTCATCATTGCACGACACAAGATATCCTGCACAAAAACCTGCCATATTTAAATAGCCAGGCTACTGTAGCAGCTGCAATTCCTTTCAACTGACTACTTCTTTCTACCATAATCGTACGACTTTTACTACTATCAAATGGCAACCCGCAAAACTAAGCCATTGTCAAATGAGCAAGGACCTACCGAGAATCAAGAACACCATCCCTTCAATATCGTCCATTGTTGTCTGTCTGTTTCCTACTGTCAGCACTGTGTGTCTGTCTGTTTCCTGTCTGTCAGCACTGTGCATCTGTTTCCTGCTGTTAGCTCTCTGCATCTGTGTTACCTGTGTGTCAGTGCTGTGCGTGTCTGTTTCCTATCTGTCAGTGATGTGCGTCTGTCTGTTTCCTGTCTGTCAGCACTGTGCATCTGTCTGTTTCCTGTCTGTCAGTGCTGTGAGTTTGTTTCCTGCTGTCAGCTGTGTGTCTGTCTGTTTCCTGTCTGTCAGAGCTGTGTGTCTGTCTGTTTCCTGTCTGTCAGTGCTGTGCGTCTGTCTGTTTCCTGTCTGTCTGTTTCCTGTCTGTCAGTGCTGTGTGTATGTCTGTTTCCTGTCTGTCAGTGCTGTGGGTCTGTCTGTTTCCTGTCTGTCAGTGCTGTGTGTCTGTCAGTTTGCAGCTTATAATCTCTTTCTTCTCTGTTTCTCTTCCATGCAGCATGATGAGGAATAGAAGGCTTCAGTTCTAAACTGTATTTCAAATCTTTTAATGCTGTTTGTGTCCACTCTGTCTCAGACCAGTCCTGTCTCAAAATGCTACCTGGATTGATTTAATCTGTATAAACATGTGTGGCAGAGTTTTGCTTTTGTAAACTAATAAATGTATCTATCAATTATTGTGTAATGCAGGTTTCTTTGCATGCCAAAGTAAATATCTTGTCATTCGATACCTCAAAGCATTTTTTTTTTAAACAGCGGATAGATTTTTTTCTGTAACTTTTTTAATTAAACTTTTTTTTTTTTTTTTTTTTTTTTTTTTACAATTATTTCTGAAGCACTCTAGGATGCTATGTTTAAAACCATTTATAATTTAGATTGTATCCAAAACTACAATGGCAGGTTGTGGAAAATATTTTACTATAAACACAGAAATGAATTAAGGTGTCTGCTGTAGAACGTAGCAATATTTTTGTAAAAGGTTTGTAGCATCACCTTTTAAACCATTGCTTTCATACTGTGTGTATATAAATATATATATATATAACTATATAAATGTGATCTTCATCCTGTGAACATGATGCAGTTTGTGAATTGCATATAAACTGATAGAACTTCATGCAAATGAGGCCTTCCTGTCCCTAGCATGACATCACTTAGCAGGACTCACTGTAGTATGTGTGCATTACTTTAACCCATTGATACCCGATGCAGCATTTGTGTGTGTATCCCTTTAAGACTTAAAGGGATAGACACACAAATGAGGGATATACACGCAAATGCTGCATCAGGTATCAATGGGTTAACCCTTTGGTTGCCTTAAAGTCCACGGATGTAGACGTGTGTTTGTGTCCTTCAGTGTGATGTGTGTTCAAACCTGATGAATAAACAGATCTTCCTTATTCATAGTTTTCCCTTTGTCACTGTAACTTAGTGTTTCTCAACAGGGGCAGTACTGCCCCCTAGCAGACCTTCGGAGAATGTCAGGCGGCACTGGAAGCAATATTTTTGAAAGGGGGGCGTTGAGGTAACCTCGCAAGCAAGCTGGATTCCCTCGTGAGATTTGTGAGAGAATGGTAATACCGCCTCCATCTGGCAATGTCAGGTTAGCGTTGAGGTGTCCGTGGGGAGCATTTGTTTAAGGCCAGTTTACGCCAAAGATTCGCAACGAGACGAGTTGAAACTTGCAACTACTACAGAAGAAATGTGGTCTGCCACATTCTAAAATCTGTATAGCTTCATGCTGCTTTCACAGGAACGGGACATCAGAGTATCAACTATAAAATGTCGCCAACATGGCGTTTATGTGTCAACTCAGGAAAATTGTCGCTCACTTCCTGTTGAAAGCATTAATTTAGATGAGGTAGATGAAGAAGTAGGAGGAAGAACACAATAACAAATGAGAGATAACCTACATGAGGGTCCATCAGCAGAACTTTACAATAGCATGTTTACTCTATATCCCCCAAGGCTCGAACTTACAACCGTAGTAATATTCAGTATTCAAGACAAAATTCTGACAATTTGCATACTTCATCTATACAACATAAGAGATGTCTGTCATTTGTTTGTACACAGATTGATTGCTCCATAAATGGAAAAAGTGATGTTTAAAGATGCTCTATTTCCATTGACTGCAATAGTATACATGAGGGCAGAATATAAAATACTGTCAGAAATTCTGGAATTTTACACACTTCATCTACCGTGCTAGCAGAGTTTTGTAAAAGAAAAAAGAAAAGAAAAGTCATGAACGTTGGAGATTTATTTAGTGAGAATTTGTAATCACTGTTTACAGTACCATCTTCCAGTACCAGGGACGGCACGGTGGCTCAGTGGTTAACACTGTTGCCCCACAGCAAGAAGGTCCCGGGTTCGAACCCCGGTCCGTCCCAGGTCATCTCTGTGTGGAGTTTGCATGTTCTCCCTGTGTCCGTGTGGGTTTTCTCCGGGTGCTCCGGTTTCCTCCACCATCATAGAAAGACATGTATGTTAGGGTTAATACTCCTGTCAGTGCCCCTGACCAAGGAACTGGCAAAATAACTGGAGTTGGTCCCCGGGCGCTGCACAGTGGCTGCCCACTGCTCCTAGTCCTAGGAAGGTTCCTAGTAGAGGATGGGTCAAATGCAGAGGATGAATTTCCCCATGGGGATAAATAAAGGATAACTTAACTAACTTCAGTACAACACTTTGCTGCACTGTGGACTCAATCTTTGATCATTCAAAAGATCTGGCCGGGTCGTTCTTTGGAAGACGGTCTGAAGATACTTTCCCAAAAGTTTGGTGTCAATTGAACAAGAAATGTGGGAGGAGATAGGCAGTCGTACTCGGGCACGGAACAAAAGCAATCATTCCCAGTGAGAAAACGCCTTAATTGACTCTGAGGAAGGAAATTAAATCATGGTAGATTGGTAGCCTAGGTAAACCCAGCCCCCACGTGCTGCTCTCACAGTTCCCAGTCACCTTGTGACTGTAAGCAGGGTGAGCCTGAGAGCAGGTCACTGGGGGCTGGGTTTACCCAGGCTAGTAGATTGGTAGTGAGTGCGTGCGTGCACCCTGACATCCTCTGTGTGTGTGTGTGTGTGTGTGTGTGTGTGTGTGTGTGTGTGTGTGTGTGTGTGCGTGCGCAGCGGTCAGAGAAGCAGCTGGAGGGCGAGGTGTTCAGAGGTCACTGTGAGTACCCCGGGCACAGAAAGACCAACATCATCGTCACCAACAGGTAGGAGACACTTTACGTAATGTAATACATTACTTTTAGTAACTCAGTAATATAACTTATTACCAATAGGATTTCAGTAATATTATACCAGACCAGTTACTTTGTCAAGTAACCCAAGTTACAAATTTAGTTACTTTTTTTTTTTTTAATGAAAGCACTGTCATTTCCTAATCAAAGTGTGTGTTTTTATGTAAATAACCACTATAGATGACAATAACAAAGGAAAAAGATAACATTTAGAATTTTGGACTGTTTATACTGACTTCAAGACGGTTGAAATTATTTTTCTGGAGCTTTCCGGGCGACGGTGTCATTCTCCTACTGCTGTTATTTTGGTGAAAGTAATGCAAAAGTTGTGTAATAAACAACCAGTTACTCTACACAGACAGTAATATTGTAAAGTAACTTATTACTTTCAAATGAAAGTAACTAGTAATATGTAGTATATTACATTTTGAAAGTAACTTGCACAACACTGTTGGCAAGGTTGAGCCAGCTCTCCTTTGCCTTCACAAGCGTCCCTGATGAGCTGGTTAACCACATCCAGGCACGTCTGCGACCCTATACGCTTCTGCACTGAGAAGCAGATACTCTGGCCGCCGTCTGGGTACTTAACTTAACTATGCTGAAGAATATTTCCCCCTCCGCCCAGAGCCACGAGATGGTTCTAAAACTGCTCAGTGGATTGTGAATTATATTCCTTCGGAATCCTCAGTACATCTCCACCCGTTCACCACCCTGCTCCTGTGTCAGATCACCCTCGAGATCTTCCACAGAACTATTTTATATCTCCGTCTAGGCCTCGACCCATAAACCCTTGAGTTTCAGGCTGGTTTGCTGTTGAAGTGTTGTTGTTTTTTATTGTTGTCTGTCATAACTTTGTTGTTATTGTTGTTGTTTTCTGTCTGTCCCACAGGAGAGTTCTGTGTGTGAAGGAGATGGACTTTGTGGGACATTTCAGTAAGGAGTGGGAGTGTCTGTTTGAGAACTTCTACAGACCTCCGGCTGTGAGCGGGTCTGACCTGAAGATCTACTGCAAGGTACACACACAAACCCATACACACTGATCTGAGCTGCGCATCATGTGCCCTGTCACTGTCCCAGCTGTAGATGCGAGTCGTGCTGCGCGAGCCTAAATGTTTTACGGCACAGACGCCCCTTTAGCCGTTAGCTCACTGCCACAGCTTAATGTGTATCTTCAGTTAGAAAGGCAAATGTAATCATCTCACACGTAAATAGCAATCAGGCTGATGACTCACTAGCCAACTATAGCTTTAATGTTGCCATGGCCATTTTATATTAATTCATCATGTTAGCGAGTTGGCTAGCTAACTGATGTAGCAAACAAACCCAGCATGTTTCACATCTGCCAAAGTGGTCATAAATATAATTCCATAACCGGATACTATGTCTCAAATCATATATTATGTTCATCAATGTTACCTAGCAGCAGCCAAAACTTAAAATGTTCTGTGTGTTGTTGTTTTTTTATAATTAAAAAATCGATCCAAATGCCACAGGATCGATTCCAATCCTTAACGATCAATTATAGATTTTCGATAATTGATGAACATCCCTAGCAGTGACACACCAAGCCTCTGTCTGTCAGACACATAGGGCTCTATCGTTGCATCGGCCTATGAACTGCGCCCAACGCCAGACACAGCCCAGAGTAGTGGGCGTGGACCAGCGCACTCAATATTTTGGTATCGGCGCTACATGCAGCCTTAAGCATTACAACCACGCCTTTTAAGCGTAAAATTATGCACAGTCTGCTCATTGGAGAAGTGCAGTAAACCAGTCCCCAGCTTGCCTTTTAAGCTCCAATTCCACGGAGCGATCCAGTCCGGTCAAAGCCAAGCGCTCTGCTCCCCCCCTCCCTTTCATCCCCCTCTGTCTGTCTCTATATATAGGCTATTATTCCATAGTATTATGCTTCTCAAACCAATCTAACTGCAGTTTAAATACTGCAAGCATGTAAATACGCTACACTATAGCAAGATCAAAGTGAAAAGAATGTTCTAAACCAGCGCACTGAATAGGCCTGGTTTTCAAAAGCGCAAAGCGCTAAATTAACGCCAGGAGGGAAGATATCATTAGGCCTGTATTTAAGGCCGAAACGCCCATTCTCGCCCATTCTGGGACTGCGCCACGCCTATTTCGCGTAAAGCGCATTTCGGGGCCTAAAGCCATGTTGCTATCTTCCCGAGGCAGGCGCAAGGCATGTTTTTTTGCGTTTAAGGCCAGTTTTTGCGCCGAAGGCCTGTGGGAGAATAGGGCCCTATATAGAGTTTAACTTCTCTGTAACAATCCGTCAGTTTGTCAGTCGGTCAGTCAGTCAGTTTGTATTATTAGAATTGTCTTTTTCAGCATTTCTATTGATTTCTGTTTGCTGTTTTATTCTGTCAGGAGCAACAGAAACTGAAAATCCCGAAGAGAGACGGACAGGAGCCAGTGAGGACCGTCCATCTGAAAGACCCCCCCGCTGCCCAGGTGTGTGTGCGTTAGCGGTGTCACCATTTCAATTCTAAATCGAAAATTGATCGAAATGGGTGTTCCAATTTCGATCATCGAAATCGAAACAAGCAAAATTGCAATTCTCCCTGTGTTTTTTCTCTTTCTACCACCGCCTACTGCGTCTGAAGAAAAACAAAACAAAACAAACAACATTTCAATGAGGACACAGCGTAGATGCTAGTTAACGAGATGCTAGTTAACGAGCTCAGCGTTATCCTGCAGCTGCATGATGAAACAACAGAAGTGGAAACCCTCCTGCTAGTGCCGTCGTCAGGGTCTTTCTGAGTTTTCTACGCCCCGAATATAATGTGTGTGTGTGTGTGCGTGTGCGTGTGCGTGTGCGCGTGCGTGTGCGCGTGCGCGTGTGTGTGTGTGTGTGTGTAGAAGCTGCAGGAGGTGATCTCGGACGCCCAGGTGGCACGCCAGCAGCACCAGATGTCGAGGCAGAAGTCTCAACGTTTCCTCAAAACCTCCAACAAACCCTGAAGAAGCAGAAGGATCGTACATATTCTATTATGTTCCATATCTTTAACATTGGACCATTTTCATGGTGTGTCTCTGCCTCTTCATGTTTCTGCACTAAGATGTCAAGAGTTTTATTTGTGTTGACTGTTTGATTTGAAGAGATTTTCTATTTAGCTTCCTATGAAGATGACAGAGTCCTATAATCTGCTGATCAGAGAACAGCGAGTCCAAACTGTTGAGTTGCTGTTTATGTTTACAGAACGTGTAACAAAGCTGTTCTCCACAATGAAAAAAATGATTGTCAACTTTATTTTCATAAGATGTATTGGGTTGTATTTAGCTTAGTCTCGCTGGCCAGCCTCCCCTCCCTCCCGTGAGAGTCTGGCTGCATGGAAACATGCTTCTCTCATAAGCCCTCCCCCTGCTCTATAGCTGCTCTCCCATTGGAGCAACCATTTCAGTCGCTGCCGGGCATTTCCCCTCCCCGCTTAAGAAGCTCTGTCATTGGCTCCGACCATGTCAATCAGAACGGCTTCCCTGTGTGTTGCTGAAAATGTCCGGTGCCGCAGCAATGAAAACAACCTACACGCTAGCTCGTTGCTACACACTGAAAATGGCAAGTTTTGACGAAGATTTGGATTGTTGGAAGCTATTTTCCAAGGGCACTGCCACTAAGCGCCGCCCATCGCAATTCCACAATGGTGACCAGCGCTGCCAGACTCCTCTCACAGAAGGGAGGGGAGGCTGGCCAGCGAGACTATTAGCTAAACTTGATTTTATGGGTAAATGTCTGAAAGCAATTGGACTTTGAAGGCTTAAAATATCAAGAGTTGAATATGAAATGTAACCTGGGTAATTTTCTATAAAGTAATTTTATTAAGTCTGCTGCACCTGTGAGTCTTGGTTGTTTCAGCTGCTCTTGTGCTTGGTGAGCATCTCTGTCAAAAAACAAGCTGCTGGAAAATATCGAGATAGATCTGTTAACACGTTCACTGCCGTGGACGAGATATCTCGTCAAGCAGAAACCAACGGTTGACTGCCAATGACGAGATATCTCGTCCAAAAAATTTTTTTTTTTTTTTTGACGGTGGGACGTCGATCAACCCCTTTTACATCTCCTATTAAAATATGGGAGGTATTGAATGTGTATAATCTATTTTACCGACCCACTAAGTGGCGACAGTGCTCTCCAGACGAGAGAAAGCCAAGCAAAAACAGCCGCGTGAGGAAGCCATTCTCATGAAAATGGATTGGCGAAAACGCTTTAGCTTTCGCGCAGGGAGCTGGCGGTGGGGGATTGCAAATTTGCATAATAGATTATGGGTGCAACACACTTTGAAACACGCAGCATAAATAAGACCACAATCGCAAAAGCTTCATCAAAGCTCTGAACCGAAACCCCAAGAAACGAGCGAGCCCATCCAGACTCGCCCAAAGAGCGGCCGCCAGCAGACAGGCAGCAGCAGCAGCAGCAGCAGAAACTCGCTTGTGACACGCCCGCTGCAGAGCCAGGGAGGCAGGAGGAGAACACACACGGAGGGAGGAGTTTGAAGGAGAGGGGGGTTTCCTGCTGTTATGGAGGAAATTACTGTTCAAAACTATTGTTTAGATGTCTGACGTCTTACTGATGCCAAAAATGAATGGTTAAAGTGACTGTTCTATCGAATTTCACAAAAAGCCATTTATCTCAGCTTAAATTTTCAGACGCTGAAACCATGCTGTATTCAAGTGCTAATGCCTACATAACTACTAACTCTACAAACTAATGATGGTCTCGACCTAGTTTCAAGATGAAGACCAGACACGCTGCCTCACGCCACACGTAATCTAGAAACATAGCGACCTCAGCTGTAATCTTAGCGCGACAACAAGTGCAGTAATCCCAGAGTGACGCCGTTAATGTCGTCAGTGCAGTAGTGACGCACTTGCCTAGGTGACGGCGTTAATGTCGTCAGTACCGAGGCTATGACGTGGCAGTATTTATAGCCACGCCGAGCGCACCACAGCCCTTGTTCCCTGCCCTCTAGCCGCTGCACTAAGCTGATCCAACTCCTTCTCTGGAAGCCGCGTTTCACTGATCTGTTCCCCACCTTGCCGATCGTTGCGGCTGCCGACAAACGCTTTGCTAATCTCACGCGTTACTTTCATTGCTGCCGTGCTGAGTTTGAATGCCAAATCTAGCCAGGTACGAAGTTCAGTAGGATTCTTATGCTCGTTCATTGCACTTACTGTCTCCGGAGGAAGGATCTCTCATCGCAGCTCCCGCTTGGCTAGTAGCTCCTCCATTGATAAAACCGGGCAGGCATCCTCAAAGCGTTTAGCCAATATCTCCGCATCCTGACTGGGGGCAGCCACGAAGAGCTGTTAAGTCGTGCAAAAACTTTCCATCTCCAAGCACAAGTTTTCAAGGAAGAACTGCACTTGCACTGCTGTTTCTCTTCTGCTTTGGGCGGTTGGCTCCCCTGCCGAAGAGCAGGACTCCCAGCGTGGACGTTGCGCCGGACGAGGACCGGTCTGTTCTTGCCGCGCCGATCGTCCAGTGGGAGGCACGTCCGCCTCCGGGTTTTGGAGGCTCCGTCTCCCACAGGGAACGGCCTCAGGCCATGGCTGCTGGCTATGCTACTGCTAGCAAGCTATCGCTAATCACTACGGCAGCCGGAGTGTGCCCCTGAGTGATGTCACTTCACCGATAAGGACGCTGGGAAATGTAGTCCCATCGCTGAGTTTCTTCATTAAAGCCAAGCCAGGGCTGTCGGCTACTGCTGCTAGCAGCTAACGTTAGCTAGCATCAACGTCAGGCGTGCGGGGGCCCTCCTGAGCGACGTCACCTCACCGACAAGGACGCTGGGAAATGGAGTTGCCTGCGTTGTCCTAAAGTTGAGTATTCAATCAAGCATATATCATCATTTCATGTAGCCTGGTGGATAAGCTACTATGTTGGCATGCCGATCTGTTTGCTAACAGATTGATTTCGGCAATATCACCGATGTTTACTGGCAGGTATTCATCACCACGATGCTGGCATGATGTAGCCTAACTCTCATTCTGCCATATTATCTCGTGCCTCTAGCTGAGCCCCGGTGCAGTCTGGTGGCGCTCTATTGTAACTACATCAATGCAAATCACTCAGTGGGTGGTGCACAGCTCAATTTCAGCGATTAAGTTGGAAATGCTTGATCTTAACCATCACGTTCAGGAATATGCTTTATCAATATACTTATTGGAAGTGCTTGATTTTCATAAATTGTTTTTCAAATGAAACTTTGAAAATAACTTCTGCCTATAAAAGGATAGATAGATGGATAAAGTGCCTCGTTACGTATTCGGGAAATTAGTAAGCATTAAATAATTCTGATCAAACCATTTAATCAAAGTAATATGAAGCAGCTGGTAAAATATAAAGTAAGGACTTGCATCATTGCTGCGGGCATAAGGGACAAGCTTTATTTTCACATTGAATTTACAGTAACAATTAAGATGTGTCGATATAGTCTTGAGTCCGTAAAATTGGTTGGTACTTTTATATTACTATTAAAAAAAAAAAAAATGCATGAACCTTTGGTGAGAAATATTTGAGGATTATCGAGTTCACTAATCTCTCAGCTTCAGGGGGTTGATTTTATTTGACATAATTAAATATTCCATTGCCGTCCAACCAGTGACAAAATACTAATTTCTTATTCACTTTATTTTAAACAGACAGGGACGCTAAAGGCTCAACTGTTATCTCTCAAACTAATACTTGATCTGTCTATCCTCTAAGATCCATACCGCATGAGATCCTGACGTGGGGCAGGACTAACTCCGTTCCTGACTTGAGTTCGAAGGGAAGGCGACCTCCCGCCACCGTCTCCGCTGCAAATGAGGAGGACTCCCTCGTCAGCTGCTCTCTTCACTCCTGCACTGGCACGTCTACCCCTGCAGCTGAGACGTCTCAGCATCTATTCTCAAAGCAATGGGACATTGGCCTTCTGCACCATTCAAATGTCATATTCGGTCAATGACATCTCGGCTCAACAGGCCATGAGCACAAACCTAAGGAGACAGCCATTATGCTAATTGCTGCATTGGACAGTGGTTGGCTGTGTTCATCGTACTGACACATTCCGAAACCTCCATCCGGCAGCCGACCCGTCTCCAATGCCGCTTCCCCCGTTCTCGGCCCTCACCCTCTCATGAGTCCGGACCCACGTCCTAGGCCCCCGGCACTCCCTCACGATCCCGCCTCACCCAGCTACTCCACGCCGCTCAGTCCTACATCAGGGGGGGGGGCTGGCCAGCTCCACAGCCGGAGCCTACGACGGCGCCTTCATCTCACCCCACCATCTCATGACAAGAACCTGGTTCACTCTTCACCTCAAGCGGACCCTCCAGATGTGCGACCTCCCAGCGGAGCACTATTCCGGCCACTCCTTCAGGATCGGCGCGGCCACATCAGCCACACACAGCAAGGGGTGTCCTCCGCCTCAAAAGTTCTGGTCCTCGCAACACAATTAAATTCATCGTCTCCGACTACAAGCTGAATGCTTAGTCTCGCTGTCGACGAAACCGGAAATCAAACCCAGTGCCACTGTCTAGGCCGAAATCAAGTCACGTCTCTGATTAAGCTGAATGCGGAGTCAGGCCGGTGACGAAGCCGGAACCAAATCCATCGTCTTCAAACGGACGTTCCAAAAACGCAACGTCCTTAAGCAGCATGGCAAAGGCAAACCTGCGCAGTAGCACCCTTTCATCGCATTTCATTGGTGCTGGTCTCCCCGAAATTATAGTGCCAGCAGTAAGCCGCCGTAAGTCGCTCGTTGCGCAGGGGCGAGTCTAAAGTCATAGCGCAGCAGTAGCAATGCTCCGAAGTAAGTCGGTGGAACAAGTGGGGTCTCCCCGAAATTATAGTGCCAGCAGTAAAGCCGCCGCAAGTCGCTCGTTGCGCAGGGGCGAGTCTAAAGTCACAGTCCAGCAGTAGCAATGCCCCGGAGTAAGTCGGCGGAGCGCGGAACAAGTGTTCCCTTCCAGCGCTCTCCCCGAAGTTATAACGCAAGGGGGCGCTAAAGTCATATACATAAAGTCACATTCCAGACTCGGGTCCACATAAAATACGTACACAAACACAGACAGCACAATAAGAAAGAATTAAAATAAAATAAAACCTCACAACAAATAGATCTAAAACACATACAAGCAGCTATTGCAGTGCTTCCAGAAGTGCATCATAAATTTGCTCACTTCGCGCAGGCACCCGCTAGTGCCATAATAACTCCATTCTCCGACTGGCTAGTCGACGCATAAAACTGTAAATAAACCGTCCCAGAACAGCACGGAAAGCGAGCACATTACTGCGGGGGGTTTTGCTAAGTCACCGCGCCGGATTGGTCGATCACCCAGCGCCTGCGTAGCGCTGCGGCCACGCCCGGGGGGCGTCGTAAGTCGCCGTGGCGGTGCCGCTGGTCCTCGTCAGCCCACGCGGCCTACGTCCGACCAGAGCAGGCCGCCATATTGTCTGCCCAAAGATCTCTCCTCCCCTAGGCGTCACATGGTAAGCACATGGCATCCATTCCCGCATTCCTCGCAATAGCCGTTACTTCGCATTTCATTGGTGGTGGACTCCCCGAATCGCCGTCGATCGAATTGATTAAGCGTTTCAGGTGCCGAGCAGCCCGCAAGTGTTCCGGGCGTCGAGCAGCCCGTAGTCTCCCCACTAATTCAGACCCCAGTGGACTACTCGAAGTGTTCTAGGTGCTGAGCAGCCTGCAAGTGTTCCCGGTGCCGAGCAGCCTGTAGTCAGGGGGGGGGGCTCAATCCGAATCAGTGTCGATCTAATTGATTAAGCGCTCCAGGTGTCGAGCAGCCTGCAAGTGCTCGGCGTTGAACAGCCCGCAACAAATCACTAATTCCAACCACGGTAGACTACTCGAAGTGTTCTAGGTGCCGAGCAGCCTGCAAGTGTTCTAGGTGCCGAGCAGCCTGTAGTCACACCACCAATTCAGACCCCAGCAGACTACTCAAGTGTTCTAGGTGCCGAGCAGCCTGCAAGTGTTCCGGGTGCCGAGCAGCCCGTAGTCTCCCCACTAATCCAGACCCCTGGACTACTCAAAGTGTTCTGGGGTGCCAAGCAGCCTGCAAGTGTTCCAGGTGCCGAGCAGCCTGTAGTCAGGGGGGGGGCTCAATCCAAATCTCAGCAGCCTGTAGTCACACCACTAATTCAGACCCCAGCAGACTACTCAAGTGTTCTAGGTGCCGAGCAGCCTGCAAGTGTTCCGGGTGCCGAGCAGCCCGTAGTCTCCCCACTAATCCAGACCCCTGGACTACTCAAAGTGTTCTGGGGTGCCGAGCAGCCTGCAAGTGTTCCAGGTGCCGAGCAGCCTGTAGTCAGGGGGGGGGCTCAATCCAAATCTCAGCAGCCTGTAGTCACTCCACTAATTCAGACCCCAGCAGACTACTCAAGTGTTCTAGGTGCCGAGCAGCCTGCAAGTGTTCCGGGTGCCGAGCAGCCCGTAGTCTCCCCACTAATCCAGACCCCTGGACTACTCAAAGTGTTCTAGGGTGCCGAGCAGCCTGCAAGTGTTCCAGGTGCCGAGCAGCCTGTAGTCAGGGGGGGGGCTCAATCCAAATCTCAAAACCGAGGGGGCTCAACCCAAATCTCAACACTGAGGCAGCTTCACTAATTCAGACCTCAATAGACGACTCAAAGTGTTCTAGGTGCCGAGCAGCCTGCAAGTGTTCCAGGTGCCGAGCAGCCTGTAGTCACATAACTAATCCAGCAAGACCTCAGCAGACGACTCGAAGTGTTCTGGGTGCCGAGCAGCCCGCAAGTGTTCTAGGTGCCGAGCAGCCTGTAGTCAGTCAGTTTGGGGGGGGTTCAACGCCGAACTATGCCAACGCCGAATTATGCCGTAAGTCGCCGTGCTGCCGAGCCAACCGGCCGGCGACAAGCGTCGCCTTCCGCCCAGCGCCCGCTGCATCGCGAGGCGAGCAGACCGATTGGCCCTTCAGGTTTCTCTCTTTTGGGGGGTTCTCCGAGCAGATGCCCTCCCGCCTCAAGAAGAGAGGCATCTTGCCACGGAGTCACTACGCCAAAGAATCAGTTGCCATGCTGCCACGCCATCAGAATTAATGCCATACCGCTTCAGGCCATGAATCCTATCGCCATGCCATACTTTAATAAAGCTTGCCGTTTAACCTTACCCTCTGGTCTCTCATGATTGAAATGATGGTCTCGACCTAGTTTCAAGATGAAGACCAGACACGCTGCCTCACGCCACACGTAATCTAGAAACATAGCGACCTCAGCTGTAATCTTAGCGCGACAACAAGTGCAGTAATCCCAGAGTGACGCCGTTAATGTCGTCAGTGCAGTAGTGACGCACTTGCCTAGGTGACGGCGTTAATGTCGTCAGTACCGAGGCTATGACGTGGCAGTATTTATAGCCACGCCGAGCGCACCACAGCCCTTGTTCCCTGCCCTCTAGCCGCTGCACTAAGCTGATCCAACTCCTTCTCTGGAAGCCGCGTTTCACCCCACCCACCTCCCCAGTCCACCACCAATGTATTGACTCCCGAAGAATCCCCTACGGGGGGGGGGTTCTCCGAGCAGATGCCCTCCCGCCTCAAGAAGAGAGGCATCTTGCCACGGAGTCACTACTTGCCACGGAGTCACTACGCCAAAGAATCAGTTGCCATGCTGCCACGCCATCAGAATTAATGCCATACCGCTTCAGGCCATGAATCCTATCGCCATGCCATACTTTAATAAAGCTTGCCGTTTAACCTTACCCTCTGGTCTCTCATGATTGAAACTCTTTTAGACAGAGAAAGCACACATTATATTAGTTCTTTTGAGATATTTTGTGTTCACAAAATCTTAGCAGAAAATAATCCTCGGCTCTTGAAAGATGAGCCAGAATTCTCAAAAAAAACCTTTGGCAGAAGCTACCTACAGTAAAAAAAAAACGGCTGGCAGTGAATGTGTTAATTTGGAAGAAATAACTAAAGTAAATAATTTTGGTGAGATCTAAAAGCTGACAATTCTGTGTGTGTGTCTGAGAGTGAGGGAGTGAAAGAGACAGAAGGATTAATCACAAATACTTAAACAACATAATTCCTGCTTCAGTCACTCATTTGACTTTGCTCTTTCCATTTTGCCAAAAGACTTGAGCCGAGCGGTTTAATATACAGATGATGCTTTTTACCACAAATATTAAAGAGATACTCAACACTTTTTCCACTTTTTTTCTGCTGAAAATCAATATATATCCTATTGGAAATGAGCTGTGTTCTTGATGAAGTGATTCCTCCTCTCATATTCTCCTCTGTGTTGGCTCTTCATCATGTGATCATTTGCATCATGCGACGAGATGTGATGCATTTCCTGTTAGACTGAAACTGACTGGAAAAAAGGATGGAAAAAGCGTTTGTTTCTCCATCCGACCAGCCCACTCTTTATCCGTCCCATTCCGTTCAAACACCCCTCCTCCGAGCCAGGAAGCCACTCCCCCCACCCACCCGGCCCACACGCAAACCCAACACCCGCCGGCCACCAGGCAGGGGCCTATACATCAGCCTGTCCTACTAGACTAGGCTGTTATATTGCTCATGAAATATTTATATTACTAGTGCAGTGCCAGTTCCCCTTTCCCCCATTCATACACTTTTTTTACATGCTTGCTGCTATATTTAAATTGTTAAAGCAGCTACGAGCAACTTTTTCGATTGCTATTAAACAGTATAAATTTAATATCAATGCATCACATCTTACCTCTAATAGTCGACGAGAGCAACGCAGAGTAGTCTCGCTTGAACCCCGAGTGAATCGGCCAGTGTTAGTGGCTGCGTTCCGATCGGCTAGTAGTTCCCTGCGAAGTGGACTGCACAGGGTATTCAGCTATATTACTTAACATGGCTGAATACCCTGTGCAGTCCACTTCGAAGGGGAACTACTAGCTGATCGGAACGCAGTCAGTGTGTCTGTAGCCAGGGCAGATCAGGAAGTGAAATGAAACGGTTTGCAGCAGCCACTTCGGCCATAACCACAAAATAACTTCCAAAAAACCTGTTAGAATATAACGAGAGATGTTCCCGCGAGTATGCGTGGCGTTCACATTGTTTATGTTATGTTGCTAGGCAGCGCAAACGGCGTTGGAAGGCAGCTGCGTTTCACTTCCTTGTTTCACTTCCGCGTTTCACTTCCGGGTTACCCGGTCCGGTCGCTCTAGAGAGCCCCCTGTTGGCGCGAGTTTAGACAGACTATAGACTTAATAATCACCTAAGGGAGCAATCTCAGATACACACGGCTTTGGTCTCGTCGACTATTAGAGGTAAGATGTGATGCATTGATATTAAATTTATATTGTTTAATAACAATCGAAAAAGTTGCTCGTAGCTGCTTTAAGACTGTTATTATTTGAAAATGCTGAATTATGTTCCAAAGGTTGGTTATTATGGTTAAAGGAACATGCTGACATTTTGGGAGATTGTCCTAGTTGCCATGGCAACAGCACCTGGGGGGGAGGGGGGGGGCAGTGGTTTGGCAATGCAGAAGCGAGAGTGAAATTAGACATCTGTCTTGGTTAGCCCTCACGACTTACTTGGCTCGACATCATATTTGCTCAGCTATGATAACACTGTTCAGATTTATGTGTAGACCTACTTTCACTTATCTGAGGTTTGGATTCTGCTACTTTCTTTCTGGCAAATGTTTCTGACAGTGTAGCAGAGGCTGTACTGTTCCTCTTGGCCCACAGTAGTCACATCTGCTTGTATTAGAATGATGTTTGTCACAGATGTATGGCTGATTTCATGTGGCCAGTAGGTGGTGCTATGCCTACAACTGAATATTGGCAGGCGGGCCTCTTCTGGCTGGGATGCTCATCAAAATATGACATTTGGAGCAGCTGTGATCCTGTACAGTCGAGTTACACATCACTTTTGTTGTTGCCAGTAGGTGGCGCTGTGACTATAACTGGATATTGGCATGTAAATAAGACGGACACAATTCTGTCGCTTTCAGTGCGTTTAATTCCATTATTTTGCTCTGAAACAGCAATCACATAATGCACCAGCAAGAAAATGAACAGCAAACAAAATAACATTTGACAACAGCATTAGCTATTTCGGCAACATGAACGATAAAAAATATTTTTACATTTATTTTTCCCCCAGCACTAGCTATTTCTACTACATGGACTCTATAACATTGTAAGCTATCCCTCTTGTTATATATAATATATAATTCATAATTATAGGGGAGGGGAGGGGCGGGTGCGGGGACCCGAAATCCTACACTTCCCACAATGCACTGGGCTCGCGTGGCCTTCGAGTCCACGCCCACCCCTCAGGCATTTGGCTGATATCAAACTCCAGTAGGTGGCGGTAATGCACATATATGCTTGCCAACTGCCATAAAAGTCAAAGAAGAAGAAGAAGAAGAAGGCTTCGACATAAAAACATTAGTAGAACAAGAATAAATAAATAAATGTTTGCCTCCAAATTGCACCAAATTTAAACGGTAGTATATATGTCGGGAGATGTCTTCATAAAAAAAAAATCATGCATTTTAAGGCATTTTCCTAGGAGTTACGCGCATCTGATGTTGCAACTATTTCATGTAAAAAAATCAAAAATCAAAATCAATGCTCAGCGTTGATTTCGTAACTTCAACGCACCTTCTACTAGATGTAAAATTTGACGAGCTTTCCAATGCCGCCAGTCCCGTGTCTGGAGGTGCTTCCGTTCCCGAGATATGGTTCTTTGCAAGGAGCTATGGGGAGCTAACAATAGCTAGCCTAGTCTATGAAAAAAGATGGCTGCCTTTTGTTTTGGTACAAGAGTTGTGAAGGGGCGTGGAGGACCTCTAGAGGCGGGACCATGGCGGCACAGCCCCACAACACTTGTAGTTCATAGGTGCTCGACTTCCGCAAGGCGGACTTGGCCCATCTGACGTAAAACGCGTCGGCTGGGCCAAAAAATATGTGAGAGATGGTTGATAGCTCTGGCTGTGAACAACCAATTTCAAAAATTTCAACGGATTCGAAAACCTTAGGGGCGTGAGATTTTATATATATTCATATTCCCCACGGGAAAGCCGTCCTTTAAGTAAGATCAGGTATATGTAGGCTACTTTACTGAGTATTTATTTTTAACTTTTTTACATTTACTCCCTACATTTTAAGCCAAATTATGTACTTTCTACTCCTTACATTTTCAAAACAGGCTAGTTACTTTAGTTTTAATGCACAACAAACAAACATGATGTAGCTGTTGTTTGTCTCTCTCTTCTCGTGCTCTCCCAGTTGTCACGCATTATGTGCACCTTTTTGGTGGAAAAATCAGATCACACAAACTATTAAACAAGTATCTTTATACACCTTAAAACATGTTTGGAGGAAATCTTTCAAGTTTAATAGTCTTTGATTTTGAATTATATTAATATGACATGAGTTTCTGTTAGCTTTGCACAGCCGGTAGAAATACTTTTTTACTTTTATACTTTATTAGCCTACATTTCAGAGCCTGTATTTTTTTTAACTTTGACTTGAGTAAACAAGTTGAATCAGTACTTCTACTTTGACCAGTCTTTTTTTACACAAGTAACTGTACTTGTACTTAAGTAAAGAGTGTGTGTACTTTTCCCATCTGTGGCTGCAGTGTAAGATTCATGGCTCTCAATCAGTCGGCCCTGCCTCCTAATGAGAGCAATAATGGAGTTCTGCATGATAATGATTTCATTTCATCGATTTATATCAGGACAGATACACAACGTATAACATGTGTCAACATCTGATGACATGTATCATAGCATTTATAGGCTAGGCTCATTTGCAGTGCCCATCCCTAGATGTTATTAAAAGCAGCTGTTAAAAGCAAAGTACAGTAAAAGGCAGTAAAATATACAGTAAACATAAACAAGGATATCATAAAATCAGTCAATCATGGAGCAACACAAATAATCATATACAAAGGATATAAAAATGATATAGGTCATAACCCACACACCCACAAACAGTCAATTGTGGGACCATTGGTAGTTATTCTTCAGTAACTCCTTTATATTGGTTTTAAAATGCTCCCAGCTATGATCCTGTTTAATGTGTGTGGGCAGACTTCCACATTTGGACCCCCTGTACAGTGAGGGCTGTTTGTCCTATAGGGAGGTTTTCCAGAGCGGCACTTTGCAGTTCCCTGCAACAGCACCTCTAGTGGCTGAGCCCGAAGCCCCCCGAGGTTTGACCATATCACAGAGAACATGAGCATGAACTTCTGTCTGTTTCAGAAACCATCATTCCACATACAGTAATAATGTGTTTGTTTGAGAAACTATGGAAGATTCAGTGTGAACAATGGACAAAGAAAAATGTATTAGCCTCAGATTCATTTCCTTCTCAATATTATTTGGAATATCAGTTATTATAGTAGTTATTATAGTATTACTAAACTGTTCCCATGTTACACATAATGATCAGATTTTCATTTTGATATGTCCTTATTAATTTACTCTTTCTGCTAAATCACCAGCGCACTCAAGTGGAGAGCACTCTAGTCCAGTCAAGTTGATTTGTGTAACAGCATTGTGTTGATGGTAGTTGCAGCAACCCATGTTAAGAGGGCTTGCCCAGGGGTGGATTCAGACTGCCGACCTCCTGCTTCCAAAGCGCACACGCTAACCACTACAACAAGAGAGCTAGCTCCCTTGGCAGAGCTGATTAACGGGCCTTTATGCTGGGGGAGTGAGTTTAACCAACTTCCTCGCTACCACTCAGGGCTCACATTCATTCAGTTACATTTGTATAGCTAATTCACAAGCATGTCTCAGAGAGCTTTACAGAGAATATGTCTAGCTAAGTCTCGTTAAGCACTATCAATAAACATAATTAAACAATCTTATATGAGAGAGGGAGAGGGGGGGATAGAATGGGGAGAAGGGAGAGAGTGGGGAGAGGAGAGGGAGAGAGAATGGATAGAACAAGGGGGACGGGGGAGAGAGAGAGCAGAACATACTGGGCCTGGGCGATACGGTTAAAATCAATGTCATGATAATCTCAGGGGTCAGTTTTGAAACAATGGATATCACAATATGGTTCATGCAAGCAAAGTCATGTTTAGTAATCCAATTATCATATATTATAATTACCTGGCAATTGTCATATTATCACGATATGATGCCACTAAAGACAAAAAATGATAGTACTGAAGTATCGCCCAGCCCTATAGGCATACATACAGCTGTTACTCATTCTGACCGGCCACTCCGCCGTAGCACCAGCACCACCGCCACCGAGGCAGCAGCGGCACACCGGAACCGGCAGCAGAGCAGCCAAACCAAACGAGCAACAACTGCAGACATTGTGACTATACAACACCGGCCTTCCCTCTGGCGCACACACAGCATTGGGCATACGGCACTTAACTCTAACCACTTCCATTTACAGCCTTCAAAATAAAAGCATACAGTGCTTTGTATGGCGTAGCTTAATATTAATAATAATAATAATAATAATAAACAATAATAATAAGACTGACTTCAAAAGTTCCCCGCTGTGAAATAAGTTTGATTTTGAAACAGTACTGTGTTGGTGTTATTTAGCCTTTTCATTGGCTATTGCATGGTTGAATCAATTAATTTAAACCTAGCACCAGACTGATTTTAGGTGGTGACCTGGCAATCTGGCCCAAATATTCCTAGTTCATATCATGGTAGAATGGGTGACTCAAACGGGTAGCTTGATTTTAAATGTCAGAAGTGTAGGCTACTTTTTGAGTTGATTGAGTTGCCTCCTATCTGGCTCTGAGTGATTTAAGATTATTTTGGTAAGAATTTACGCAGCACAGAACAGTGTATGTTTTTATTTTGAAGGCTGTAAATGGTTGTGTTCAGTGCCGTTTGTGTGCCCCTGCTGGGGAAGGGGGGAGGACCTGGCCTCTTTTGTTTCTAAGTTGAAGTAGCCTCCATCCGTCAGCGATCCACTGCCTATTCAAGGTGGCTGCATCTGTATCTTCAGTAGCTCCTGCAGTTTCTGCTTGTATCAAAGCATCTCTGATGTTTACTTCACCTGTTTGACAGTAGAGTATGCCTGGTCCTGATCCATGGTGGCTGGATTGAGGCTTTGGTAGGTGGAGTCTGGATTGGATTTAGAGGCTGGGGCAGACTTCTTCTTGGTGGGAATCTGCAACAAACAAGGTGAAGTTTAGCAAGGTGACAAGAGAAGACAGCACACCACTTGGACACGCCCAGTGATGGGCAAGCTACTTGGAAAATGTAGTAAGCTAAGCTACCAGTTACTCTCGATTAAATATAGCTAAACTACATCGAAGCTATCCCCAGAGAAATGTAGCAAGCTAAGCTACGAGCAACATGGCAAAAGCAGCTTGCTACATCAAAGCAATTTTTTTCTCACATTGAATCAACTTCATGTCAAAGAACAACTTTCCACCAAACAAATAGGCAGGCAAAAAAAATCTTATTTTGATTGTTTATTTACACTGAAACTCTCACTGGCACAATATTCAAAAACAGACAATAAAACCTGAACATCTTCTTCATCACTGCCAGTGGCTCCCTCTGGCTCTGCCATCTTTCAAAGTTCGTTGCTGTGACTTCGCCAGCACATGACATATTTTACCCTACCCTTAACCAATCATCAGTCTTCATTGCCTAAACCCAACCCAATCAGAGGCAGAGTAGTGCCGGGTCTTGCTGCAAGAGAGGCAAGGGTGCTAAAAAGCAAGGATGACTTGTCTGTCATAATGGAACTGGAAGTGCTTTATTGGCTACACAGGCACACTTGACATATGCAATGTCTCCTCCTGTTTAATCCAAACTGCCGCAGAAATCTCCACTGCGTGCTTTGCTCATGGATTTTCTCTGGCAAGTAGCTTGTAGCTTTTGCGGGAAGCTACAAGCTACTTGGGTCTATAAATAGCTTAGCTACTGAAAAAGCTACTTGGGTCAAAAGTAGTGAAGCTACCACCAAGCTACTGAGAAATGTAGTTAAGCTATGTAGCTTCGCTACTTGTAGCAAGCTACTGCCCAACACTGGACACGCCCACCTAATGGCTGCACCCTAGGTAAAGCTCCTGACCATCCCCGGCTAAAATCCACCGGCATCCTCCACATAAGATGATTCAAGATCACTCAAAATACTGGTGTAACCCAGGGTTAAATTAGGGGTTAGCTATAGTTTTTTACATTTTATTTTAAGTAAAAGCTAATTTTTCAAGCTCTTTTATTTTATTATGAACCACCATGTGACTGTCAACCTACCTACTGCAATACCATATACCTACCTGTTTACTTACCATACCAGTTGACCTGCCAAATGCTTACCTGTTGTGTACCTGTATGTATGTATGTATGTATGTATGTGTGTTGTTTTATTTATTTTATTACTTACCTGCTATATTTACCTGCTGTGTGATTATTGTATTTTTATTTTATTGAATTGAACGTTGAAGTGAATTTTTAGCCATTGGGTGGCTACGCCACCATTTTCCACCACTGTGGACTACCAAAAGTGGGACAGTACACCCAAGGACTGCCAAAGGGTTTGCCAATGTACCTTGCTAGCCAGCCTGGTTGGAAGGCATGTCAAGACATGTCACCAGGAGTTCATTAATGCAGTTCTCACGGAGCGGGACTGTGATTGGAGGGATGTGGCCGCAAAGGTGGGCACAACAGAGACTGCGGTAAAACGGGCATAGGGGATTGGTGGAGTGGCGCAGGGAGAGGGCGGAGCTACGGAGTTTTCGGGAGAGGAGAAAGTTTTGGAGTCAGTCTGATCTGGGAGTGAAAGGAGAGACATTGCGTGAATTTACTGCAGAAGTTTAGAGAAGTATTAGTTAGCTGGCGTTGCTCCTGCCTAGCGTGTGGAAGTTTGGCACTGGTAGGTGGTATGGAGGTGGCCTCAAGCTACTAAGGACTTTTAAGAACTTTGCTGGAAGAAGAGCGGTCTGTCCACCGTTCACGGATAGTGAAGAGCGGAGCCGTTCTCCACTGATTAGCTCAGTCAGTGGGTATGTCGTGTTAACTGGCTCTCGCCAGATCAGTGAGTCCACATTAGTTAACCGGCACGAGAGACCAGCGTCAGCACTGTGTTTGACAGAAGCGCAGAGTAAAGCGGACACCGGTGGATTTCTCCCGTTTCTCAGCCCAGCTCCACAGAAGGACTGCGCCCGATATCCACATCTCTCTCTCTCTGGCCACGGGAGTTTCACTCACCTGTCCCCCGTCTGATTCATTTGCCCGCAGCCCGCCACCACCTGTTCAGGTACAGTCCGTGTGTATTTTTTTGGCTCTGAAAAGAGTGAAGAGGCTATTCTGCCAGCCACAAGGAACTCACACCAAAAGCGCAGTACTGCAACGGGGTGGGATAAGTAATTTTGTGTGCTTTGCGGGGACTGTGTATATTGGCCAGTTGCAGCTAAGTGTGTGTGTGTGTGCGTGGTGTATGCAAGGTGGGCCCACATAATTGTTTATTTTACAACTGGTGTTATTGATAGTCATTATAAGTAATCAAACATTACAGTACATGCTGTTTGATGATTTATTTTGTTTATTGCATTTTTCCATTGCATATTTCTTTTAGTATTGACATTTCATCTGTGAGGTGATTTTGTAATATTGAAGGCCTGATTTCTGAAAGCAGGACAGTAAATTCACAGGTACCAATACACCTTACAGTACAGGACTGGTGTATTGTTTATTTGTTTATTACCATTTCTGAGGGTATTCATAGCTGTGAATAGCATTTCTTTTGTGGAGTGTTTCATTTCATTGTTGCTTACATCCTGAAAGAAAAAAGAAACAAAGTATTATTATCACTGTTATTATTTGTTAGGCAATTGTATAATTAAATTCTGGTTTTATATTTTTCTATACTTACCTGGTAGCGTGATATTATTACTTTTCAGTGTATTTCACTTACCTGAGGGTATTTCCTATAAGAGAAAGGGGGAGAAATATAATTAGTATCTATAGTTATTAGGGATTAGAAACACATTGAGGATACATTATACATTAGTCTATAGGATAAGGTATATTAATGGGGCATTGTTTAGTAAGTATTTAGAGTACAGTAGAGGTAATTATAATTTAAAGGGCACTTACCTTGAATTTACAGGTCCCCTCCACTGTCATTATTAAAGGGGCATTTCTAATACAAAGATAAATCAAACAAAAAACCTAAAGGGAAAAAGTCCTATATAGACTCATAGGCAAAGAACTCGGGAAGCACTAAACCTATTAGCTCATAGGGGTACACAAGTGCTACACTAGAATCTTTACTAATATGAACAAAGGCTTCAGGAAGGAGTTCAATTTAAGATCTGCGACGACGAAAGAGGTAAAAAACAGCGAGATATCTCCCTACTTCCCGCAGAAGAAGGCTGGCCGCGAGGACGCCGTTGTAAACGCGGAAATGCCTGAGACAACTGAGGACAGCCTAGCAACTATCCTGTCTGAACTGAGAACGTTCAGAAATGAAAACAATGAAAAGCTAGATAAGATGACAAATGCCATAGCTACAGTGGAACAAGCGGTTGGAGGCTTAACAACAAGAATGACAGAGGCTGAAAATCGTGTCTGCACAGTGGAAGATAGAGGCCTGCGCTTCGACAGACTAATAGGCTACCTGCTACGACGTGATAAAATGCTGGAGGAGAGATGTGAGGGTTTGGAAAACCACACGAGAAGGAACAATTTGCGGCTGTACGGGGTCATGGAGGATTCAGAAACAGGAGATACAGTGCAATGGATCGAGAATTTTCTTAGAAACATTCTTCAATTCGCAGAGGATCTCCCCCTCAACTTAGAAAGAGCACACCGCTCCATACAGCAGAAACCAACAGACCCGAACGCGCCGCCAAGATCATTTATCCTGAAGTTTCTCCGCTTCCAGACGAAACAACAGGTGATCACAAAGGCATGGAAATTAAAAGACCTACAGTTCAGAGGGAAGAGGATTTTGATGGACCACGACTACTCGCCAGCCCTACAGAGAAGGAGACGAGAATACAGCGAGATCAAAAAACAGCTAAAGGAGAGAAACATCAAGTTCCAAACTCCTTATCCAGCGGTGTTGAAAGTACACCTGCAAGACGGCATAAAAACATACAACTCGGCATGGTAAGCTGCTGAAGCACTGCTACCACTGGGAATCTCAACATCAATCTCAGAGGAAGAAAGACTGGAAAAAGAACTTCACAGCCTCGGATGGCAAACGGCAGGTGGGAAAAACCGACGCAGGACACCGTGGATGAATCAGAGTATGATCACGGACTTGAAGGAGCTGCACAGACCAGAGGATGATTGAATAAATGTGAATACGCGGTGAGCAGAAATATGAGTTGTCGGTGAGTTGGCCTATTTGATAAATCATGGTAGGCTATACACTGCTAAAGTCAATAAACGAACTGGACTGAGAAGGACAGAGTGATACACTAGGAGACCAATGCGAGGCTTTTTTTCGTTTTCTTTTGTATATTGTTTTGAATTTGTTTATCCTTTGTGTGTTTGTTTATTTTTCCAACAGTTTTTCTCTGTTTCTTTTTAGTTCATTTGTTTGTTTTTTGTGCGTGTGTGTGAGTGTGCGTGTGAGTAGGTGGGTGTGTGTGTGTGTGTGTGTGTGTGTGTGTGTGTGTGTGTGTGTGTGTGTGTGTGTGTGTGTGTGTGTGTGTGTGGATGGGTGGACGTGGGTGAGGGTGTGTATGTATGTGTGGGTTTGTAAAATAATTCTATTTGTCCCCCATAATGTATGAGTGTATACATGTACAGGCACGCATAAAATATCATTCTTATATCCTGCTGATTATCGAATAGAATAAGGGCCCTCATGAATGACAGAAATCTGAGTAGTTAGAAATATATTCGGTATTAATGCCGCATGACAATGGGCAATGTAGCCTATAGTTATGAGTTGTCGGTGAGTTGGCCTATTTGATAAATCATGGTAGGCTATACACTGCTAAAGTCAATAAACGAACTGGACTGAGAAGGACAGAGTGATACACTAGGAGACCAATGCGAGGCCTTCTTCGTTTTCTTTTGTATATTGTTTTGAATTTGTTTATCCTTTGTGTGTTTGCTTATTTTTCCAACAGTTTTTTTTCTGTTTCTTGTTAGTTCATTTGTTTGTTTTTTGTGCGTGGGTGTGAGTGTGCGTGTGCGTGTGCGGGTGTGTGTGTGTGTGTGTGGGTGGATGGGTGGACGTGGGTGAGGGTGTGTATGTATGTGTGGGTTTGTAAAATAATTCTATTGGTCCCCCATAAGAATGTATGAGTGTATACATGTACAGGCACGCATAAAATATCATTCTTATATCCTGCTGATTATCGAATAGAATAAGGGCCCTCATGAATGACAGAAATCTGAGTAGCTGGAAATATATTCGGTATTAATGCCGCATGACAATGGGCAATGTAGCCTATAGTATAGCTCTAGAAAAGACTCTATAAACTAAGATGCTATGAGCCAGTAATCCAATGGTATATTTATGTGCAATAGGATTATTGATACTGGAATCAGATGCAGGCTATAAAATACAAAAAAAAAAAAAAAAAAACTTTCTCTGCTCTATTGCTGCTATTATAACTTTCTCTTCTATCATAAGGTGGGGAAGATGCATAGCCGATGAGGATGGGGTGAGCACTGCAGTACCTAGGATGCATCATGTTAATGCGAACACAGTTAGGAAGTAGTTCGCACAGCTGTCAATTACCAGTTTTATTTACTTTTTGATTTTCCTTTTATTGTCATTGTCTAAACCCCCCCCCCCCCCCCCCCCCCCACATCTGACAGCTTAGGCCCGGGACCCCCGTGTGGTTTTCCCGGATATTCCTACTATAGGAAGTAATAGATTACTGTTCCTTTTTGGAATTAGAGATTCATTGGAAAGATTCAACTAAGTTCAAAATGGGAAGTCCATACAACACCTACTTTGGTTATGTTATTGTTATGTTATTCAATATTGCGCTAGTGATGACACAGTTTTTTGTTTTTGCCTTTGTGATGTTAATTAATTTTGTTTTTTTTGTCCAAAACCCTGCAGAGAGCACTCTACATGAACATGCTGGGGTTACTTAAGGTAATAAGTTATAATGTGAAAGGGCTAAAGAGCCCTATAAAGAAAAAGAAAATATTACAACAACTGAAGCATTTGGGATGTCAAATAGCATTCCTGCAAGAAACTCATTTGTCAGAGCTAGAACATGGGAAATTAAAGAAGTCATGGGCAGATAAGGTGTTTTATTCATCACATACGTCGGGGAGAAGAAGGGGGGTTGCAATTCTAATACATAGAACAATTAATTTCATGGTCACTTCAATGCATAGAGATACAGAGGGAAGATATATATTGGTAAATGGGAACATAGATGGAGTGGACGTCTCGCTGCTAAACATCTACGCCCCAAACGAAGACGATCCAAGATTCATTAAAACGATCTTTACTGTAATATTAGAGAAAAGTGTGGGGCTTCTGTTAATGGGGGGAGATTTTAACTGTGTAATGTCACAGGTAAAGGATAGACAACCAGTTCCCTCAACCCCCCCTCCTAGGATGAATGGGATGCTTAGTGATTGCTGTAGGGAGACAGGAATAATAGACGTATGGAGACATAAATTCCCAAACGGCAGAGATTTAACATTTTATTCGAACAGGCACTCATCTTACTCGCGTATCGATTATTTTTTTGCCCCAAAATCGGAATTATATAGAATAAGTAATATTAATATATTGCCAATAACGCTTTCTGATCATTCACCATTAGTGTTGTCGTGGGATTTGGGACAAAAATACTTCTAGACAGTGGAGACTGAATGCTTCTCTTCTTAACGACCGTGAGTTTGTAAAATATGTTAGAACTGAATTAAAAACGTACCTTGAACTGAATGTAACTCCAGAGGTCTCCCCACTAATTATATGGGACTGTGCCAAGGCGTACCTTAGGGGGCGCATCATATCCTTTGCAAGTGCAAAAAAGAAGAGAAACGAAGCAAAACGACTCGAATTGGAAAATGAAATAACTAATTTGGAACAACAACATAAAAATAATTCATCCCCGAATATCTCGACTGCTCTTCGAATAGCGCGAAGGGAATTAGACATATTATTGACAGAAAAAATTGAAAGACAATTGAGTTTCGCCAAACAAAGGTATTATGAACAGGGAAGTAGAGCAAGTAGATTACTGGCATTCCAGTTAAGAAAACAACAAGCGGTAAATATAGTTCAAAAATTAAAATCTAAAAATCCTCGCTCCTTTCTAACAAAACCAAACGAGATTGCAGAATCCTTTGCACAGTTTTATAAAACTTTGTATAAGAATTCAGATATGTGTACTGATACAGGAGCGTTGAACTCCTTCTTACAAGAAATAAAATTGACAGAGTTAACAGATACAATGGCTAAAGAATTAGACAAACCAATCGGGGCAACGGAAATTGAGGAAGTAATATTAACACTTAAGAAAAATAAAAGTCCAGGGCCTGATGGCTTTATTAACACCTTGATTGCCAGCGACGAGTGTACTCGTCAAACACAATCCAGCTGTTAACTGCCAGCGACGAGTGTACTCGTCAAAAAAATCGATTTTTTTTTTTTGACGGTAGGTTGTGCATCTAAGCCTTTTACATCTCTTATATAGGTATTGGACGTGTACAACGTGTACAACCCATTCCACCGACCCACTAAGTGGCGACAAGGAAGGAGGAAGGCAAGCAAAAAGCAGTGTGACTGAAGCCATTCTCATGAAGGTGGATTGGCGAAGGCGCTTTTATTTTCGCGCTGATTGCTGGCGATACGGGATTGCAAATTTACATAATACATTACAGGTGGAACAAACTTTGAAACACGCAGCATAAATATGACCAGAATCGCAAAAGCTTCTCTCAACCAAAACTCCAAGAAGCAAGCGAGTCCATGCCGACTTCCTCAAACAGCAGCCGTGCAGATCGACAGGCACAGGACAGCAGCAAAAGCACTGAGACTGTGACGGCCGCTGCAGGCAAGAAGAGGGAGGAGTTGAAGCCTCTCGCTCTCTCCCTCTCTCTCTCTCTCTCTCTCTCTCTCGCTCTCTCTCTCTCCCTCCCTCCCTCTCTCTCTCTCTCTCTCTCTCTCCCTCTCCCCCTCTCACTAGGATTAAACCTAGTGCGTCTCCCTCCCGAGAGGGAGGGAGAGAGAGAGAGAGGGAGGGAGAGCGAGAGGGAGGGAGAGAGAGAGAGAGAGAGAGAGAGAGGGAGGGAGAGCGAGGGGGAGAGAGAGAGAGAGAGAGAGAGAGAGCGAGAGGGGGAGGGAGAGAGAGAGAGAGAGAGAGCCAAAAATGAATGGTTAAAGTGACAGTTCTATCGAATTTCACAAAAAGCTGTTTATCTCTGAATATTCTTTCTGACGCTAAAACCATGCTGTATTCAACTGCTAATGCTTACATAACTACTAACTCTACAAACTAACTCTTTTAGACAGAGAAAGTACACATTCTATTAGTACTTTTGAGATATTGTATGTTCACAAACTCCAAGCAGAAAATAATTCTCGGCTCCTGTAAAATGAGCCACAATCCTCAAAAAACGGCTTGGCAGAAGCTACCTACAGCAAGAAAAAAACGGCTGGCAGTCAATGTGTTAATGAATTTTTTAAAATGTTTAAGGATATGGTGTCCCCCCTACTGATACAAGCCTATCATTGCTGTCTGGAATCTGGCTCTTTGGCTCCCTCCTGGAGGGATGCAACAATAGTCGTTATACACAAGGAGGGTAAGGACCCTACTGAGTGCCAGTCATACAGACCCATTTCATTATTGAACTGTGACCTCCGAATCCTAACAACAACTCTCTCTAGACGGGTAAACAAAATTATAACTCAAGTGATACACCCTGATCAGACCGGGTTTATAAATGGCCGTTACTATGGTGATAACATTAGAAGGCTCCTTAATATTATGACTCATGCTCAAACAGGAGGAGAGGAAGCCATGCTTCTCTCCTTAGATGCACAGAAGGCGTTTGATCGCATATCCTGGCAATTTTTATTTCAGACATTATCACGATTAAATTTTGGACCTAGCTTCCTCAAATGGATTAAAACACTATACTCAAACCCACAAGCGTCAGTTAGAGTTAATGGGTGCAGATCAGAGGCTTTCAATTTAGAACAAGGTTGCAGACAAGGCTGCGCGCTCTCGCCTTTATTGTTTGCGATTTGCATTGAACCCCTTGCCCAGTTAATTAGAGATGATATAAATATAAAGGGTATCACGGTCGGAGAAGAGGAGCATAAACTCTCGTTATATGCAGACGATGTCCTACTATATTTGTCCCATCCCACGACAACTATACCTCATTTAAAAAAGATCATAGATACATTTGCTTTTTATTCAGGTTATACTATAAATGTGGAAAAAACTGAAGCCATGGACATTGGATATAGAATCCCCCACCTTGTTAAATCTCAGAGTGGGTTTAAATGGCCCACAGGAGGGATTAAATATCTCGGAATCCATGTTCCTCACTCCCTGCAGCAATTATATAGTGCCAACTATGACAAAATAATGAAAGGTATTAACTCATTCATGGCCAGTTTAGGACTGCCAATATTTAGCACAGGCCAAAGATTTTCATAATTGTTGGTCATCTTTCAAGACCCACAGTAAATTATCTATTAGCACCAAAGTGATTTGCAATACCTCAAAATGAAGATGTACGTCTCTGGGTTCACCAGGAAAAAAAAAGTGAGCTTTTAGCATGTTCTGTACTCTACTTATAGCCATTTATATACACCCTGTTTTCACCAAAAAGGTCTCCCTGAGAAGATAAATAGGAGAAAAGGCAATTTTTGTAATCTCAGGCAGAACTCGCTCTCAATTCTTTTATTTTGAACTGTTATATATATATATATATATATATATACATGAAGTGCTTTTTTTACATTCAACAATACAGTTTACTCAGTGTGAGTGAGTGTGCAGACAGACACACAGACAGACACACAGACAGACACACAGACACACAGACACACACACACACACACACACACACACACACACACACACAGAGAGAGTTCTGTCCACAGCTGCTGCTGGATCGCACCTCTTCCCAGGGAATACTACTGATCGCCCCGCAAATTAGCATAGGAGGGGAGAACACCAAACTGGTCTGAGATCAGCGTCTAGCCTCCTCTGCCTCTGCAGCGTTTTCCTCCTCTCCTTCGGGCTGGGACGAATGCTGCGACACAGGAACGGGGTCGGCTTGGCTTTGGGACCAGGCGCTGGAACCGGATCGATCATGTTGGTTTGACTTCCGCGAAGAACTCAATCCAGGTTCGCCCTGCAGCAGAGGCGACCAGCGCAGCGCGCCGAGGGGTGTTTCAATGGCGTTTCTCCGCTATGCAACAGGCAGCGTTTCTCCGTTTTCTCCTCCTCTTCCATTTCAAAACAACAGCTGCGGCGGTATGTGTTTGATAACGTGTTGTCGGCTTGACCTGATAACATGTCACAGGCTGGGGAAGTCTTTGAACTACGCGCTGTACTAATAAAAACAAAAACACGTCAAACACGTCATTGGCGGGGAGGGCTATTTCTGATAACACGTCAAAGACGTCTTTGGCGGTGAATGAGTTAAGAATGACTTGGAACGATGGACGCCCCTCCCCATATCTCTTATAGGACAGATAGAGAGTGTACGTATGAATGTTTTACCTAGATTGCTTTATTTATTTCAAATGTTACCTATTAAGATTCCAATAATTACTTTTGATTTATTAGATCGGCTGATTTCAAGATTTATTTGGCAGGGGAAAAGACTGTGCATTAGATTTAAAATATTACAACTTCCCAAATCTGATGGTGGACTTTCCCTGCCAAATCTAAAGTACTACTTTTGGGCAGCTCAGAAACCAATGACAGCATGGATTAGTGAACGTACAGAGACACGATGGCTGAACATTGAGAAACATCTTTGCCAAGAGACTCTTTCAAATCTACCATTTTTAGATGTCCCAGCTAAAGAAATTAGGATGAGTGAATGGACTAAAATGACTATGAATGTATGGGGGGAAATACAGAGATTCTTTAATTTGCCCAAGTCAGTCTCACCTTTATCAAACATAGGTTTGATCAAGAACTTTATCCCTAACCGATTGGATACGGGACTTAAAAAGTGGAAAGATTACGGCCTGCTTCATATATACCAGCTATTTTGTGAAGATAACCTGAAGTCCTTCGAACAAATACAAACAGAATTTAACTTACCAAGGACTGATTTTTATTTCTACTTACAGCTGAGAAGCTTCTTAACTAAACACAAAGATCTGTGTAAAATAAGAAATCTTAGCGAAATAGATAGATTCTGGATAAAGGTGCAGACTGAGAATGTGTTATGTAAGATTATTTCTAGACTGTATCAGGTGTTTCTGAGCATGGATTCAAATAATTCTATTAGTATAAAAGAAAAATGGGAGACTGAACTAGAACAGGAAATACCGACAGATATGTGGAAGAATGTATGTTCGGAAGCACACCTAGTCACATGCTCAAACTCTTGGAGAGAATTCCGGTGGAAGACTATAATCAGGTTCTTTAGGACACCACATATAACAGCTAAGATAAATCCAGCCATATCTAGTAACTGCTGGAGAAATTGTGGGGCACAGGTGGGCAACTATCTACATACATTCTGGTCATGCTCAAAATTGAAAAATTACTGGAATGACATATTTCAATCTGTCGGAGAAATAATGCATCTTGACATCTCACAAGACCCAAGACTTGCTATGTTAGGGATGACAACAGATGGGATAGAAGGAAGGAATCAAAACTATCTTCTTCAAATCTTGTTTACAGTAGCAGTGAAATGTATCACTCTGAACTGGTTAAAGCCTGACCCTCCTACTTATAATTTCTGGTTACAAAAATTAGGGGATGTGTATAAAATGGAGCAAATAACATACTCACTGAGACTTCAAAACCACACATTTACTAAAAGATGGGGTCCCATGATGATGCTATTAAGGTAATAAGATAATATCATACCTCACCTCGGTCAGGGTTTTGTCTGTTTTGTTTTGTTTTGTTTTGTACTTTTATTTTCATTTTGGCACTTGTCTGTTTTGGTCTTTTATTTTTCTTTTTTTCTTTTTTCTTTCTCTTTTATTTTATGAGATGGACATCATTGTGTAATCCATGTATGTACTGATGAGAAGAACGTAACATATCATCCTCAAATTGTACGAAACTAAAGTGGATGATTAATGTGCCCATCACTGTTTAATTTATTTGCTGTCTATGTTACTGTGTCTGAATTGCTGTAATAAAAAAAGAGTAAAAAAAAAAAGAGAAGACAGCACACCTCAAATACAGTGGGAGCCATGGAAACAGTCCTACATCTTGCATGTGTCTACAGTTAGACTGGACTAAAGGCCTCAAGTTGACTTGTACTTAAAGCGCAAATTATGCTCGAGTGAAATCGCCGGCGCTGACTGCGCCGAGGGGGTCGCCGCAGCTGGGCGTCCTATCGGCGCAGCTCGGCATAGGGGGCGTGCAGCACGTCGAAAATGTCACTCTGCGCCGTCTCGCGCCGTCAACTCTTTGTTGTGAGGAATGAGGAAATGCCATTTCCTCATTTAACGTGCTTGTCCCTCATCTAGCAAAGCGTTCTGCAGGCTCACCGGAATGAGTTTTGAAATGGAGGGACAATAAAATGTTCCCCCCCACCAACATGATTGCAAGTTCTTGGTAAACGACACGATAACGTTTTGGACGAGTTACGTTCGAGTATGCACAGTCTCGCTGTCGCCGCTCTGCGGCGGCAAGGCTCCAAGTCGTGGCTGCGCAAAACCATGCCGGGCGCTTAACTCAAGTGGCAGGTTAGTAACGTTAGCGGTTGTGATGACAGAAACAGAGTTAGGATGAATGCTTCAAAAAAGATAAATGTTGGCTCTGAATGTTGAGTTTCTAACTAAGAGAGGGCATCTAGATATTTCAGCACAAGTGTCGGTTTCAATGCAATTGTCTAATGTGTGGCCCTTCTCTTCCTTTATCTAACTCAGTAGCCTATGGCCGTCTGGAAAAATAAACGTTGGCTGCCGCCACCACACACACACACACACACACACACACACACACACACACACACACACACACACACACACACACACACACACACACACACACACTGCATCTGTATCTGTATCTGTATCTTCAGTAGCTCCTGCAGTTTCTGCTCATAGCAAAGCATCCCTGATGTTTACTTCACCTGTTTGACAGTAGAGTATGACTGGTCCTGATGATCCATGGTGGCTGGATTGAGGCTCTGGTAGGTGGAGTCTGGATTGGATTTTGAGGCTGGAGCAGACTTCTTCTTGGTGGGAATCTGCAACAAACAATGTGAAGTTTAGCAAGGTGACAAGAGAGGACAGCACACCTCAAATACAATGCGAGCCATGGAAACAGTCCTACATCTGGCATGTAACCTACATCTGCATAATACGACACACTCTAAACCACGCGTGATTTCTAACCCCACATAGGATAAGCAATAACCACGCCCTGTGGCGCCGGGATTGACCAGGAGCATTGATGCTTGGGACTAAAGCACCTGGGGTTTTTCATCTTTTAAAATAAAGATGTTTAAAAAACTATTGCTTGTTACATTTTCAGTGCTGTACCTTTTCTCTGGGTAAGAATTGAGCTTGAAATTAACGATACATTATATTATATGAGCTATGAACGTGAACACAACACCGTTTATATTATTGCATGTTTTTGTAGATTGTGTACATTGTGTAGATTACAATTATTATGCTTATTATTATTATTATTATTATTACTATGCTAAGGAAGGTAGGTGACCATCATTCATTTCAATGTCCGCTCTCAATATCGCTGTCTGTTCTCAAGAGCTATTCAGTTGGTTCATGAAATCGCTGGGCTGCGTGCCCTCCAGTGTTGCTCCTGGCCAATCCCGGCGCCACAGAGCGTGGTTATTGCTTATCCTATGTGGGGTTAGAAATTCGGCCCCAGGGCCGGACCCCGGCCACTGGACCATCCATCATCTCAATCTGGCCCTCAACGTTCTCAAAGGAAAACAAAACGACCCCAAAAAATCAATAAAAGGCAGCATCATGTTAGTAGTGGCTTGTGACCCTGAGATACCTGCTGAAGATGCAGAAGGGTTCCCAACAATGTGGATGCTCTGACCACCCTTCACCAAAGAAGACCACCATTAGGAGGAACCAACTGACAGCACCATACAGTGGCAGCCATCTTGAATTGGCGCTCCCAGCTGGATCCCAGCCAGTTGCCAGGCGGCTGCCTTGCAGGGAACTGAACTTTGTTATACCATAAGGGACCCTGCTTTGGAGTAACTAAGAATATCTGTCTTGTTGTACCCCACTAACTTTGTTAGCACTAAGCACAGACTGGTCCATGGTCATGGATCTTGATATTAGTACTTATTTTTGATATTCATAATTAATTATTTTCTTATTTTTTATTGATTCTTATCCATTCGTAACTTCATTCCTCATACCTCATATCCGTGGTTTGACATCCGGGTGAAGACACACGCTTGAACGACGCCATTAAGGCCATGAGCGAGAGAGGACAGACGCTGGGCTCCACCTATGACGCTCTGACCGCCTCCCCACCCGAGAGGCTCCTTCGCGGGCATCGGATTTACTGTGCCTCGGTGTTTAGCGCATACGTCAAACCGGAAGCCATGGAAAGCCCTTAGAACGCCAGATCACGACGATCTTAGAGATCCAGGCTCAGTTTTCGACGCTGATTCCAGAAATGCCAGCCGCGAGTCTCTACAACGAATGGTCGCGGAGATACGATGTACTTTCAAATAAGGTAAATTTAACAAAAACAAACATAAAACTGCCCAT
The DNA here is from genome assembly GCF_964638095.1 of Poromitra crassiceps. NCBI lineage: Eukaryota > Metazoa > Chordata > Actinopteri > Beryciformes > Melamphaidae > Poromitra > Poromitra crassiceps. The sequence continues at coordinate 35,305,284 of NC_139645.1, forward strand.
TTTCGACTGCCAGCTAATTTTCCACAAAAAAAACACAAAATCCGGGTTCCCAGGTCATGTGACATGTTGCCATGACGATCACTGTACTGTATATTTCATGTCAAACTGCATGCAATTGGTTGCTGTGCCAACACTGAGCAAATAGGGGGGGGGGGGGGGCAAACACAATAGAAACTACAAATTTGATGTCTTGACTCGAGCTGAGAGGTGTAAGATCAGAAAAATAATTATTTCTGGGGAAAGTACGTGGGAGTCGATTTTTTTTTTGTTTTTTTGCAAAATTAACATTGAAATCAATAGGAAAACTATGCAATGGATTTTGAAGCCTTGTAACTACACCAAATGTTCAATCAACTCCAAGGTTAGATATTAAGGTCAAATTTAAAGGTATTTGGTCCAGGATGCCCGCTGAAAAAAATGAAATAAATTAATTTTGTAAAAATTTCCTGGAGGTCTCAAAAAGGCGGTTATAATGAAAGTCAATGGACCATGCAGCCGGGCCAGTGGTAAGTTGATGTTAATGTGAATTTCTGGGTGCCAGGATGATTTTTTTCTAGTCCTGGCAAGGTGAATTACCATAATAAACCATAAAGAAAACCTGGGCTGAATTTTAGACATTTCGTTCCAAGATTTTCCAAATTTCCGATACGCGATTACCGCTTAGATCCGGCCAGCCGGACCAGTAGGGTACAAGGGTTAAGAGGTCAAATTGGTTAAAGTTATAAGTTGAGTTGAGTCAAGTTAAGTTAAGTATATTCAGTTAAGTTTCTGTGTTATCTTTGTTTAATCTGCCAAGGACCTGTCAGGGATCCACCGCCAATTCAAGATGGCTGCATCTGTATCTTCAGTAGCTCCTGCAGTTTCTGCTTGTATCAAAGCATCTCTGATGTTGACTTCACCTGTTTGACAGTAGAGTATGACTGGTCCTGATGATCCATGGTGGCTGGATTTAGGCTCTGGTAGGTGGAGTCTGGATTGGATTTAGAGGCTGGAGCAGACTTCTTCTTGGTGGGAATCTGCAACAAACAAGGTGAAGTTTAACAAGGTGACAAGAGAGGACAGCACACCTCAAATACAGTGGGAGCCATGGAAACAGTCCTACATCTGGCATGTACCCTACATCTGCATTAACACGACACACTCTAAAGTTTAAATCACACATGAGCAAGATACGGCCCGAGGGCCGGACCCCGGCCACTGGACCATCTATCATCTCAATCTGGCCCTCAACGTTCTTTCTATATCCCCCCCCCCCTGCTAATTTTAATGTATTTATCCTTCTTGCTACTCCACCCTCTGCTGATCTGGAGAGAGACGAAACTGGCTCCATGCTTCCTCCGAGACATGGGCAGTAGCCAGCCGCTTCTTTTCACCTGACAGGGGAAGCTTCACCGGTAGGACATAGCACGTGGGAGGATCACGCTATTCCAACGAGTTCCCCTCCCTCCGAACAGGCCCCCCAGATGACCAGAGGAGGCACCACTTCAGTGACCAGGATATTGCATGTTTTGGTGAGGGGTTCCTATATGAACGAAACCCCCAGGGGGCACGGGGAGAACATGCAAATTCCAGACAGAAAGGTCCTTTTGACGACCCCACCCGGGCGGTGGGCACTCGAGGACATGCAGACCGTCACGCACTCCTTCAGCGCTCACAGCGTCTCAGGTGGGAATTGAACCCAGGACCTTCTAGCTATGAGGCGACAGCGTTTACCAGTACCACTGCGCCACCATCCCCTGGCCCTCAACGTTCTCAAAGGAAAACAAAATGACCCCCCCCAAAAAATCAATAAAAGGTAGCATCATGTTAATACATCTGGAGGTGAATGTCTACAATGAGTCTGTACTGCTGTTTAACTCTATTCCAACAGAGGCCACTGTCTACAGTTAGACTGGACTAAAGGCCTCAAGTTGACTCTTGCTCAGCTCAAGTGGCAGGTTAGTAACGTTAGCAGTTGTGATGACAGAAACAGAGTTAGGATGAATGCTTCAAAAAAGATAAATGTTGGCTCTGAATGTCGAGTTTCTAACTAAGAGAGGGCATCTAGATATTTCAGCACAAGTGTCGGTTTCAATGCAATTGTCTAATGTGTGGCCCTTCTCTTCCTTTATCTAACTCAGTATGGCCGTCTGGAAAAATAAACGTTGGCTGCCGCCACCACACACACACACACACACACACACACACACACACACACACACACACACACACACACACACACACACACACACTCCTGCTCTAAACACTTTATATTATGTACATTTAAAGGATTTCACATTTTCCAAAACTTGAGACCTTTGTTACACCATAAGGGACCTTGGTTTGGAGTAACTAAGAATATCAATATTGTGTATTAAGAGGTTGAATTGGTTAAACTCAGGATAAGTTGAGTCAAGTCAAGTATATTAAGTTAAGTCTCTGTGTTGTTGATATTTGTTTCATCTGCCAAGGACCTGTCAGGGAGCCGCGGTCAATTCAAGTTGGCTGCATCTGTATCTTCAGTAGCTCCTGCAGTTTCTGCTTGTATCAACGCATTTGTGATGTTGACTTCACCTGTTTGACAGTAGAGTATGACTGGTCCTGATCCATGGTGGCTGGATTGAGGCTCTGGTAGGTGGAGTCTGGATTGGACTTAGAGGCTGGAGCAGACTTCTTCTTGGTGGGAATCTGCAACAAACAAGGTGAAGTTTAGGAAGGTGACAAGACAGGACAGTACACATCAAATACAGTGGGAGCCATGGAAACAGTCCTACATCTTGCATGTACCCTACATCTGCATTAACACAAAACACTCTAAAGTTTAAACCACACATGAGCAAGATACGGCTCCAGGGCTGGACCCCGGCAACTGGACCATCTCAATCTGGCCCTCAACGTTCTCAAAGGAAAACAAAACAAACCCCCCAAAAAATGAATAAAAGGCAGCATCATGTTATCTGGAGGTGAATGTCTACAATGAGTCTGTACTGCTGTTTAACTCTATTCCAACAGAGGCCGCTGTCTACAGTTAGACTGGACTGGCTCTTGTCAAAGGATGGCATGCAACCTTATTCCCCACTGAAGTCAGCTGCTGTGGTTTCCCAGCAACATCAGTGTGATATTTCTTACAGAAGGTCGGCTTGGAACCCAAACAACTGAAGAAGGCACCCGGAAGATGGAGCCATGGCATCTGAGACCATCTCAAGATGGTTGTGTTGACGAGAGCCCGCAGTTGGAAACCTTCTGCAAGCGAAGGCTAATTTCCTCTTTGTTGCCCCCCTCAGGCGAGGTGTAGCCTACAGGCTAAGGGACAAAACGCTTGTGAACCTACCTGCTGAAGATGCAGAAGTGTTCCCAACAATGTGAATCCTCTGACCAGCCTTAACCAAGGAAGACCACCATGAGGAGGAGCTTTGGAGTAACTAAGAATATATGTATTGTTTATTAAGAGGTTGAATTGGTTAAACTTAGGATAAGTTGAGTTGAGTCAAGTTAGGTTAAGTATATTAAGTTAAGTTTCTGTGTTATCTTTGTTTCATCTGCCAAGGACCTGTCAGGGAGCCGCTGCCAATTCAAGGTGGCTGCATCTGTATCTTCAGTAGCTCCTGCAGTTTCTGCTTGTAGCAAAGCATCTCTGATGTTGACTTCACCTGTCTGACACGACTAGAGGATGACTGGTGCTGATCCATGGTGGCTGGATTGAGACTCTGGTAGGTGGGGTCTGGATTGGATTTGGAGGCTGGAGCAGAGTTCTTATAGGTGACACTCTGTAACAAACAATGTGAAGTTTAGACAGGACACCTCAAATACAGTGCGAGCCATGGAAACAGACCTACATCTTGCATGTATCCTACATCTGTTCTGTATTAACACACACTTAACACTTTAGATCCTGCTCAGGTGTAAATAGGCCACCCTTCTCATAATTATATATTATGAGAAGGTAGGGATTATTGTACGGTAGGGATATATATATATATATATATATATATATATATATATATACATACATACATAAATACATACATACATACATACATATTATATATATATACATAAATAGTAGTCATAGATGTAAATAGTTTAAAAATCTAGTTAAAAATGCATAAATACAGTTTAATACGTATGCATGGATAAAATAAATAAATAAATATAAAACTGTACATGGATGATAAAATGTATAAATTAGAAGTCATACTGTTTACAGCTTTAAGAGTCAAAGTTTGGAGTTCATGCAAATGACCATATAGTTTGTTTGTTCATTCAAGGATTCAACTCGTGTAGTCAGACGATCAGCCTAACTTGCTTTGTAGCCTAATCTGTCTATCATTGGTTTTCTTTAAAGGGATAGTTCGGTTTGTTTGAAGTGGGGTCCTATCAGCTAGTAAGATACACTAACTTAATTAGGTACAGTGGTCTTGAAGCGGGGCGCAGCATCTAACGAGATCCGGCACCCAGAGCAGCAGCCAAACCAGCCTTTTCTCTCTCAGTACTGGGGGTCAACAACTAAAACTATAACTGTAATTTAGCCACCTAAAACAACGCCCACCTAAACAAATCGATATCCGTGTACATGCACGCTCTATTTTGACAATTTTCAGCGCTTTACTTTTCCGCAAAACAGCAGTTTCATTCGGCACTGCTTTTTCTCCCAACCGTACAACTACCGTATTCCTCCGCTAAAAGCCAGCTCAGAGCCGCAGCACTGGATTACTCCGCAGTTATTTGGGGGTAGGCTATTTTATTTCTCCCGGTTTGAAGACACAACAAATAGAATACATGAACGAAAATATGAGTGATTTTGATAGCGAGGATGATATGCCATTCACCTTGGTGACAAGAGGATACAATTATGAACCAGAGAGAATACAGAAGAGGAACTTTTGCAGAGAGTGAACAGGCAGAGAGATGCGCCTGCTGCCTAAATGCCTGGGTGCCCTGGCTGCAGACCTTATTCACCATTCCCAGGATAAATTGTGGAAAACGACCCAGACCAGAGAGGTCAGGTGACTTGTTGTCTCTAAAGTAAGTCAGTGTTTTATCTCTCTTCTAAGCCTTCCTGTTTTGTAAACCGCGGGGCTCTGTGCTGGCTTTTAGCGGAGGAATACGGTAGTTGTACGGTTGGGAGAAAAAGCAGTGCGGAATGAAACTGCTGTTTTGCGGAAAAGTAAAGCGCTGAAATTTGTCAAAATAGAGCGTGCATGTACACAGATATCGATTTGTTTAGGTGGGCGTTGTTTTAGGTGTTTTAGGTGGCTAAATTACGTTTTAGTTGTTGACCCCCGTACTTACAGAGAAAAGGCTGGTTTGGCTGCTGCGCTGAGTGCACAGTCTCGTTCCACAATGCGCACTCACTCCTGAACACTGTACCTAATTAAGTTAGTGTATCTCACTAGCTGATAGGACCCCACTTCAAACAAACCGAACTATCCCTTTAATGTAATTGGAAGTACGGTAGTAAATCAAACAGCCAACACAAGTCCAGTCTCAGGGTTGGGGGCGGGACTTAGTGGTGAGCTGACCATCTATCGGAGTTGGGGAATGACAGAAGCAATTTGTTGCCATTCAGAGAACAAGAGATATTTTACTGAGAGCATTTCGTTCATAACTCAAGGGTTTGACGACCAGTTATCCTGTGGTTTTGGACGTTGTGTTATCTACAAGAGGTAAATACGAGTCTGTGTGTTGTTTTATATGCTGTAACTGAATGTTAGAAGTGTAAAAACGATGTTTTGTTGCTAATAGCGTTTAGCCGTTAGCTTAGCTAAATCGTCATTAGCATTGCAGTCGAACTGTTAGCTTTGCATTTGAAGCAACTGGTTAAGACAAGCTACTGCTAAATCGCCATGAAATAGTGTTTGGACTTGTTGCTTAGCTGATATATTTGATTCAGGAGACGGACAGTGGCCACTGAGAGAGAGCGGACCAGGAAAGCTCTGTTTGGACCACATGTGGGTGTGCTGCTGTTGAACTGCCACTGCTGTTTCTTCTGCCATTCTTCCGCCCAGCCATTCCCCCCGTTTGCCATTCATCTGCCCCATCCATCATCTACCCCCCTACTTCCATGAACTACCTCCCTCTGATTAGTCCCTGCTTTCCGTGAGTACTGACTGCACGTGCCTTTTGTTTACCTGCTTGTGTGAACAAGTGAAGCTGCCATTACAGTTTTCAGGCCTCCATGCTCCCAAGCTACACTCAGGCCTGCAACAGGGGTTTCTGGGTTTGAGTGAGTGTGTGTGTGTGTGTGTGTGGGCCCACAGTATATTTTCGAGGTGTATTGTTTTCAAAGAGGTTATACATAATAGTAATTGGACATATAAATTAGAGGTAATGGATAAATCAATAACAAAGAATTGGAATATAAATAGATAAATAATAATTGTTGTTTGTCAATTGTCCATATTATTTTATTTGCATTTATTTTATATGTGATCCGAAGCACTTTTTTCTACATTTTGTTACCTATAGTAATAAATCCCCACGTTTTGGGTTTATTGTAGTTAAAGCATACTTGTGTAATTCATATATAAGTAATTCATATTTGGGTAATAAATATTTGTTTAAAAAGGTAGAGTAAAAAGACACAATATACAACAACAGGGATATATATTTTATATTTCCTGAACTTTATTGGAGGCACCGCGTTATTTTAGTTTTATGAATAAGAGTGAATATTTAATGAACAGGTATATGGCGCCATTCAATTTGAAACCATGACCCAGGCCCCGCCCCATAGTACTATCACACTAAGCCTATTTAGATACTCTAGCTAGAATAGAATAGAATAGAATAGAATAGAACTTTATTTGCCATTTCAACACATGGTTGATTGGAAATTGTCTTGGTGCAGAAGTGCTCACATAGAATCACATAGAATCACAGGAGACATAGATGCAGAGAGTTCCATACGTACAAAAACAAGGAGGTAATAAAAAGGATAATAACGACATTAAAAAACATGGGACGGGTGTTACATATATATATATATATATACACACACACACACACACACACACACACACACACACACACACACACACACACACACACACCTACACACACACACACACACACACACACACACACACACACACACACACACACACACACACACACACACACACACACACACACATACATACATACATACATACATACACACACAGTTTATATGTGTGTGTGTATATATATATTAGTGTTAGAAACCATGGAAACCAACAATGACATTAGAAAAAGTAGAAGAAAAACTCACCTGCAAGTTTCTGCTACCCGAGTTTCCCCTGGAGTTCGAACCTGTGGACAGACAGTACACAGGTTTGTGTGTGTGTGTGTGTGTGTGTGTGTGTGTGTGTGTGTGTGTGTGTGTGTGTGTGTGTGTGTGTGTGTGTGTGTGTGTGTTTTTGAGGTGGGGGAGGGTACTGTATAGTAATACTATTGTATACAGTAATAGGGGACAGTGGGCTAACTGTAGACTTCAGAATTGATGGAAATCTTTTTAACGTCAGAAGGCTTCAAGCAGTCACAACAATAACATGTGAGCATGTCATGGAGCTACAGGATGCAGATGACTGTGCAGTTGTGGTCGACACACCGGGGGCACTGCAAGCTACCCTCACAGCTGCTGCTAGAGCATATGGCAGGCTGCGTCTCTCTGTACATGTGGCAAAGACCAAAGTAGTATGCTAGTGGGCATCTACTCCCCTATCTCATATACCAGCTTTCACCATCTCTGACAAACCACTTGCAATAGTGGAATCTTCCAAATACCAGGACAGTTTCCTCGCTGACCAGTGCAGCATCGAAAGCCAGATACAAAACCGGATCAAACAGGCATCTTTTCTTTTCTTCTTTTTTTACTTATTTATACAGAGTCTCACTGAGAGCAATGCTCTCTTTTTCAGGAGCGCCCTGTTCACATTTACACACACACACACACACACACACACACACACACACACACATACACACACACACACACACACACACACACACACACACACACACACACACACACACACACACACACACACACACACACACACACACACACACACACACACACACACACACACACACACACACACACACACACACACACACACACACAAACATTCACACCTGGAAGCTGACCAGTAAAACCACAGTCTGATGATGATCTGCTGGCCACTGAGCAGCTCCACTGGAGCAGTTGGGGGTGGTGATGAGGGAGGGGCAAGCGCTGCCTTTTCACTTTCCCCACCCATATTTATCCTGCTGGTCCTGGGGATTGAACCGACGACCTTCCGGTCACGAGCTGGCAAGCTCGCTTCTTCTGGCAGACTCAGGAGAAGTCTTTCAAAATAAATACCTCAACTTCCACACCAAAATATCTGCTTAGCTGGCAGACGTCATGACAACTCTCCTCTCCAGCTGTAAGGCGTGAACGCTGTACTGTAGGGCTGGGTATTGGCAAGGACCTCACGATACGATACGTATCACACGTTTAAAAAAATATTGAAGAATCAACTATTAGCCACATATCTGTATTGAAATTGACTGGGAATTGTCTTGTCTGTCCTATGTCCTGTATTATACGTTGTGGGGGTATTAGGCCAGTACCCTGTCCTATTTTGTTTTGTTTGTTTTGTCTGTTCTATATTGTATGACAATTGTTTATTTAATGTCAGAAATTATGTTTCTTGTGGGTCACCACCAAAAGCTCAGAAAGCTTCCTCGGGGTTCCCATTTGCACACTCTGGCTTCCTTCATTTTTCAAGTTATATATTTTTTCAAGTGTGTGAATAAAAGAAATCTGAAATCTGATCACGATACATGGGTCGCGATACGATTGTATCACGATACATTGCGATACAATACATATTGCGATATTGCAATACTCGACAATTTACTCAAAATTAAATAATAGAGCTAAAGATACAACACACTGTGTACCACCCAGGTAGTGTAATAATATGTACATCACTTTATACTGATAACTTAGTGGACAAATTTTGTTAAAACTACTGAGTGTTGAGTGTTACTGAACGCATCGATATGGGAAATATTGATACAGTATCAATTAGGGGTGGGAATCACCAGATGCAGAGGCCTGGCATGGCATGGCCTGCAATTTTTTTTTTTTTTTAATATCGACACTTGGCGTCCAAGTATCGATACAATATTGGGGAAAAGAATATCGCAATATATTGCTGTATCGATTATATTGCCCAGCCCTACTGTACTGTCGCCACCTCAGGATGCATGAGGCCTTCCATATCAGATGTCTGCAACACATCCTGAGGATAACCTGGTGTGACCAAGTGCCCCATAATGCAACACTCCACAAGACCAACTGCATCAGTATGGAGGCTACCGTCACCCAACACCAATGGCTCGCTCACATCATCAGGATGCTGAAAGAACGCTTACCGTGTAAAGTGCTCTATGGACAGTTACATCATAGTTGGCAGGAGGACAGAAAAACCCATATAAAGATCAATTGAAGACCGTCATGAAAAAGTGAGGCCTGAACCTGACCCAGCTGGAGGATACTGCTGCTCAACACTCCACCTGGTGGCAGCTCTGCCAACAAGGATTGTAGAAGCTCGAGGAGGATCAAAGTGATCGACACACTAGGAAACGTTTAAAGGAGCTGTTCCCAGCCTTTTTGGCTTGTGACCCCACTTTGACATCACAAAAATCTAGGGACCCCAGACATTCAAATGTCAGTACATCGGTAATATCATCAGTGACATACATCATCACTATGCTGACTTTTTTTCTCAGAATCTTGACTTTAACCTGATAATTCAGACTTTAATCTGCAGAATTTTGAGTAATTCTGACATTAAACTCAGAATTCTAACTGACTTTTTAAACTCAAGACTCAAATACATTTTTCACATGTGGCCCTAATCCTCTTCGGTAGTTTTAAATCATGTGTGGTGTAAAAAACAAGAAAACAGTCTACCCCAATTTAACCCAGCCTGGGAGGTTGGGAACCACTGCTCTAAAGAGACATGAAGCCAGTACCCAATCCACACCCCCAGTCAGTGCTTTCACCTTTTCTGTTTGCGGCCTACAGGGGGCAGTCAATGGGCAACCTGTTACCTGAAGCAAGTGGCTAAAAGTGGTGTGTGTGTGTGTGTGTGTGTGTGTGTGTGTGTGTGTGTGTGTGTGTGTGTGTGTGTGTGTGTGTGTGTGTGTGTGTGTGTGTGTGTGTGTGTGTGTGTGTGTGTGTGTGTGTGTGTGTGTGTGTGTGTGTGTGTGTGTGTGTGTGAGTGTGTGTGTCACCATCATTGTCCCTCTTTGTCTTCTTCCACTTGTAGAGCAGCAGCAGACTGATCAGCAGCACAACCACGACCACCACTGTTACACAGATCACCAACACCTGCAAGTGAACTGGGTGAGAGACTTAGAGGGAGAGTGGGGAAGATGGGAGAGAGGGGGGTGGGCAGAGAGAGAGAGAGAGAGCAGGTTAGGGGCATATTATTATTATTTGTTTTGACAAAGTATCTTAAAAACAGGCTTGAGACTGCCCAGAACAAATTGATGAGGGTAATATTGAAACTGAGTAATATTGAAACATTGGCAGGGGCCATTTTCAAATTCTTAGCTGGCTTCCAGTGGAAGCTAGGGTCACCCTTTCTAGACTCAGCTGGTCCACAAGATCATTTATGGCTCTGTCCCCGAGTTCTTAGACAAGTATTTTACTCATGTCAGGGAAGCTCATAGTGTTTTTACTAGATCCAGTGTTGCTAACCTGTGCTTGTATAGGTTCAAAAATCTCACTGGCAAAGGTACCTTTTCTTACATTGGAGCCTCCGAGTGGAATAGCCTAGACTTGCACATCTAATCTGCTTGATAACTTGATAACTTTATTGACTCAATAAGAGCAGAATTGTGCAAGACAATACAACAAAAAATATTGATCAAAAGGAATAAAACACAATAAAGCCCAAGGGCTTGTTTCCATTGTGGTCCTTTGTATGCGACAAGTGGAGTGGATATGTGTGCAGGTATGAGCGCGTGTGTGCGCGGGCAACAAACACAAACAATGAAAACATTTTACAACACAACCATACACTCAATGACTGATTAGTCATTGACTGAATGGTTATTTAAAATACTTCCCTGGGGGACCTCACACGTCAGGGGGAGGGGACAGGACAGCGTTCCATTTATGTCCACCACCTGCTCCCTACCCTCCAGGTAGGACCTAACCCAGTTGAGGGAAGTGCTGTTGAAGCCCAGAGCCCCGAGCTTACACAGAAGAACATCATGGTTAACGGTGTCAAAGGCTTTTTGAAGGTCCAGCATGACCATACCACAGTATTTACCAGAGTCTACTTCCTTTCTGATGTGATCGGTTAGAAAAAGCAAACAGGTGTCAGTTGAATGTGATTTTCTGAATCCAGACTGAAATTTAAACAGGAGCTCCCGAGATGCAAGGTAACTGTCAATTTGTTCAAAAATGACTCTTTCCATTAACTTAGATATGGAAGAGAGAATTGAGACTGGGCGATAATTTCCTGGTTCTAGTTTACTTCCTTTTTTATGAAGGGGGATTACCCTGGCTTGTTTGAAATCATGGGGGACATGACCTAACCTGACGCTGCCAGATCGATGAGTTTGCTTCAAATATCTGTTTCACAAACAACATCCATCTGGATTCGGCCAAGCTACATTGCTGAAGAGGGCGGTCACTTTTTTCAAGCTACTAGGCAGGTGATTGGATGGACCGTCTGTCTGTCACCGTCTGGGCTTGCCAGCGCCAACCAATCAGATCGACTTCCCTTCATGACGTAGCAGCGCCTGATCAGCTAGGACTACAATTGCTAATAGTTAGCATGGAGGTCGCAGATTTTTTGCTGTTTTTGTAAGGTGAATATTGGGTGCAACCATTGACTATTCAATTTGCCAAAAGAAAGAAGAATTACTGCAGATGTCTGACTGAGGATGAAGTGCAGGTAGGCCATTTTGCACGTTAAATGTAACTGATTGGATTAACTGATGTTACGCTAACGATAGCAACATTTGGAGGTTGGGGTGCTACGTCTGATGATTGATGATTAATGTTAACGTTAACAGCGATTCATTCATAACACATATCGTTGTTCGTTTCTTCAGGGAACTGATGACACGATATGACACCGAGTGGCACGCACCCTGGACGGCTAACGTCATGGAGACGCAACGCTCTCTAGCCTTTATGATCATGGCAACAACCAAATGCTTTGATACAATATAATGATTTAACGCTACTATTTAACTGGTGAATTTTAGCATATGTGTCAGTGGAATGGTAGATATTTACGCATGACTGGAGAATGTTATTTGCTTACTTTTGTAATAATAAACTAAACGGAGAAATGACGGCCGTGTGTGGTGTTGTTGTTACATAATCTGCTGGTCTTGAGGCACGATTGGGTCAAATGATAAGACGATGTAAATGCATAAAGATGTTGTCAGATGAATCTGCGAAAGGGAGCTGCCTGGAGCCCAGAGGACGTCAACAGAGAAGAGGAAAAACACCCTGGTTATACCATGCAGCATGTATTTGGATATAATCTCTAACTTTAAGAATGGTTCCTTGTTGATATACCGTATTCCTAGTATTGGCTCCCATGACGTTTGTTTACCCCCTATCTAAAGTACAAGTGCAAAATCTTAAGCTACCGGTATGTTCTATCGATAAACCAATTTCTCGAATAACAGCTCCAAAATATCAGACATATAGGACTACTATATGCTAGAGCTATATTCACACTTCACAGTATAATTTATGCAAGCGGGGGAAAATATCAGATAAACTGATTGTTGTATTGTATCCTGAGATCTTTAATCTCGCCTGTATAACATAATATGTCACTCGGACACCAACGTGAGTTAACGTGGTTTATTAAACAGCAGCCAACATTCCAATCATAGCAGAATACACTTCAGCTAGCAGTAAAGGGACAATACATCACACTGATCTTTGCAGTTCTGTGTTGATTAGCTAATAATTCAGTGGCATTTTGATTAACGTTATGATTTATTTCGATTTGGAACAAAAATTATGGTTTAACAGATTGCATGTTTACTGGGCTGTGGTGAGAGTGAGAAGGGCTTTGTGTTTGTGTGACTTGCGTGAATGGCTAGCTGAATGGCTAGTCTGAAGGCTATCTCCCCAAATTCTACAACAATGTCTTGTTTACTAACGTTCATAGTTGATAACATTACAGCAATACAGTTACGGTTTCGTACTCACTGTAAGATCAAGTGTTTAACGTTTATGTTAGCTTATTGTTTTGAATAGAATGTTTGACTAGCACACTGGAGCTAGCCTCGGTAGCCGCCGCCATGTTGAATAGTGAAAGAACTACAAACGCAGAGGCGCCTCTCGGTGGCGTCACACCCGGTCTCGCCACAGCCCGCCCCTAGCTCACGCTGATTGGTGCGCCTGTGTGGCGGCCGGTTTGAATGCATCTCTGAGGCCAGGGCCAGACTGAGGTGGATTGTGAATTTGTGGAACAATGCCGCCCCCGTCTGGTGGAGTCAGGCTAGACATGACCTTCTCTAATAGACAGATTGATTATATGAGTAATATAAGGTGAAATCAAATCAGCTGCATCTCGGATGAACCTGCTTGGGATGTTATCAATACCTGTAGCTTTAGACGGTTTAAGGGCCCTGAGCTTCAACAGCACCACCTCCTCTGACACCTCCTGAAACTGGAAGTCGTCCGACCGTACTCCTAAATTCGAGTAAAAGCTCTCAATGTGGTCTTTACCATACCGTCCAGAGTGGGAGGGTAGTTTACTAACCAAGGTGCTAGCAATGGTTGTAAAAAATCTATTAAAGATGCCAGCGACAAGGGATTTATCAGATGTTAGGGTGCCTTCTGAGTTTAAGTTCAAGTTGAGTGATCTTGTTTTAAGCATCCTGCATAGTTTAAAATCTTTTACTAGAGCATGGCTGTTGGATAAGGTGCCTCTGTAGTGTCTCCCAGTTTTAGTTCTCCCATTTTGTTATCTTGTATTGCTTTTTACAGTAATGGACTTTTATTGCTATTTTTTCTAATTCTTACTATTGATTGATTTGTATTGCTTTCTAATTGACTTTTATCTGTCTATTTTCTATCTAATTCTTACCATTGTTTGATTTGTATTGCTCGCTTAATGTTGTATGTTTTCGTATGTCTCGTTTTTATAAGACCAGGGACAGTGCTGGAAGTGTTCGCTAGTGATGCGTGGGTCACCCAGAACCCGCCGGGTCCCGCGGGCTGGGTTGGCAAATTATGAAAATATTGCGGGTGAGGGTGTGGCAGGCTCAGAACGTGACAAAGCAACATTATTAAATAATTTAGAGCAGTGAAACAGGGCAGAGTAATTAACCTTAAGACGTGAACTCTCTCTCACACACGTAGGCCTACACACAATCAGACAGACTCCTGCTGCACTCTCTATAGCCTACATGGAGTAAAGAAACGCTTCAATGAGGTAGCCTATGTGCTCTCAAAACAAACACTTTGGAAGGATTATTCGCTGTAATTATTATTTGAAGTGTCCATAAAACTAATGCCACCGCAGATTTTCTGTTGTGGATACATGTCTTGTATATCCATAATACATGTTTTTAGTTGAGTTTAAAGCTGCATTCAGCGATGTTTTTGTGTTAAAATAAGTGTTAAATGGCTCTATATTCTGACAGCAATCACTGAAATAGAGTGTTTGGTCAGTGACTTGAAACCCCCAACCCCCCACTGTCCTCTATCTCTCTCCTGTAGTCCTGCAGGCAGGGCAGACGTATCTCCACAACCGTAACTTGTAGAGACTCAAGGATGACGGCATTGGATTTAGGGTGGAAAAATACATATAGTCCTTTATACGCACCACGATCAAACCTTCCGTTTCCAAGAAAATGTCAGCTTTTCTCTGATTGGATAGTTTGAGGTCGCCGCCAATTCTGATTCAATCAGAGAAAAGTTAAAATTTTCTGAGTGTCAAAGCTGAAGTTGTGACACAAATTATCAACATGGTCCGGGGTCCCTGAGGGGATTCCAGGGGCTCCTGCTCACTTGCTCCACCCGGCACCCGGGCCTGCCTGCATGTCCCTGTGGGTGGCTTGAGTAGATGTCTGGAATCCACCGAGAGCGGCTGCAAGGCGGTCCGGTTCCGCTCGGGTTTCACGAGCTGAGCGTTTTGTTTGGCAGTTGTTTTTTTTAAGTCAAACTAAACCCGTTCGGAGCCCAAGTGGCGCGTGGGTCGGAGTCCGTTTCAGACTGAAAACATAACTTGTCTAAGATGAGAGGTTGAGAGGCGGGTCATAGTAGCATGTCGATGATTTTATTTGACAATTCTGGGGACTGGATTGGGCTTTGGCCAATCCTGGCGTGTTCCGCCCCCAAATCGAGTGGGATTCAACGTGTTGTGGCCATGTGGTGCTCTCCTTGGGAAAGAGCCTGGTGACACGAGCTACGCGAGTAGAGCCGCAGCGGGCAGCCATGCTGCCTTTTGTGTGGTGCGGAGCGAAGAGTGCAGCCCGTCGGCCTGGAATCTCCGAGGGGCCGGGGTCTGAATCTGGCCCTAACAACGTTAACTCACGTTATCCTGGAATGCGAGTTTAAGAGCCAGTTCCATTTCTTTGCATTCTTAGGCATTACCGTTTGATTTATTTTGTTACCTACAATTGGCCAAGTTAGTAGTTAGTTTATGGGCTAGAAATTCTGCCAGATGACACTAGTCGCCATTTTCTCCTTCATTTGGAAGAGAAAATTATCCTGAAATGAAGATTTGATTGACAGCTGCCATGTCGTGATATGATTGGTTGAAATTGGGTAGAAATTTGATAGTAGTAGGTGATGTCAGCAAACTGTAGATTACTGTTACTGTATGAATTAAATCTTGAAAAATGTGAAAAAGTGTGAAAAACTAAATAAATTAGATTTTTGTGATTTCTTTTGGCATACATTATTAAATAGGTGCACTGAATACCCAGGTATTTGAACTAAAATATAATAAGTCATTTTTGGGTTCAGCTCCACTTTAAACTTGATTTGGTCATTTATCATACATTTTTGTTCTTCTACCCATGAATGGATTACTGGACGGACCCCCGCTTCTATGAACCAACATTTCTCTGATCTGTGACAGAGGCAGATGTGACAATGCCTCTTCTTCTACCTAACCTCATCCTGTTTAGCAGAGCTCTCTTTTTCTCAGTATTGCTCAAGGTTTCCTGCCTGTCAGGTTCTCTCACACACTCACATGCAAACATCACCTGACTCAAGCTGTGTTTTCTCTCCAGAAGCTGTATGTGTGCCCAGGCACGCTTTGTCTCATCATCTACCTATACGTCTCAGGCTGGACTAGATCCAAAATGCTGCTGCATATCTTCTGATAAGAACTAGGAAAATAGATCATATTTCTCCATACTGGCTTCTCTGCACTGGCTCCCTGTAAAATACAGAATCGAATTTAAAATCCTTCTCCTCACCTACAAGGCCCTTAATGGTCAGGTCATATCGGAGCTCATAGTACTACTACTACTACTCATGATTCATAGAGTTCTGAGAAGTAGAATGGGAGGCAGAGCCTTGAGCTACCAGGCTCATCTTCCAGTCTCAGTCCCGGAGGCAGACATCCTCAGTCTCCACATTTCAGAGTAGACTTAAAAGTTTCCTCTTTGATGAAGCTTATCGTTAGGGCCCCTAGTTATTCTGCTATAGGCTTAGACTGCCTTCTCTTCCAATTAAAGGGGAGTTTTCTTCCCGTTAAAGGGGAGTGTTTTCCATGAGACACTGAGCTCTATCTGCTCTCTCTCTTTAGCCCTTTTCCCACATGCGCTTTGTACCGCAAAATGACCGGAACGTGGTGTAATGCCTGCATGTGAGAAAGGCGCCGTGCCGGTATAAGCGCGACCCCGTCGTCCCCGACATTTCACCAGTTGCGTGCCAGTCAGAAGAGCGGTATGCTCTTAAGGGGACGCAAGTGGAAACGGGTCCAGTCATTTTCCGCGACAGCGGTCCTTCAATCATGGGCGAGGAGTAGCCTACACACGTTGCTTAATGTTCCAGCGGGCATAATCTAATCATTCGCGCACATTAAAGCAAACTGGCGAAATGATCTTGTGATAGCCTAATAAGAGCAGTATGTCAGCTTGCTGATTTCCGAAGGCAACCCCGGACACCCCCGGAGCCAGTCTGTAAAAAGTGCTTCAACGCGACGCAGGTGAACGGATAAACATCGAACCAGCAACTATTTCTCTCAGACACGGATCCCAACTTCTTCAAAGTGCATCATCTAATCATTCGCACACATCAAAGCAAACTACTTCCACATTTCGCTTGTGCATTTTCTTTCTCTACATACATACAAGCGTTGAGCAGCTTGCAAGCCTTTCTCGCTGTGTCTGTCCTGTGTGGCTGCTGCTCTCGAGCAGAGAGGGGAGGGGGTAAATCGGCTGTGTTTATTACGCTGGCGGCTTGACGCTGCTCTTAAGTCAAAGGAGTGTGATTTATTGTGTGACAACTGACAAGCGAACTTATTTCGAGTTTTGCCGACCCCCCAAATAAGCTCACCCCTCCCCCCGCCCCCCAACATACAGGAAAATTTGCTGATAGATTCCCACATGCGCGAGCCGAAGTGTGAAGGGAAATGTCCGATATTGACTTACAGGTAATTTTCCGGTACGCATGTGGGAAAACGGCTTTAGTCTCTCAAGCCAACCAGTCAAGGCAGATGGAAGCCCACCTAGAGCCAGCTGCTGAAGTCTTCTTTCCGTTAAAGTGGTCTTTCCTAGGCTGATATGTTGTGTTCTGACTCACCTTCACCTTCACAGGCTGATATGTTACATTCTGACTCACCTTCACAGGCTGATATGTTACATTCTGACTCACCTTCACAGGCTGATATTACGTTCTGGCTCACCTTCACAGGCTGATATGTTACATTCTGGCTCACCTTCACAGGCTGATATGTTACGTTCTGACTCACCTTCACAGGCTGATATGTTACATTGTGGCTCACCTTCACAGGCTGATATGTTACATTCTGGCTCACCTTCACAGGCTGATATGTTACATTCTGGCTCACCTTCACAGGCTGATATGTTACATTCTGGCTCACCTTCACAGGCTGATATGTTACGTTCTGACTCACCTTCACAGGCTGATATGTTACATTCTGGCTCACCTTCACAGGCAGATATGTTACGTTCTGGCTCACCTTCACAGGCTGATATGTTACGTTCTGACTCACCTTCACAGGCTGATATGTTACATTCTGACTCACCTTCACAGGCTGATATGTTACATTCTGACTCACCTTCACAGGCTGATATGTTACGTTCTGACTCACCTTCACAGGCTGATATGTTACGTTCTGGCTCACCTTCAAAGGCTGATATGTTATGTTCTGGCTCACCTTCACAGGCTGATATGTTACGTTCTGACTCACCTTCACAGGCTGATATGTTACATTCTGGCTCACCTTCACAGGCAGATATGTTACGTTCTGGCTCACCTTCACAGGCTGATATGTTACATTCTGGCTCACCTTCACAGGCAGATATGTTACATTCTGGCTCACCTTCACAGGCTGATATGTTACATTCTGGCTCACCTTCACAGGCTGATATGTTATGTTCTGGCTCACCTTCACAGGCTGATATGTTATGTTCTGGCTCACCTTCACAGGCTGATATGTTACATTCTGGCTCACCTTCACAGGCTGATAGTATCTTGCTTGCAGTGGCGTTGCTAACGTGATTGTTGACCAAGCAGACGAGCTCTCCTGACAGGCCTGGTGTCAGAGTGATGTTGTTCTTCTCATGATCTCCAGAGAAGAGCTGGGGGTCTGTCAGTGTTCGTCCGTCCAGAGTCCAGCTGTACTGAGGACTGTCCCCCTCACAGGAGCAGGACACCCTCATCCTCTCCTGGGACAGACACTCAGAGAGCAGCAGGGGGGAGGACACACGGGCTGAGGGAATAGACTCACATCAGTTTGCACTTTGACAGAATCAGCAATGCAATTAGTAGGTCTATATGATTTCTGCAATGCAGAAAAAACAGACAGAATCATGGAATTTGGTAATAATCTATCTTCTTCCGGGGTAGCATTAAACCTGCCAGTCTCTAGTGCCAAGGGAAGAGTTCCAGAGCGTATTTTCCATCTGTCCAAATCAAACTTCACATAGGGTTCTACACAGTAACTGTCTTTTATAAGACAATAGGTTCTTAGCTTTGGTTTATACCATATCCTATCTTATCTTTATACAGAAGAAAGATATTACTCATAGAGGGAGTGCGCTTAGCGGTACCTGACAGAGTTCAGCGCTGAATTTCGTGCTATTCAGCATAGCGCCACCTACCAATACCTTACACACACAACACAATCTTGGGCCGGAGTCCCAAACTAGACTTGCAGGCCGCATAGTGGCCTGATAATCTAGTATTATAAATTATATTAATCACACATTATATTATTCTCAGTTAAATTACTGATATTGAGTATTCTCATTAATCCAAATTGAGACAGCATGCCCTCTATAGTCGGGTGGGTGGGGGATAAATTGGGTGCATGGAGGGAGGGGGTCCCCATGAACCCCCTGTAATCCTCACGGTGTCCACATGTTAACATCAAAATTTGTTTTTTGATGTTAACTCGAAATATTGTCGCAAGGGTCTATTTGGTGGCAATCTTCACAGCCATCTTGGATTTCCAATTAAAATGGATCATCGTCATAACTTTTGAATTAGACTTACAGAGACAAATGACAAAGAGTTTCTGTGTAATTTTGGCGCAAGTTATTGATTGAGAGGGTTATTTTCACTTTTAGCAAGTTTGGTATAGTAAAAATCACAAAAGTTTATATTATTTACACACAAAATATTGCAAAATATTTGTCTACATATTAGTCGGTGAGCCAGTCGGTGAGCCATCCCCATGCAAAACACACTTCAAACCTATTAGTGCATGGGAAACCTGCTTCCTACTAGACTACTACTTTGTGCTGCAAATTGACAAGTGGCTATGATACTGGAATATGTGGCTTATCAACATTATTACCAATTTATCCAACCGTTCATAAGAGTAATTATTTACCTTGAATGGAGAGGTGTAGTTTTTGATCTGCGATTGTACTTCCATTTTGATGATAGATGTGAAGGGTATATTGAGCACTGTCAGTCGGGTTGATGTTACTTATCGTAAAAGTTCCATTACTGGGAGTAAAGGATAATCTGTTTTCTAACATGTTAAAGGTAACCATATTATTTCTCACAAAGAAAACTGTGTGAGCTTTGTTTTTCATCAATTTATAATTATATGATTCAGAGAACTGAGTGACCAGTTGGAGAACAACAGTTCCTCCCAGAGCTCCAAAACATTGAGTTCCTTTTTGTCTGCCATCACAGTAGGTTTCCACACCTAAAGACATTCAGAAAAATAAGACACAAAAAATAAATGTCACAATAAATATCCATATCCATAATTTGAGTTGTGGGAAAATATTCATGTGGCTATATAGTTTCTTTCTGCTCTCCCTGTGAGCCAACTAAGCAGCTGCTTAGAGCCCCGCAGCCACCAGGGGGCCCCTGTGGGAAGAAGAATATGACACAGTGCAGTCCATGTTTGAGGACTGGAGCTCTTGTGCGCTCAAGCTACAGTGAAGATTCTGGAAACTAGACATCCAGACGAAAACGTAGGAACTGACAGTATGCTAGCTCGCTGGAAAGCAGGCAAAAAATAGCTCAAAATTGGGTGTTTTTGACAAAGGTAAATGGACTTGACTATTTTCAAACGGGTCCCTTGACCTCTCACATCAAGATATGAATGAATGAATGAAATTGGACGAATTAGAATCAACCACACAAGTCACATATGAGTCAGCCATTTCTGACATTATGTCAGCGATATAGGGTTTAAGAGCTCCATGGTCATTAAAACATTTCTGCATCCAGTGGAGAAAAAAATCTCTGAATATAATATTTGCAAGTGCAGTCAGTCAGCTTTACTTTGAGTGTTAACTGATAACTGCATATGGTAGCTGGTTCTATGAATACTTCACTGCCTATCTACTGCGAGGCAGGACCCCCAAATTTACCCTGCTTAGGACCCCCACACGCCCCACTCTCACTCCCACCTAGTGTTGGTTTCCTTAAATTATTGCTGCCTTTGATGCTAACTTGTATCAGGCTAAAGCCAAAATTGTATCCATATAATTTATATTATTTGGTATATAGATTATTGTTTAAAAAAAATTTCTGGTTTCTTTGCTAATTTGTCACTTTGTTTAGAGAAAATCAGATAAAAATTTTGTGTGAACTCAATGTATGTGTCCTGCTCTGTCTGAAACCTTGGATATTGAACATTGTGGTAAGGCACAAAGAGGTTCCTTAACCATTAGGCCTGACAGGACGACCTCCCATTTTTGGCCTGGCCTGGTCACATTTATATTGATTCAACACAAAACAACGTATTCACACAATATACAATCATCAATGTATTTATGTGATAAATAGTGAAACAGCTCACCATGAGAAACTCCAAGTAGCACCATCAACAGTCCAATCACAGCCTCCATGTCTCTGTTCACCCTCAGCTGAGCCAGTCGGCGCTTTCAGACAGATGCCAAACTGTACCCTAAAAAAGTCAAAATGTCAAACTGTACCCTAAACAAGGTCAAAATGTCAAACTGTACCCTAAAGTCAAAATGTCAAACTGTACCCTCAAAATGTCAAACTGTACCCTAAAAAAGTCAAAATGTCAAACTGTACCCTAAAGTCAAAATGTCAAACTGTACCCTAAAAAGTCAAAATGTCAAACTGTACCCTAAAAAAGTCAAAATGTCAAACTGTACCCTAAAAAAGTCAAAATGTCAAACTGTAGCCTAAAAAAGTCAGAATGTCAAACTGTACCCTAAAAAAGTCAAAATGTCAAACTGTACCCTAAACAAGGCTAGGTCGAAACCTAGCATATGGCCGGCGTGGGAAAGCGTTGATGAGCCTGTTGTCAGCTAAAGTGGCTGGTCGATTTGAAATTGTAACAGCCATGCACTTTTACCAGGCAGGCATATTTTGTGTGAACAAATCGCTTGTGAAACAACGCAGTGTCAATAAAGGCAGGCATGGGACAAAATTAGACAATTAAATTAAATTAAATTAAATAAGAAAGGAATATTATGCTCCAAATTCTTACAATTATCAAATTGAACAGCCAAATTGAGATAGCCCAGTAGAATAACATTTTCCATTCCTTCTTCACAAAGAAGAAATCCTCACCTCTATTTTGGTGTAGCTATAATAGTGCACCTCTCCATGCACTGCGCATCCACAACAAAACCTCTCCAGTTCAGATTTTTCCTGATATATATAGATAGTCCCGTAGATTCTGCTTTACAACACGCTTTCTCTAACTTGGCAGCTGCCCAGTTGTCGTTGTACTGTAGCATTCTATTGGCTGCTGGTAGGCTACAAATGCGTTCCATAACACACAGAACATAACAGTCCTTTTGCCAAGTTTCCGAGGCAAATGTATTTTGACACTGTTAATGAGCATTACAGCAATATTCGTTGGTGTAAGTTAATATTCTCGGCTTTGTTAATAACACATTTTCCTGTGGTGTGACAAACTCAAAACACATATTTATGTTTTGGTTGCCAGGGACTTTAGTATCCACAAACATGACCACTGGCCTAGACTGAATGGACTAGAAGTGTGTGTTATTACTTCATAGTGAATGAGGATTTGAGCAGACTTATAGGGTAGATGTACATATCGAGTGCTTGGAGCGCTTTGGAGCGAATATGAGTATTATATCAAGTGAAAGGTCTCAGTGAGATCTTTTCAATGCCAAAAGGACACAACTGACATTTTCACCCATTTTAATTACACAAAAACTGAAAGCCGTAACATTAAAGGTACTTGTTATGTCTGAAAACGTTATGTTATGGCCTGGTTGGCCTTGTTAAGTTAGGTACATGTTACTGTGCCTTTAAGAGTTACTGCACCCGATGTATGTGATTGTTGCAAAGCATGGGTTTACGGCAGTCAAGTAAAGAGCATGAAACTAAGCAACACGGTGTGATTATTTAGCCTCTACCTAAACATAATATTTGGCGAACGAGGATGGCTGACTTTGTTTTACCGCCGCCGCCACCACCTTTCTTACCCGTCCCCAGTGACCCAGCTGTTCCCTGGGATCGATGGCAGAGGTCGTTTGAGGATTATTTGCTGGCTTTGGGACACTCGGATTTGGAAGAGGATAGGAAGTGCACGGTCCTCTGCCACGGCCAGGAGGGACAGCGGATCTTCGCCACACTCACGTTAACGGATGGCTCGTATGCTACAGCTACCGCCGCCCTAAAGTCTCACTTCAGCACGGGAAGGAGCCGACGCATGCACCGCTTTGAGTTTCGTCAGAGGGCTCAGAAGCCGGGTGAGACGGTCGCGCACTTTGTGTCTGCCTCGCGCGAGCTGGCTAAGCTTTGTGACTTTGGGGTTTTAGAGAATGGACTTATAGTGGACCAACTGATAGAGAAAACGTCCTGTAACCAGCTGAGAGAGAGGCTGTTACTGGAGCCAGACTCCATGACACTGGCGGATGCGTTAGTGATTGGGAAGCAGTTGGAAACGGCTCTGGCGCGCAAGTTCGGCCGCGCTGTGCACGAGCCTGTGACGTCATTTTCGCCGTGACTGTGGCTCAGGAGATGGCGGGGGCTGCTGCAGACGTGGTGAGTGACAGTTGGGTGAGTGGACAGGGACAGAGAGAGTGGACAGGGGGCCTAGAGAGGGCGGGCCCAAGTGCTGTAATAACTGTGGCTCCTCTAGACATGCAACCAGAGATCAGTCATGCCCTGCTGTGGGCAAGCGCTGTCGTAACTGCAACAGGATGAATCATTTTGCAAGCTGCTGTCGCTCCCCTCCTGCCCACTCAGATACAGCTGTTGTTCCCATCAACACACTACAGAGCCCACAGACCTCACTCAAGCATTGCACATGTTGTGTGGGCGGAGCAAGCATACCGCTCCTGGTGGACACGGGGGCAAAAGTGTCAATACTGAACAAATGCACGTATGATCGACACGTGCCTTTGGAAGCAGCAGGTAAATCTGTCGGGCTATGGCCACTCCCCCATCTCCACTTTGGGCGTGGCCCGCCTTCCTGTCAGATATGACCAACAATGTGCCCCTGACGCGTGATTTCTAACCCCACATAGGATAAGCAATAACCACGCCCTGTGGCGCCGGGATTGGCCAGGAGCATTGAAGCTTGGGACTAAAGCACCTGGGGTTTTTCATCTTTTAAAATAAAGATGTTTAAAAAACTATTGCTTGTTACATTTTCAGTGCTGTACCTTTTCTCTGGGTAAGAATAGAGCTTGAAATTAACGATATGATACATTATATTATATGAGCTATGAACGTGAACACAACACCGTTTATATTATTGCATGTTTTTGTAGATTGTGTACATTGTGTAGATTACAATTATTATACTTATTATTATTATTATTATTATTATTATTATTATTATTATTATTATTATTACTATGCTAAGGAAGGTAGGCGACCATAATTCATTTCAATGTCCGCTCTCAATGTCCGCTCTCGAAATCGCTGTCCGTTCTCAAGAGCTATTCAGTTGGTTCATGAAATCGCTGGGCTGCGTGCCCTCCAGTGTTGCTCCTGGCCAATCCCGGCGCCACAGGGCGTGGTTATTGCTTATCCTATGTGGGGTTAGAAATCACGCGCCCCTGACACCAGGTTCTACATCACACAGAGGGGAGCCAACATCATGGGTCTTGATCTGTTCCTCGCCCTGGGCTTTACTATGACTGATGCAAGGGGCCTGCATGTCCTGCAGGTCGCCATTTCCTGGCCCGACCGTTTCCCACATCTGTTTAAAGGGCTGGGCTGCATGTCTGGATTTGTTCACCGGCCTACTGTTGACCTGTCTGTCCGCCCCGTTATCCAGCCTCTGCAGCGCATTCCCCTCGCCCTCCGTGATGCAGTGGAGGCGGAGCTACGCCGCCTGGTGGAGGAGGATGTCATTGAACCAATCAACGCATCACCGTGGGTGTCCAACTTGGTGATAGCCAAGAAACGGGGGGGCGGGCTGCGCCTCTGTCTCGACCTGACGGATGTAAACAAAGCCATCATCCCTGATAAGTACCCTCTACCCACGGCCGAGGAGCTTACTAGTCATTTCCATGGCTCCACTGTTTTCAGTAAGATGGATTTACGGTTACCTGCAGACTCGCCTGGCACCTGCCAGCATGAACCTCACAGCGTTTGTCACACACATGGGGGTTTTCAGATATAAACGCATGGCGTTTGGACTGTCATCGGCCCCAAGTTGCTTTCAGAAGATAATGTCACTCATCCTGGCCGGAATCCAGGGGGTCTCCATCTACCTGGATGACGTAGTGGTACACGCACCCTCCACTGCGTTGCACGATGCTCGCCTGGAGCAACGTTTTGAACAGTCACACTGAATGCTGAAAAGCGCATGTTTGGAGTTGTGGAGGTCGAGTTCCTTGGCTTCAGGCTGTCCAAGGACAGTATTGCCCCGATCATGTCCCACACTGAAGCCATTCTGTCCCTGCCAGACCCGCAGTCGCCATCCCGTCTATCCTCTTTCCTGGGGATGGCCACCTACTATCTGCAGTTCCTACCACACTACTCTGACTCAACGGCCCACCTGCGCCAGCTGCTCAGAAAGGATGCTGTGTGGGAGTGGACCCCTGCCTGCCATGAGGCCATGCATGCCATCAAACAGCAGCTTACGTCCCCGCCCACATTGACCCATTTCAGTCTGAGCGCGCCAACCTTGGTCACCTGTGATGCTTCTGGGGTGGCGCTTGGTGCGGTGCTCTCCCAGGTCCATGAGGGGGTGGAACGCCCTGTGGCTTTCGCCTCACGGGCACTCACTCCGGCGGAGCAGAGGTACTTGGTGGGGGAGAGGGAGGCCCTGGCCTGCCTGTGGGCGTGCAAGCGCTGGCACGTCTACCTGTACGGCAGGGCTTTCACCATCCGCACGGACCATCAGGCGCTGACAGCACTGCTGGCAACCCGAGGCTCGGGACACAGGCCCATGAGACTGCTAAGAATCAGTACAACTTCAGCCTTAAGTTTGTGCCGGGGCGTGCTAATACAGTGGCTGACCTCCTATCCAGAGCGGTCTCCATGACAAAAGAGACGGGTGGGGTGACACCAGATTTGGAGGACGACGAAGACTGGGTCAACATTCTGCATGGGCCCCTCAGCACGGTAGTCACCCTGGCAGAGCTGCAGCAGGCCTCAGCTGAAGACGAGACTCTCAAAACCATCCGGGCTTATCGCCAATATGGCTGGCCTGCCACGGTGGACAACAATCTGCTTCCCTACCACCGGGTCCATGACGAGCTCTCCTGCTGAGGGGCTGTGTGCCTCGCTCGCGGCCCCCGCACCATTGTACCACAGACTCTGAGGGCCGGAATACTGTACATGGCGCACGAGGGGCATCTGGGGGTGGTCAAGGTGAAGCAACGTTTGCAGAGATACAGTGTGGTGGCCCCCTATAGACTCTGACATAGAGGAGCTGGTGCGTAACTGCACCTGCTGCCTTCTGAGCCGGAAGACAGGCCAACCTGCTACAGCACCCCTCACTCCAACCCCTTGGCCGTCTGCACCATGGGAACATATCCAGGTTAACCTCTGTGGGGAGCTCCATGGGGCGCCCGCACATGCACGCTACCTGCTGGTGGTGCATGACCTGCATTCGAAGTCGCCGGAGGCTTTTAAACTGAGCTCCATCACCACACACACAGTCATCCACCGCCTCACCAACCTGTTTGGGCGCTGGGGCCTACCCAGTGTCATCACAACGGACAATGGGCCCCAATTTGCGTCAGCAGAGTTCTCAGAGTTCCTGGCACTGCGGTCCATCAGACACATCAGGACAGCAGTGTATTCACTGTGGTCCATCAGACACATCAGGACAGCAGTGTATCACCCGGAGAGTAATGGGGGGGTGGAAAGACTAAATAAAACCCTCAAAAATGGAATCCGAGCCTGCCTGGAGGAAGGGAAAACCTTCAGTGCCGCACTCAACCAAACTCTCCTGACCATCCGGGCATCCAAGCACTCCACCACGGGGGTGTCACCTGCACTGCTCATGATCGGGCAGGAGCTAAAGCAACCACTGGACTGTTTGAGAGCTGAGCCAGCTCCTGCACAAGGGAGGCCAGGGCTCCAGAAAGTCAGAGCCCGGGTCCAAGGTTCACAGGAGGTTTGATGCCTCTCGCAGAGTACAGACCCCCACACTGTCTGCAGGGGACTGGGTCAGGATTAAACATCCCCACCGCCAGAACAAGCTGAAGTCATTCTGGTCTGGACCCCTCCAGGTGACTCAGCAGCTGGGTCCGGCCACGTACAGACTGGACAACGGGAGCCGCTGAGCAGCTCCAACAGCACCTGCACCACCCCTGTCTGCAGCGACGGCGCTTGGCTGGCAGCCCAGACCAGGAGCAAATCGGGTGGGGGGTAACCCACCGCCACAGCCAGAGGCTGTTCCCCAGCCTGCGCGCCCTCAGAGAGTGAGGGTCCCGCCCGCCTGGCATGGAGACTATGTGACTGGGTGATAAGGGACACAGGGGGATGTGGACTGAATTTTATGTTTCTTTAAAAGGGGGGTGGGGGGAGAAAATGTTATGTCTGTACATGTTACTGTGCCTTTAAGAGTTACTGCACCCGATGTATGTGATTGTTGCAAAGCGTGGGTTTACGGCAGTGAAGTAAAGAGCATGAAACTAAGCAACACGGTGTGATTATTTAGCCTCTACCTAAACATAATAGTACTGTAGGGGTTTGTCTGCTGCCAAAAGGGCGTAACTGCAGCCTTTTGACACTGAACAAGCATTGTGCATAGAGGATTCTACCAGCACTTAGGTCAACTCAAAATGCTGCTGACGTAAGTAATGCTAGCATGGCACCATAATCAAATAATTTCTACTATCCTATTTATATCCTATTTAATCAATAGTACATTATATTAATGTTAGATTAATAATTAATAATAAATCTATTAATATTAGATTATTAGGTCAATATTAGATGAAAGTAAATAATTAATATCCCCATGTAATGCTTAGGTCTGTGTCTATGTTCTAATGTGAGGAGTATGAACTGGTCAAGATGACCTCTGGTAGTCAGACTGCTGCTAAATGAAGTTGTGTGTGTGTCAGGACCTGGGACACACACACACACACACACACACACACACACACACACACATATATATATACACACATACATATATACACAGTACACACATACATGTATATGTAGCACTTGTGTACCCCTATGAGCTAATAGGTTTAGTGCTTCCCGAGTTCTTTGCCTATGAGTCTATATAGGACTTTTTCCCTTTAGGTTTTTTGTTTGATTTATCTTTGTATTAGAAATGCCCCTTTAATAATGACAGTGGAGGGGACCTGTAAATTCAAGGTAAGTGCCCTTTAAATTATAATTACCTCTACTGTACTCTAAATACTTACTAAACAATGCCCCATTAATATACCTTATCCTATAGACTAATGTATAATGTATCCTCAATGTGTTTCTAATCCCTAATAACTATAGATACTAATTATATTTCTCCCCCTTTCTCTTATAGGAAATACCCTCAGGTAAGTGAAATACACTGAAGAGTAATAATATCACGCTACCAGGTAAGTATAGAAAAATATAAAACCAGAATTTAATTATACAATTGCCTAACAAATAATAACAGTGATAATAATACTTTGTTTCTTTTTTCTTTCAGGATGTAAGCAACAATGAAATGAAACACTCCACAAAAGAAATGCTATTCACAGCTATGAATACCCTCAGAAATGGTAATAAACAAATAAACAATACACCAGTCCTGTACTGTAAGGTGTATTGGTACCTGTGAATTTACTGTCCTGCTTTCAGAAATCAGGCCTTCAATATTACAAAATCACCTCACAGATGAAATGTCAATACTAAAAGAAATATGCAATGGAAAATGCAATAAACAAAATAAATCATCAAACAGCATGTACTGTAATGTTTGATTACTTATAATGACTATCAATAACACCAGTTGTAAAATAAACAATTATGTGGGCCCACCTTGCATACACCACGCACACACACACACACTTAGCTGCAACTGGCCAATATACACAAAGCACACAAAATTACTTATCCCACCCCGTTGCAGTACTGCGCTTTTGGTGTGAGTTCCTTGTGGCTGGCAGAATAGCCTCTTCACTCTTTTCAGAGCCAAAAAAATACACACGGACTGTACCTGAACAGGTGGTGGCGGGCTGCGGGCAAATGAATCAGACGGGGGACAGGTGAGTGAAACTCCCGTGGCCAGAGAGAGAGATGTGGATATCGGGCGCAGTCCTTCTGAGCTGGGCTGAGAAACGGGAGAAATCCACCGGTGTCCGCTTTACTCTGCGCTTCTGTCAAACACAGTGCTGACGCTGGTCTCTCGTGCCGGTTAACTAATGTGGACTCACTGATCTGGCGAGAGCCAGTTAACACGACATACCCACTGACTGAGCTAATCAGTGGAGAACGGCTCCGCTCTTCACTATCCGTGAACGGTGGACAGACCGCTCTTCTTCCAGCAAAGTTCTTAAAAGTCCTTAGTAGCTTGAGGCCACCTCCATACCACCTACCAGTGCCAAACTTCCACACGCTAGGCAGGAGCAACGCCAGCTAACTAATACTTCTCTAAACTTCTGCAGTAAATTCACGCAATGTCTCTCCTTTCACTCCCAGATCAGACTGACTCCAAAACTTTCTCCTCTCCCGAAAACTCCGTAGCTCCGCCCTCTCCCTGCGCCACTCCACCAATCCCCTATGCCCGTTTTACCGCAGTCTCTGTTGTGCCCACCTTTGCGGCCACATCCCTCCAATCACAGTCCCGCTCCGTGAGAACTGCATTAATGAACTCCTGGTGACATGTCTTGACATGCCTTCCAACCAGGCTGGCTAGCAAGGTACATTGGCAAACCCTTTGGCAGTCCTTGGGTGTACTGTCCCACTTTTGGTAGTCCACAGTGGTGGAAAATGGTGGCGTAGCCACCCAATGGCTAAAAATTCACTTCAACGTTCAATTCAATAAAATAAAAATACAATAATCACACAGCAGGTAAATATAGCAGGTAAGTAATAAAATAAATAAAACAACACACATACATACATACATACATACATACATACATACATACATACAGGTACACAACAGGTAAGCATTTGGCAGGTCAACTGGTATGGTAAGTAAACAGGTAGGTACATGGTATTGCAGTAGGTAGGTTGACAGTCACATGGTGGTTCATAATAAAATAAAAGAGCTTGAAAAATTAGCTTTTACTTAAAATAAAATGTAAAAAACTATAGCTAACCCCTAATTTAACCCTGGGTTACACCCTCCCCCCTCTTAAATGTGAATGCCCTCATTCACTTAACTACTTTGGGCGGTTTGGGTGGTTTTTTACACCAATATTGGAGAAGGGCATGGGCTACTCCCGGTCCACCGTCATCATCGGCCTGGATGGTCACTCCCACCCCCCGGTGCACAATGGTAATGGGCTCATCCCTTGCCTGGCCTGGCGCGTCATAGGTAAGTTTAACGATCGGTTTGATTCGTCGCTTGACTACTGGCGCAACCGGCTCTGTTTCTACCTCCTCTTCATCCCTACTTTCTTCCTCCTCACTTACCATCTCGGCCTGTGCCTCAGGATCCACGTCAGGAGCAGTGTCTGAACCCTCATCTGGTTCACTTACCTCCTCCTCATCAGGTTCACTCCCGGCATCTGTAAGTGGGTCTGGTTCCTGGGGAGGGGGAATAGTGACCTCTCGGTCCTGCCTAACCCTGCTTCCCTGCCTCAACAGTCCAGCTAGGTACTCCTGGTATGGCTCTGGAGGCACATAACCATCCATGTCTGAGGAAGAATCAGACAAAAAGTCCTTCACTTCTGGTTCGCGGACGGGTAGCGGAAGCGGTCGTGAGGTTCCCCTCCCGGTCCTGGATCGGGTTTGCGGCCTCACTGGGTCAGGTTCTCTCTCTGTCCTCGGCAGCCTTACCAACTGACCGATGGGCAGGAGATGGTCTCTATGGATGGTCTTCAGAGCTCCGTGTCCATCTTCTGGCTTGATGCGGTACACAGGTAAGTTTGGTAACTTCCCCTCGACCACATAAGGGATGGAACTCCATCGGCTCTGCAACTTATGTTTCCCTTTCAACCCTAGGTTTTTAAGAAGGACCCTATCTCCGGCTTCCAACGTTTGGAACCCCACCCTCCTATCATAGGCCTTCTTGTTCCTCTGGTGACTCTTATCGGCTTCATCTGAGGCTAGCTTGAACGCTTTTTGAAGGTCATCCTTCAGCTTAGAGACATACTTACTGTGGGGCCCATGGTCCTCACCATCTGGAGATGTCCCAAAGCATACGTCAACCGGCAACCTAGCTTCTCTCCCGAACATCAAGTAATACGGAGAATACCCCGTAGCATCACACTTGGTGCTGTTATATGCATGGACCAGATAGGTCACATGCTGGCTCCACCTTCGCCTCTTTTCCTGGCTCAGGGTACCTAACATGGAGAGGAGGGTCCGATTAAATCTTTCCGGCTGCGGGTCCCCTTGAGGATGGTACGGTGTGGTGCACGATTTGCGTATCCCCAGCATCTTCAGCATCTCTTTGATCAGCTTGCTCTCAAAGTCTCTTCCTTGATCCGAATGGATCCTTGCAGGCAACCCATAATGGATGAAATACTTATCGACCAGAATCTTGGCCACTGTCAATGCCTTCTGATTCCTGGCCGGAAAAGCCTGGGCGTACCGCGTAAAATGGTCAGTTACAACCAACACATTACAGATTCCCTGAGAATCTGGTTCCATAGACAAAAAGTCTATACAGACGAGGTCCATGGGACCATTGCTGACAATCTGGTGTAAAGGCGCCGCTCGTTGGCAAGGGCTCTTACGAGTCACACACTCCCCACAGTTCTTGATGAACTGCTCAGTGTCCCAAGCCATACGAGGCCAATAAAACCTAGTTCTCAACAAATCAGTTGTCCTCTCAATGCCTAAATGTCCAAGGTCGCTGTGCATGGCTTTAAGGACAATGGCCCTATACTCTGCTGGCAACACCAGCTGAGAGACCTCTTCTCCAGTCGGTCTCTTGCTGTGCCTATGCAGGAGGCCCTCCTTAATCACCAGCTTCCCAACTTCCTTCTTCATCAACCTCAAGTCTGCACTCATCTCTACGTCTTCCGGCCACTTACCACCCTTCAGAGCCTGTAAGACCGGTCCTATCACTTTGTCCTCGACCTGTGCACTAATGAGCTCTGGTCGGGACAATTGACTGGGCACGCTCACATCCACCCTAGTGGGAAACGCG
Organism: Poromitra crassiceps; assembly: GCF_964638095.1. Lineage (NCBI taxonomy): Eukaryota > Metazoa > Chordata > Actinopteri > Beryciformes > Melamphaidae > Poromitra > Poromitra crassiceps. The sequence continues at coordinate 35,337,650 of NC_139645.1, forward strand.
TAAATGTCAGGGACACACTCTGGGGGAGCGCCTAGCTGTTCGACATATCTAGGTGGCAGTACTGGAGAGCTTCGGGTACGTATCCGCTTACAGATCGACCGCACTCCAGACTTTGGGATGGTCTCCCATCCCCCTGTGTCTTCCTCCCATGCCACTTGTCTTGACAACAGGTCGGCATCAATGTTATTTTTGCCTGGCCTGTAACTGATGTCAAATTCGTATGTGGACAGATTGGCCAACCAACGGTGCCCCGTGGCATTGAGTTTGGCCGTGGTCAACACATACGTCAACGGATTGTTATCCGTACGCACTGTGAATCTGGCCCCATACAGGTAATCGTGGAATTTGTCCACGACCGCCCATTTGAGGGACAGGAACTCCAGTTGGTGGATGGGATAATTCCGCTCAGACGCACTCAACTTCCGGCTGGCGAATGCCACCGGCCTCAAACCCTCAGGGTACTCCTGGTAGAGCACAGCTCCCAACCCAGATAAACTCGCATCCACATGCAGGATGTACGGCTTGTTGGGGTCTGCGAATGCCAATACCGGAGCATGGGTGAGGCAGTTGATGATGTTGTGGAATGCCTGAGTGCAGGCTGCATCCCATCGCTCACCAAAGGGTTCAGATTCGTCATAATAAGGAGGGTCATGCTGGTGCTTCTTCCCTCGCTCCCAGGCGTTGGGCTTCCTTCCCTTTTGCGTGGGAGGGTAGCCCTTGGTCAGTTCCGTGAGAGGTCGGACGATGGAGGAGTAGTTGGCGACAAACCGGCGGTAATAACCGCAGAAACCCAGGAAAGATCTCAAACTCTTCAGGTCAGTGGGCTGGGGCCAGGTGGTGACAGCCTCGATCTTCGCTGGATCAGTAGCCACACCTTCTGCTGAAACAATATGTCCAACATACTTAACCTTAGGTTGGCAAAACTGACACTTATCCAACGAGATCTTCAGCCCGACTTCCTGGAGTCGGTCTAGCACCTTCATGAGTCTCTCCTCGTGTTCCTCCAAAGTCCGGCCAAAAATGATCAAGTCATCAAGGTAGACTAATACCTGTAACAGGTTCATGTCTCCTACTGCCTTTTCCATCAGCCGTTGGAATGTCGCTGGGGCCCCAGTGATGCCCTGTGGCATGCGCTCAAACTGGTAAAACCCCAGCGGGCAGATGAAAGCAGTCTTCTCCTTATCCTCTTCCTTCATGGCTATCTGGTAGTAGCCGCTTCTTAAGTCTAACACCGAGAACCACTGACTCCCTGACAAGCAGTCTAGAGCGTCGTCAATTCGGGGTGTGGTGTACTGGTCGGGTATAGTCCGGCTGTTCAGAGTGCGATAGTCAATGCACATACGGACTTTGCCACTCTTTTTCCGTGCAATCACTATGGGTGAGGCATACGGACTGCGCGACTCCTTAATGATGCCAGCTGCTAACAACTCCTGTATGTGCCTTCTCACATCGTCAATGTCCGCTGGGGCTAGACGTCTAGACCGCTCTCTAAAGGGCCGGTCATCCGCTAGACGGATGTTGTGCTCTACACCCTTCGCTAGCCCTACGTCCCACTCACTTAATGAGAAGACGTCTACCCTCTGAGTTAGCTTGCGGCGGAGTCTCTCCTTGTACTCCTCAGGTATGTCGGCATCTCCGAAATCAAGTTTGGAAGCGTCAAACCCCTCAGTAGGTTCCGTCTCTGGCTTGGGCACAGACTTAACCACGTCGGTGGGGTATAGGCAACCAAGGGTCGTACCCTCTGCTATTTCCACTTCTCGCCTAGACTCGTTTTGTAGCAGCACAGTGAACTTTTTGATGTCAACTGCATAGCGTGGCACTACCATAGGCGTCAACAACACACCACCCGGGAGAGGATCATTGGGAGCAACATCTACCATAAGGATTTCTTTATCCACTGGCTGTTCAAACTCCACATGACAGAGAGCTGGGTAGCTGACCCCAGGCGGCAACACTAATGTGCCAGGCCCTAGCCACTTCACATACCCAACCTCCTCATCCTCACTTTCCCGCTGCCCGGTGTTGGAGCCTGCTGGGGCTTCACTGGTACTGTGTCCCTTTCCCTGTGTGCTAGCTACATTCACACCCGCTACTTCCCCATACAGTCTAGCTAAACGCTTAGGCAGACTTGCCTTGGCGTTAGTTCCAATTATGATGGGGGTTTGGTCTGGGCCTCTCGGAGTGGGGCAGACCAGCGCCATCACTGATATGGTAGTCGGGGTGTTGGTTACTTTCTGTGGAAACTCCATTTCCACCACTACATAACCTCTATACGGGTAACTCGACTCACTGAGGCCCCATATGTCGAGTCCACCTACCGGGTAGATAGGGACATCAGACATGTAGGTGTCATACCACTTCTCAAATATAATGGTTACCTGGGAGCCACTGTCCAACAGTGCTTCACACAGGTGGCCATTGATCTTCACTGTCTCTAGAGAGGGAGGTCCAATTAGGCCCGGAGGAATGTCTCTACCTCTCCAAGTGTCCACGGCGCTCTTCTTGGCATGGCAGGTCACACGGTCGGTATCCTCCCCGGGACTGGTCCTCTGGTACGGACCTCTGGCCTTCTTCAGAGATTGGATCAATTTCTGGATGACCCTACTTTGGTTCTCAGGGTTTTTGCACTTACCTGCATAGTGTCCATTTTCACCACAGCGGTAGCAAAAATATTCGTCTGGGTCGGCTGGCGGCCTTCGTGGCGGCGGGCGGGGGACATTTCTGGACGTCTCCACCGGCAACACTGCCACAGGCACGTCTGCCTGTTGAATCTGTTGGTTGTCTACTTTTTGTTGCAAGCGTTTGACCTGTTTCTTTAAAGCAGACACCTCCGCATCACCGCGGGTCTCGGGACAGCTGACAGGACTAACTGGCACCTGTCTTTCCCTACTCTCTGGTTGAGGGGGTGTGGTGGTTGCCATGGCAACGCACATCGCCTTAATTTCTTTTATTTCGGCCCTCAGGTTTTGTATCTCGGCCCGCTTGCTGTCATAATCAGACTGAGCTTGAACGGCGCGCACCGACGGGTTTAGCTTGGTTCTTGAGGCCTCATACTCCTCCTCAGAGCGTACCTCCTTTAACAACTGGAGAAAGGTAGGTGGTGCTACCCTCCTTTCCCTCAACCGCAGGTTCACTAGCATAAGGTCAGAGGCCACTGCGCCTCGTAGCAGTTGTTCCAACCGCGCCTTATCTGCGTTCCCTGGCGGGAGACCACCTCGCTGAACCACTTTAGCTAACGCTCGTTCCAAACGCCTCACAAAATCAGAGAGTTTCTCCTTTGCTTGCTGCTGCATTAAACGGAATGCAAAATAGAGGTCCTCTCCTGACTCAACCGTTCCAAACACCTGTTCGAGGGCTTCTATGCACTGGTCAGGACTCACCTCTGGGTCACTGGCACGTGCAGCCTTCACTATTTCTAGGGCAGGCCCTTTTAGGCCTTCTACCAAACGTCGCCGTTTCTCCTTAATGGAGCAGTCACTCTCTTCTACCATGAACTTAGCCTGCTCTAACCAGGTCTCGAATGGCTCCTCCCCTAAAGGGACCGGCACATTCCCTGAAAACTGGCGTAGGCGGCGATAATTTGTCTGCTCACTGGATGGCCTTGCTTTGTTGAATAACTCACCCAGCGCGCACAAGAGCGGATCAGTAGTGTCAGAGGAAGCATCGGCAACCGGAAAAAAACCTTGGAGGTCTCCCATGGACTTACCTTCGGCCCTGATGAACCCTTCTAATTTTTTTTTTGAACTCATCAGTGGGTGCAGGCGGCGTCCACTCTCCCACCACTATTATGATGGACCATGGTTCTTGGCCCTCACCCGGAACTACCTCCGGTGGGACCAGCTCTGGCTTTAGGACTTCCTTACATTCACACAAGAACTTATACTTGCCTCGTTGTTTGTGGGTTATCCATCCTCGGACCTTCACACGTCCCAAACACTTCACTGTCTCTAGTGTGTGTTCTACCTTGTCTATTTCTAGCTCCTCAGGCAGAAGAACCATAAGTGCATGGGCCTCATCTAAGTGCTCTCCTTCACACCATGCGTGCAGCTCAGCTACTAAATCGACTTGCGACTCCATTTTCAATATCTATAATTATAACTAGTACTTCTATTGCTGGGTTACTTCTACTTCTAAATACAAAGAAATCCCGGACGAGCCCCCATTTTATGTAGCACTTGTGTACCCCTATGAGCTAATAGGTTTAGTGCTTCCCGAGTTCTTTGCCTATGAGTCTATATAGGACTTTTTCCCTTTAGGTTTTTTGTTTGATTTATCTTTGTATTAGAAATGCCCCTTTAATAATGACAGTGGAGGGGACCTGTAAATTCAAGGTAAGTGCCCTTTAAATTATAATTACCTCTACTGTACTCTAAATACTTACTAAACAATGCCCCATTAATATACCTTATCCTATAGACTAATGTATAATGTATCCTCAATGTGTTTCTAATCCCTAATAACTATAGATACTAATTATATTTCTCCCCCTTTCTCTTATAGGAAATACCCTCAGGTAAGTGAAATACACTGAAGAGTAATAATATCACGCTACCAGGTAAGTATAGAAAAATATAAAACCAGAATTTAATTATACAATTGCCTAACAAATAATAACAGTGATAATAATACTTTGTTTCTTTTTTCTTTCAGGATGTAAGCAACAATGAAATGAAACACTCCACAAAAGAAATGCTATTCACAGCTATGAATACCCTCAGAAATGGTAATAAACAAATAAACAATACACCAGTCCTGTATGGTGTATTGGTACCTGTGAATTTACTGTCCTGCTTTCAGAAATCAGGCCTTCAATATTACAAAATCACCTCACAGATGAAATGTCAATACTAAAAGAAATATGCAATGGAAAATGCAATAAACAAAATAAATCATCAAACAACATGTACTGTAATGTTTGATTACTTATAATGACTATCAATAACACCAGTTGTAAAATAAACAATTATGTGGGCCCACCTTGCATACACCACGCACACACACACACACACTTAGCTGCAACTGGCCAATATACACAGTCCCCGCAAAGCACACAAAATTACTTATCCCACCCCGTTGCAGTACTGCGCTTTTGGTGTGAGTTCCTTGTGGCTGGCAGAATAGCCTCTTCACTCTTTTCAGAGCCAAAAAAATACACACGGACTGTACCTGAACAGGTGGTGGCGGGCTGCGGGCAAATGAATCAGACGGGGGACAGGTGAGTGAAACTCCCGTGGCCAGAGAGAGAGATGTGGATATCGGGCGCAGTCCTTCTGTGGAGCTGGGCTGAGAAACGGGAGAAATCCACCGGTGTCCGCTTTACTCTGCGCTTCTGTCAAACACAGTGCTGACGCTGGTCTCTCGTGCCGGTTAACTAATGTGGACTCACTGATCTGGCGAGAGCCAGTTAACACGACATACCCACTGACTGAGCTAATCAGTGGAGAACGGCTCCGCTCTTCACTATCCGTGAACGGTGGACAGACCGCTCTTCTTCCAGCAAAGTTCTTAAAAGTCCTTAGTAGCTTGAGGCCACCTCCATACCACCTACCAGTGCCAAACTTCCACACGCTAGGCAGGAGCAACGCCAGCTAACTAATACTTCTCTAAACTTCTGCAGTAAATTCACGCAATGTCTCTCCTTTCACTCCCAGATCAGACTGACTCCAAAACTTTCTCCTCTCCCGAAAACTCCGTAGCTCCGCCCTCTCCCTGCGCCACTCCACCAATCCCCTATGCCCGTTTTACCGCAGTCTCTGTTGTGCCCACCTTTGCGGCCACATCCCTCCAATCACAGTCCCGCTCCGTGAGAACTGCATTAATGAACTCCTGGTGACATGTCTTGACATGCCTTCCAACCAGGCTGGCTAGCAAGGTACATTGGCAAACCCTTTGGCAGTCCTTGGGTGTACTGTCCCACTTTTGGTAGTCCACAGTGGTGGAAAATGGTGGCGTAGCCACCCAATGGCTAAAAATTCACTTCAACGTTCAATTCAATAAAATAAAAATACAATAATCACACAGCAGGTAAATATAGCAGGTAAGTAATAAAATAAATAAAACAACACACATACATACATACATACATACATACATACATACATACAGGTACACAACAGGTAAGCATTTGGCAGGTCAACTGGTATGGTAAGTAAACAGGTAGGTACATGGTATTGCAGTAGGTAGGTTGACAGTCACATGGTGGTTCATAATAAAATAAAAGAGCTTGAAAAATTAGCTTTTACTTAAAATAAAATGTAAAAAACTATAGCTAACCCCTAATTTAACCCTGGGTTACACCTATATATATACTGTATAGGTGTGTGTGTGTGTGTGTGTGTGTGTGTGTGTGTGTGTGTGTGTGTGTGTGTGTGTGTGTGTGTGTGTGTGTGTGTGTGTGTGTGTGTGTGTGTGTGTGTGTACGCATATGTGTGTCTCCCGGTAGGTCACATGACTTATTGACGTGTCCTCCTGGGACACAACTTCCACAACAAGCATACTGTATAGAGACGTAGTGGTCATTTAGAATGAAAGTAGAATGAATGAATTAGAATGAATTAGTCTTTTATATAGTTGAATGTTTCTAGCTGTTTATATGAAGGAAGTTTATTTTAAAAAAAATACTGAGGAAAAAAATCAATCAATTTGATATGTCCCATTTACATGTACCTGCAGAACTCTAACATGGACACCAGAGGCTCCATTACAATCACATTAGATTTGAACACAGCTCTATAGAAAACATGTTTGTTTTGTCGCCATCGGGAACTTCAATGAAATCCAAGTTCTGTATTTGTTGAGTAAATTAGGACCAATAAAACATATCATGAAATGGCACAATGGTGGATGCTCTTCAGAATCACTCACAAACCCTGTATCAGCCTCACTCATCCCTCAGGCCCTTGGTTTGGTGTGGGGGAGTCCCTTCCCCTTCAGCTCGCTAACCCAACCTTAGCTCACATAGGCCTATAGAACTATTGTTGTTTTTCTATCCTATTTTGTATCGGTTTTTACTCTGATTTTCTGTATTGCAATGCATTTACTATTTCTTATCATTTTAATATGGTAATTTACTACTGCACCTTTATTTACGGTCTACAGTTTACAATTGTTTGTAACGTAATGTGTATTGTGTTTGGACCCCAGGAAGACTAGCGGTCGTTTCGGCGGCGGCTAATGGGGATCCTTGTAAATAAACAAATAAACAAATAGAAGCTGGATATCCCAAGAGGGCTAGTAGTTTTACTTAAATTTTGACTTCTTGTATGTAGACTTTATTTTAGCCACCTGATTTTAAAGTACAGGTCACTCTGCTGAGAGCAAACTATTACCCCTGAAAAAGTATCAGTATAGGCTTACCTTCTGTTGTCGCAGGCTCAGAGAAAAGGAAACATAAAAACAAAAGAACGGTGCAGTGTTGGCTTTGTTTCTCTGAGTTTTTAGTAAAGCTAAGTCCACTACACAACAGTAGACCTACACAACAGCAGCCTACCTGTCAGATGGAGGCTGTCTGACTGAAGAACAGGAAATGGTCTCTGTCTTTCTGCAAGAGAAGAAGCAACACTTCAGAAAAGAAAAAAAAGGTGTGAATTTGCAATAGCTGCACCAACTTCAGCCCCCTATAGAGGCAAAGTGATCACCTACTTCCTGCTTCAGCACTGTACCAGAGATTTTCATCCGCCATTTATTTTCCCATAGACATTTCGTAAAATACTTGTAAAAATAGTTTTACTTCGTCAAACCAAACGGTTCAGATATATATAGAAACAGGAGAGACCACATACCATTTTACTCTGACCAAAACGTAAAAAAAAATCATGGATTTAAAGAAAATATTTTTTCTGTGTTTTTTTAGTTTTGGTCAAAGTGAAATGTTCTATGGTCTCTCTTGATTCTAAATATATCTGAACCATTTGGTTTGACGAAGTAAAACTATTTTTATAAGCATTTTACGAAATGTCCATGGGAAAATAAATGGTGGATGAAAATCTCTGGTACAGTGCTGAAGCAGGGAGTAGGGGGTCACTTTGCTTCTCTATAGGTGTGAAAACTGTGGCTGCCAGAGGGCGGAGACATATTTGTGGACCGTCCAACCCACCGACCGACTGACAGAGTGAGCTGTAAAGCTTCTGGTTGCAGCTATTCATGTCTTGAGAAGTCTCGCCCCTCATATATAAAACTGTTGAAAAATAAATAAATACAATAGAGAGGTGTACTGTACTCTGTGTGTGTGTGTGTGTGTGTGTGTGTGTGTGTGTGTGTGTGTGTGTGTGTGTGTGTGTGTGGGGTGTAGGGTGTAGGGAATGGAAAGAGGGATCCTGCAGTATTCATCTGATCACGTCCTGCTCATGACGTGTTTACATCTTGCATCTCGTTTTTTACTGGGGGGGAGGGGCCATATGGATAGGAAGGTGCTAGATAGTCGGGATTCGAGGGGTGGGTAGAATTAGTGGTTAGGGGGATATGGGTGGTGTTTGGTGGTGGGGGGTGCCATACCCACCAAAGATGCCATACCCACCAAAGTACATAGCATACACTGGGCTGTTTGAAGCCCAATTTGGGCCGTTTGAAGCCCAATTTGGGCCGAGTCCAATTTTACAATGAGATGCACCAACTTTAACCCTGAATAAAGTAATAAAACCACTAGTAAACCAGTAGGCGGCGCCTGGCCTGCTGTTCAGTGAGTGGCCTGACTGGGGGCACCATTTTTTTTTTTTTTTTTTTTGCAGGCCAGGCCAGGCCACCGGGCATTTGCCCGACGTGCCCGATTATGCAGTCCGCGCCTGTGTGTGTGTGTGTGTGTGTGGGCGGGTGTGTGTGTGTGTGTGTGTGTGTGTGTGTGTGTGTGTGTGTGGTTGGGTGGGGGGTTTAGGTTTATTCATCTGATTACGTCCTGCTCATGACGTGTTTACATCTTGCATCAACAAGCGTTTTTTACTGGGGGGGAGGGGCCATATGGATAGGAAGGTGCTAGATAGTCGGGATTCGAGGGGTGGGTAGGATTAGTGGTTAGGGGGATATGGGTGGTGTTTGGTGGTGGGGGTGCCATACCCACCAAAGATACCATACCCACCAAAGTACATAGCATACATAATAACAATAAGGGTATCTTTGTTGACAATGTTTATTGACAAAAGCATTAAAACAATCTCTCAAAGTCTCAAATCTGTCAGCATTTGGCTTGGGTTGTAATATCCTATGTTGAAACAACTGATCATCAGCAATTTTAACCTGCACAGTAACAGCTAGCGTTAGCGTTATAATCTCAGGAGAGCAAGAGTAAATTATAGCTGCTGCGCAGCAATGGGTCGTGGCCGGGCAGGTCTCAAGTCTTTTAGCTATAGTCCAAATCGCGTCTCAAGTCTTTAGTCACAAGTCCAAGTCAAGTCTCTTATGGATGAGTTTTCTGTCATCTGCTGCATGCAATCCAATCTGCTTAGATTAAAACACTGCCATTCATGACAGGGCTGGGGCAGAAGGCAGCAGGTTAAGTACATGGCAGTTGAACACATCACCCACCCAGTCCTACTCAGCCAGGAAGGATGACATCATTGATGACATCATCACTGATGACATCATTGCTCAAGTGACATTGATACTTTTGTGGAGGACAGTCTATCGATGCAGATGCTGGAGTTTGGTGTCGGTTGAAGAAAAAATGTGGGAGGAGTAGGGTTTAATTAGTTTTACAGTTTTTGCAGTTTTGCAGTCTTTAGACTTCATAATTGGCCATAGGTTGCAGCGTACAAAAGTTTCTCCTCATTTGGGCACACATTTGGGTGAAAGTGTCAAAGTTGTAGCCCATATGCCTGATTTGTTATGAATTTTCAAAATTTGAAACTTTAGACGGTCGCTGTAGCGCCACCATCAGGACTATTGGTGCCAAATTCACGTCAACTTAGTTTGGCATGGGACTGGTCCTTTGTGCAAAGTTTGGTTTATATTCATGCATGGGAAGTCTGACTTCCTGGGAGAAGAAGAAAAAAAATAATAATAATACAGGCAAATACAAGCAGTGGCCCTGCCGCTTCGCTGGCCCGGCCACTAATAATGAGCCATGCACATGAGAATTACCATTAACGTTACAACATTTAATAGGCGGGGCCTCCCCGTGCGGAGGTGAGGACTTTGGGTGGGGGTTGACAGTATTTATAGGGGGGAAAAGAGGAATTGTACTTGGGGTGCGTGCGACCGTGCGTGTGTGCGTGTGTGGTTGCATCAGAGCATTGAGCAGAAATGGGAAGCCCCTTCAGGCAGTTTCACATCTGTTTGACATTTAAATAAATATTTCACAACAATCTGACTAGGCTGCATGTTGTTGGCGTGTGTGCGTGTGCGCGCGCGCGCGCCGGGGGGGGGGGTTGTTGGGACCTGTGCGTGTGCAGGTGTTCCCCATATAGGTGTGTTCCCCCACTTCTCTAGCACTACACCTCTGACTACACACACATAAAACTCAGGTCTGGGTACGGCCTCCTCTTTTCCTCTATACTGCAGTTTGGACGCCAAGCATTGTACCTAGCGTCATCTGTTGCCCGTCGACAAACAGGCCAGTTTTTTTCTCTAAACCTTGCTTAAAACGAGTACGGCTCAAGTAAGCTTCCCTTACGCGTGCGTCCCTCCTGACGCATCACCTCACCCTCTTGTGAGTATATCCGTATTACGGAACCATCCCCCCGACCTGCAGCTTTTAGCAGTAATTACAGTTATCTATGTTTTAAAACGTTAGGGTGGTTGTGCTACAACCCGGGTTTTACGAGTGAGAACGAGAGCTCTCACTCTAGGGCCATCTTCGCTGCGCACGCAGCCACTGGAAGAACACCATCCATGCTCCAAAAATGATCTCCATACAAAACCAAACCATCCACCAACAGGTGGCGTGGCACTCCTGGGACTGAGGCGGCCACCCACACCCCTCTCCCCGTGATCACGTCACGCCCGCCCAGACCCCAGTACTGTATACTATAGACGTATAGTAGTCGCTTAGAATGAAAGTAGAATGAATTAATTAGAATTAATTAGTGTTTTATGTTGAATGTTTCTACCTGTTTATATGAAGGAAGTTCATAAAAAAAAATACAGAGGATTTTTTTTTATCAATTTGACATGTCCCATTTACATGTACCTGCAGACCTCTAACATGGACACCAGAGGCTCCATTACAATCACATTCGATTCGAACACAGCTCTATAAAAAACATGTTTGCTTTGTCGTTGTGCCATTGGGAACATCAATGAAATCCAATTTCTGTATTTGTAGAGAAAAATAGGACCAATAAAACATAATCATGAAATGGCACAATGGTGGATGCTCTTCAGAATCACTTACAAACCCTGTATCAGCCTCACTTGTCCCTCAGGCCCTTGGTTTAGTGTGGGGGAGTCCCTTCCCCTTCAGCTCGCTAACCCAACCTTAGCTCTCATAGGCGTATAGAAGCTGGATATCCCAAGAGGGCTAGTAGTTTTACTTAAATTTTGACTTCTTGTATCTAGACTTTATTTAGGCACCCGAGTTTAAAGTACAGGTCACTCTGCTGAGAGCAAACTATTACCCTTGAAAAAGTATCAGTATAGACTTACCTTCTGTTGTCGCAGGCTCAGAGAAAAGGAAACCTAAAAACAAAAGAACGGTGCAGTGTTGGCTTTGTTTCTCCTACACAACAGTAGACCTACACAACAGTAGCCTACACAACAGTAGACCTACACAACAGTAGCCTACACAACAGTAGCCCTACACAACAGTAGACCTACACAACAGTAGCCTACACAACAGTAGACCTACACAACAGTAGCCTAAACAACAGTAGACCTACACAACAGTAGACCTACACAACAGTAGCCTACACAACAGTAGACCTACACAACAGTAGCCTACACAACAGTAGAGCTACACAATAGTAGCCTACACAACAGTAGACCTACACAACAGTAGACCTACACAACAGTAGCCTACACAACAGTAGACCTACACAACAGTAGCCTAAACAACAGTAGACCTACACAAGAGTAGACCTACACAACAGTATACCTACACAACAGTAGCCTACACAACAGTAGACCTACACAACAGTAGAGCTACACAATAGTAGCCTACCTGTCAGATGAGTTTTTAGTAAAGCTAAGTCCACTACACAACAGTAGACCTACACAACAGTAGCCTACCTGTCAGAGGAGTTTTTAGTAAAGCTAAGTCCACTACACAACAGTAGACCCACACAACAGTAGCCTACACAACAGTAGACCTACACAAGAGTAGACCTACACAACAGTAGCCTACCTGTCAGATGACTTTTTAGTAAAGCTAAGTCCACTACACAACAGTATGCCTACACAACAGTAGCCTACCGGTCAGATGAGGTTTTTAGTAAAGCTAAGTCCACTACACAACAGTAGACCTACACAACAGTAGCCTACCTGTCAGATGACTTTTTAGTAAAGCTAAGTCCACTACACAACAGTAGCCTACCTGTCAGATGACTTTTTAGTAAAGCTAAGTCCACTACACAACAGTAGCCTACCTGTCAGATGGGTTTTTAGTAAAGCTAAGTGAACTACACAAAAGTAGCCTACCTGTCAGATGAGTTTTTAGTAAAGCTAAGTCCACTACACAACAGTAGACCTACACAACAGTAGCCTACCTGTCAGATGAGTTTTTAGTAAAGCTAAGTCCACTACACAATAGACCTACACAACAGTAGCTTACCTGTCAGATGAGTTTTTAGTAAAGCTAAGTCCACTACACAACAATAGCCTACCTGTCACATGAGTTTTTAGTAAAGCTAAGTCTACTACACAACAGTAGACCTACACAACAGTAGCCTACCTGTCAGATGAGTTTTTAGTAAAGCTAAGTCCGCTACACAACAGTAGTCTACCTGTCAGATGAGTTTTTAGTAAAGCTAAGTCCACTACACAACAGTAGCCTACCTGTCAGATGAGTTTTTAGTAAAGCTAAGTCCACTACACAACAGTAGCCTACCTGTCAGATGAGTTTTTAGTAAAGCGAAGTCGATTACACAACAGTAGACCTACACAACAGTAGCCTACCTGTCAGATGAGTTTTTAGTAAAGCTAAGTCCACTACTCAACAGTAGCCCTACACAACAGTAGCCTACCTGTCAGATGAGTGTTTAGTAAAGCTAAGTCCACTACACAACAGTAGACCTACACAACAGTAGCCTACCTGTCAGATTAGTTTTTTGTAACGCTAAGTCCACTACACAACAGTAGACCTACACAACAGTAGTCTGCCTGTCAGATGGTTTTTTAGTAAAGCTAAGTCCACTACACAACAGTAGCCTACCTGTCAGATGAGTTTTTAGTAAAGCTAAGTCCACTACACAACAGTAGCCTACCTGTCAGATGAGTTTTTAGTAAAGCTAAGTCCACTACACAACAGTAGCCTACCTGTCAGATGGAGGCTGTCTGAATAAAGTAAGTGAATTTGCAATAGCTTTTCGTAAAATACTTGTAAAAATAGTTTTACTTCGTCAAACCAAACGCTTCAGATATATTTAGAAACAAACAGGAGAGACCGCATAACATTTTACTCTGACCAAAACGTTAAAAGAAAATCATGGATTTAAAGAAAATATTTTTTCTGTGTTGTTTTTTTTAGTTTTAGTTTAGTCAGAGTGAAATGTTCTATCTCTCTTGATTCTAAATATCTTAACCATTTGGTTTGACGAAGTAAAACTATTTTTATAAGCATTTTACGAAATGTCCATGGGAAAATAAATGGTGGATGAAAATCTCTGGTACAGTGCTGAAGCAGGGAGTAGGGGGTCACTTTGCTTCTCTATAGGTGTGAAAACTGTGGCTGCCAGAGGGCGGAGACATATTTGTGGACCGTCCAACCCACCGACCGACTGATAGAGTGAGCTGTAAAGCTTCTGGTTGCAGCTATTCATGTCTGAGAAGTCTCGCCCCTCATATATAAAACAGTTGAAAAATAAATAAATACAATAGAGAGGTGTACTGTACTCTGTGTGTGTGTGTGTGTGTGTGTGTGTGTGTGTGTGTGTGTGTCTGTGTGTGTGTGTGTGGGGGGGGGGGGTATGTGTGTGTGTGTGTGTGTATGTGTGTGTGTGTGGGCGGGGGGGGGGGGGACAGAAAGAGGGAACCTGCAGTATTCATTTGATCACATCCTGCTCATGACACGTTTACATCTTACATCTCGTTTTTTACTGGGGGGGAGGGGCCATATGGATAGGAAGGTGCTAGATAGTCGGGATTCGAGGGGTGGGTATAGGATTAGTGGTTAGGGGGATATGGGTGGTCTTTGGTGGTGGGAGGGGGGGGTGCCATACCAAAGATACCCACTAAAGTACATAGCATACATAATAACAATAAGGGTATCTTTGTTGGCAATGTTTATTGACAAAAGCATTAAAAGAAGCCAATAAAAATATTCTCCGGTCACTGGCAGATACGTACAAACGGTTCAAAGCAAATCTCTCAAAGTCTCAAATTTGTCAGCATTTGGCTTGTGTTATTGCAATATCCTATGTTGAAACAACTGATCATCAGCAATTTTAACCTGCACAGTAATAGCTAGCATTAATAATGAGCCATGCACATGAGAATTATGAGTTAACGTTACAACATTTAATAGGCAGGGCCTCCCCGTGCGGAGGTGAGCCAGCCCGCCCAGCCCCCTGCTGGGCCATCCTCGACGCCACACCCACTCAGGCTGCAACAGCAGCGCCGGCACTGCGGGGCACGTGGCTGCCCGGCAGTCACGGGGGAGTTGAGCCCACCATCAAGCTGCTCGGTGCACTGTGCCGCTGTGCCCCTTGACTGAGAACGCCTCTCTGGCCACAGACCGTGCCAGCATCGCCTCACATCTTTCACCCCATGGCGAGCCTGTTCACACACCACTGTTCACCACACGGCCTAGTCTGTCACGCAAGCGTACCACCGTCTGCCGGTACGAGACCGTCATTCCGAAGAAGAAGAAATATGCAAATTAGGGGTCCAGATGTGATGGGGACTGTTTTATATTTATCTTATTTGTTTAGTTGTTTCTGGGAACGTTTGTGTTCTGTTTTGACTGCCCCTGAAGGCCACACTAGTTGTGGCCTTAATCAAAGGCAGGCACTGCGATATAAGGAGAGAGACCAGAGAAGAATGGAGATGGCTGGCTGACAGCAGGAGTCCAGAGGAGGAGCTGCTGAGATGGCGAGCAGCGTTTAGCCCTGCCTGCGGCTTGGGTGAGATGCAGGTGTAAGCGGCTTCGGCTGGGATGGCCGCTGAGTACCCCTCTCTCCTGGTCGTATCTATGGGCGCACCGTGGCGGATTCATGGGGGAGAAGGAGAGAGGGGGAAGGCCCGGAAGCCGCTCCACTGGGAGCCGCACGCGGGGTGGGGCTCCCCAGTCTCTTACAGATGCCGTTCCTCCTCCAGATGAGAGAGAGAGCGAACCGACCCAACGTGAGGCCAGCAGCCAACCATCCGGAGACAGCGAGGAGCCAGCCAACACAGCAAACCAAGAGACTGGAGGGAGAGACAGCCTACGCGGAGTCCCGAGCGAGAGAGAGAGAGCCGACCGAGGAGAGACCAAGCCGACCCAGCCGCCACCCAACCAGCCGTGACTACCGACATGCAGAGAGAACCAGAGGCACACGAACCTGAAGCGCAGCAGCCTAGTATCCGTTCTGCTCTACAACTCCAGCCAGGGTCGATAGCAGGACGCCGTTATCGCCCAGGATAATTGTGAGTAGTTTACCATCATTGCGGCGGATACACAGAGAGGCCGGCTGCTTGGCCAGGCGAGTGTGTGGTTTATGTACGGAAGATTGGCGGTGTTTCTCGTGCTCCCCAGGTGGTGACGTGCCGGACGGGAGCAGACCAGCCTGGAGGCAGTGGATCATATCGGCCTCAGTGGGACAACGTGCAGACTATCCAACCGCGGCAGATGGGTGAAGTTACGGCTCACCCCTCTTCGAGCTAAGTACCCCCTCCCCCCTGTTCTCCTCTCTGCCATTACTGGACACTGCTACCCCAGTTGTTCTACTTACCACGGACATTTTATTATTGTTATATTAAGTCTGGTATTTTATCTGCCCCGCCACTTTTAAGTCTAGCCTGTCTGTTTTAGTCACTTATTGCCCCGGACACTCAGACGACTGTGTCTTTTGTGTTTTTGTTGTTTTATTTGCTTATACACTTGAGTGCAGTGCAGGGCACAAAAGCCTAATACCTTCGGGTTCTGATTTTGGATGGCGGTGTTTTATCACCCTAAACTTGAATGCAGTTAAAGGCACAAAAGCCTAATACCTCCGGGTTCTGCTTCATATTAGTGTGCAGTGGAAGTGCAGTGAAACATTGACTCTGAGTGATTTCGGGGCCTGTGGTTTGACCCTATGTTCTGGCCTTTTTAGCAGAGTCCTAGGCTCTCTCCTAGGTGGCGTTGTTGGACAAGATTTTAACCATTTTTATCGTGACTTTCGGCCCTGTAACACATACACATCTTCCCTAGTATTTGATTTGATTCATTTGATTTGATTTATTTGACACATTTTCATAAAAAACTTTGCAAAAGTAAAGTGTAATAAAAAAAAACAGTCAAGGATTACATAAAAAAGCTTCCGCTTATTTCCATTATGGTTCTTGTTAGTGGTAGTAGTAGTACTAAAGATAAGCATTCCAACACCTTTCTAATGGTAAAAAAGCAAACATAAGATAGACACCAAGGGCCCTATCTTGGTACAGGTGCTATCCGTCCCTGCAGGGACGAGAGCAGTCCGCCTCTCGCAAGTGTCCAGGTGTCATGCCGAGTTTTGCACCCCCGCCGCCAAATGCATCCCCACCTCACGGTTGCATATTTTAATGATTTATACGGAAACTTAACTGTTTACAAATTATATAATTGTCTGGGTAGACGTGATCTCCAGGCCAGGGGGTCTGTCCTGGCTCATGGAGACCGACTTTGATGCATAAAATCCACATCGAGGTGACTTCCATGCTTGGGGCTCTCTTCTGGCTCATGGAGGCAAAAATTTGGTGCTTAAAATCCGGGTACAGGTGACCTCGAGGCCTGGGGTCTCTCCTAGCTTTATGGCGGTGGAGGCAAGTCTCGGCTGTTTGTACCTGCCGAGATTTGCATCCCTGTTTTTAAGTTAAAACGGCCCCAAAATGTGGTGGGGATGCAATTCTCGGCGGGTGTGCAAAACATCTGTGTATGACACCGCACTCAAAGAAAAACAAAACGACCCCCAAAAACTCAATAAAAGGCAGAATTATGTTTATAAATCTCGTGATCTATCACAACGGGAGAGAGGGTTAAAAATAGGGAGACTCCCGCGTGTTGGCAGGTGTAATCTCCAATGAAACACCACAACTGAAGATGAAGGGCTGAAGGCCAGACTGTCTAAACTAAATGAAATGTGAGTTCATGTTTCCTGGTGGTTTAACACGCTGTGTGTGTGTGTGTGTGTGTGCGCGTGTGTGTGTGTGTGTGTGTGTGTGTGTGTGTGTGTGTGTGTGCGTGCGTGCGTGCGTGCGTGCGTGCGTGTGTGTGTGTGTGTGCGTGCGTGCGTGCGTGCGTGCGTGCGTGTGTGTGTGTGTGTGTGTGTGTGTGTGTGTGTGTGTGTGTGTGTGTGTGTGTGTGTGTGCGTGTGTGTGTGTGTGTGGTTGGTTGCATCAGAGCATTGAGCAGAAATGGGAAGTCCCTTCAGGCAGTTTCACATCCATTTTCAGGCAGTTTCACATCTTGTTTGACATACAAAAATATTTCACAACAATCTGACTAGGCTGCATGTTGTTGACACACTCCCCCTCCCCCTCTATCTCACTCTCTCTGTCTCTCTCTGTCTCTGTCTCATGCCTGCCCGTCACTCTCTCTCTTCCTCTGCTCATCCCTCTCTCTTTGGATTGTTATCAGTCACCGAATTCTTTTCTCCACTGAAAGGTATTGTAACATCTGTTTCCACAGTTTCCAGTCTATTTTACTTTCCTGACTCCGTCAGCAGATCTAGTTCAACATGAGTGATGTTGTGGAAACTTTATTTTCAAGTCTTATATTGACTTATTTAGCCAGGCTGTTTCACTGATTTCCTGTTTCAAGGCAGAGCACAGGCAGGCAGAAGTTATGAGGAAATGGCCGCACCCTCAGAAAATGTTCCCGCCGGACAGACAGTCTGAACTGAGGCTTGTCTTCTCTGTTTGTGTCTCCTCTCCAGATTAAGACAGAAGGTGTCTGTGACTTGATGCTGTGAACTCACAAGGCAAACATCTTCCAAGGTACAGGTACTGCACTGTACTGGTACAGGTACTGACTGTGACATGACTGGTACAGGTACTGTACTGTACTGGTACTGTACTGTACTGGTACAGGTACTGACTGTAATATTACTGGTACAGGTACTGTACTGTACTGGTACAGGTACTGACTAACATGACTGGTACAGGTACTGTACTGTACTGGTACAGGCACTGTACTGTACTGATACAGGTACTGTAACATGACTGGTACAGGTACTGTACTGTACTGCTACAGCTACTGTAACATGACTGATACAGGTACTGTCCTGTACTGGTACAGGTACTGTACTGTACTGCTACAGTTACTGTAACATGACTGGTACAGGTACTGTCCTGCACTGGTACAGGTACTGTAACATGACTGGTACAGGTACTGTACTGGTACAGGTACTGTAACATGACTGGTACAGGTACTGTACTGTACAGGTACTGTACTGTACAGGTACGGTACTGTACTGTACAGGTACTGTAACATGACTGGTACAGGTACTGTACTGTACAGGTACTGTAACATGACTGGTACATGTACGGTACTGTACTGTACAGGTACTGTAACATGACTCAAACCAGCCGAACTACTTTATAAAAAAGCCCTGAAAATACTAGATAAAAAACCCTTTTCTCATCACCACTGCCATGTCATACGTAAATATGGCATGCTAAGTTTTGAGAACTTTAGAAATTTCACCTCTGCCTGTCTAATATACAAAGTTCTACATGGACTGGCGCCGCCTCCTCTTGCTGACTTTATCAAATATCGTGCGACCGCCAACTCGACCCGTGTCACCCGGGCCATTACGAACAAGGTCTGTGAGGTCCCCTTTAGAAAAACTTCCTTTAGTCAGAAGACCCTATCCTTCATGGGAAGCACTCTCTGGAATAATCTACCTCCCTCGATTAGAGAATGCCCGAGTCTCGCCACCTTCAAAGGCCAGTTGAAAATATGGCTCAGATCAAACCAACAATGTGATCACAATTAACATACTTAACAGATCATTTGCCATGTTTTGCAGCATGCTCTGTGTGTTTTATTTATTTTATTTATTTTAGGTTTCACTAACCTTTTATACTATTAATTTTTTTTGGTACTATTAATTGTGTGTTTTTAATCATTTTTGGTTTTACTAACTTTCTGTACTTTTAATCTTTGTTGTATTATTAATTTTTCTTTCGCTTTCATGATTACATCAATCTGCCATGGGACTACAGGTGGAAACTAGCCCTTGGGCTACAACCTGGCATATTTACTGTACGGCTGTACTGTTCATTAATGTGTAAAGTCCCATTCTTTAAATAAATGAATCTGAATGAATCTGACTGGTACAGGTACTGTACTGTACTGGTACAGGTACTGTACTGTACTGCTACAGCTACTGTAACATGACTGGTACAGGTACTGTCCTGTACTGGTACAGGTACTGTAACACAACTGTTTGATGTATGGCTTTGATGTGTATAGTCCACTGTTAAAAGACCAGCTGCTAAAGTCTTTCAAATCACCTGCTGTTAGCAGATGGCCTTCATAGTGCCATCATTTCTAACCTGGGTTCTCTTTGTGACCATAAACAACATTCTCTGCTGTTCTGCTATTGTCTGTTTAGTTCACTGTATGATGTGGTTAATGTCTCCATCTAGTGGACAAGGTAGAACTACATCAGCTGACCTGTGCTGTCTCTTCCTTAGACGAGGGCCCAAATTCACACAAAGCATTTTATCTTAACTAAATTGCACGAAAAGTTCCTAGCTCAGAGTTTTGTCTTAAAACATGTTCACAAAGATGCTGAGCCTGAGACCTTTGACTAAGGAATGGGGAGAACTCTTAAGCTCAGAGATGTATGTGAAAAGCATTAGTTAACTTATATAAAAATAAACTAGGCTTTAGAAAAAACTAACTGAAATGATATTGTGTGGTTACAAAACCAACTAAAAAAACATACAGAAAAATTGTCTTTAGTTTGAGTCTTTATCAATTTGGTTAAATCTGTAAACACAACAAGCATGAGGAGGCATTGGGTTATGTGTTTATTGAAACTGGGGTGTCTATTCTTCATGACTGAGTCAGCTGCCTTCATTAAGTCTGGTTTGTATTGTAAAACCCAGGGGCGGACTGGGATCATAATTCAGGCCGGGCATTAGATACCAAGCAGGCCAGGCCGATACGGGCCGACGTGCGTGCCGGCGTCCGAAGGGCGGCGGCGAAAAATTTGGGCCGTTTGAAGCCCAAATTGGGTCATTTAAAACCAGATTTGGGCCGTTTGAAGCCCAATTTGGGCCGTTTGAAGCCCAATTTGGGCCAAGTCCAATTTTACAATGAGATGCACCCACTTTAACCCTGAATAAAGTAATAAAACCACTAGTAAACCAGTAGGCGGCGCCTGGCCTGCTGTTCAGTGAGTGGCCTGGCCTGGCCTGCAAAAAAAAAAAAAAAAAAAAAATTGCAGGCCAGGCCAACGGGCATTTGCCCGACGTGCCCGATTATGCAGTCCGCCCCTATACGAGGGATCAGCCGAGCAGCGTTTTGGTAAACAAACCACGTCACTGGGTGGCAACGGCAATGGGACCCTATGGAGCCCAAGTGGCGCGAGGCTTGAGTGTCTGACTCTAATTCTGTTCTCACTCAGAATGTCAAAATATAAGCGATGTGATGTATAGTTTTTTTTAGATATTAACGTTTGTTTGGCACAACTCAAACTATTAACTGCCGCGGGGTTCCGCATTTCTGGGTGGCAAGTGACGTCAGGCTGATTCGTCCTATTCTTAACTTCTTAATGACAAATCTTCCCTGATAAATACCCTATAGGTAACTAAATAATAATAATAATAATAATAATAATAATAATAATAATAGAGTACCGCAGGGATGACATATTTTTGTAGGCTTTATCTAGAAATCGCAGCCATTTGGTTCTTCAGTGGAAAAGTCTATGGGCTTTTAGAATGGAAATTTTACTTAAATGCATATAAATAAGGTCTGTGGTTTACAAAAGTTTAACGACTTGGGTTCAGCATGATACTCTTCACAAACATGAATAACTTTTATGCCTTTTGAAGCATTTTATAAAAATCACGTAAAAAAAACGCATTTACGTTCCAAAAGTCCTAAAAGTTATTCACGTTTGTGAAGATTATCCTGCTGAACCCAGATTTGCGTTTCCATAAACCTTTGTTAACCACAGAACTTATTTTATGCATTTAAGTGAAACCCCCATGTTAAATCCCATAGGCTTTTCCACTGAAGAACCCAGAAGTATACGGGACTCATTCATAACAATAGGTCCCCCATAACTCAAACCCTGTATGTGTGTGTGTGTGTGTGTGTGTGTGTGTGTGTGTGTGTGTATATATATATATATATATATATATATATATATATATATATATATATATATATATATATATATATAGATAAATAGATAGATAGATAGATAGATAGACACATAGATAGATAGATAGATAGATAGATAGATAGATAGATAGATAGATAGATAGATAGATAGATAGATAGATAGATAGATAGATAGATAGATACACACATGCAGAGAGAGGGAGATGCAAGAGGCTGGTTGACAGAGCCTGGTGCGGACGTACGTGTGTGTGTGTGTGTGTGTGTGTGTGTGTGTGTGTGTGTGTGTGTAGGCAAGTATAAAAACAGACGATGACTCGCGACTCCCGAGTCAGTAAAAAGAGTCTGAATGATTCGTTCAAACTCACCCATCACTAATACAGTATATTCTGTAATCCTTTAAACTTTTAACTATTTGATATGTTTCATCCATTTCTGTAATATACTGTAATAACCTGTAATATACTACAATATACTGTAATATCATGTAATATACTGTAATATCCGGTAATATACTTTAATATCCTGTAATATCCTGTAATATCCTGTAATATACTAGAGAGAAGAGGATGTGGCCTTCTGTAACTCTGATGTGGTTGTTGTGGGCCTGCCTGCTGGCTGCAGAGAGCCCAGAGTCCCGTAAGTTTGGATTTATTTTACAGGCTTATATACTGTATGAACACTATTTATTTGTTTGTTTGTTTGTTTTTTTGTTTGTTTGTTTTTACTTATTTATTCATTTTACATAAAGTGATATTTTTAAAGTTTTTAAAGTGATATTTGAATATATGTGCATACTGGGGTCCCTAAAAAGTCATAATTATTCATAATCATTAGTCATAATCATTTGGATATGACTGTAAAGATGAGACTCTTGATGATTCCATGAGCCCAATTGTATTCATGTGTGATTATGTTAATACCCATAGTAGCCATTTCGTCTATTTATTTATTTTTTTCGTAGTAGTGAGATAATTTTTTGAAACTTGAACTCACTGGATAAAATGTCCCCCCCCCCCCAATCATTTATTCTGCTTCCCCCCTCATTTTCTCCCCAATTATTTCTCCCCAAGTTCCCCTCTGCTGCCTGGTCGCTGCTCCACCCCCTCTGCCGATCTGGGGAGAGCTGTAGACTAGCACCATGCTTCCTCCGACACATGTGCAGTTGCCAGCCACTTATTTTCACCTGACAGCGGGTAGCTTCACTGGCAGTACGTAGCACGTGGGAGGATCACACTATTCCATTTCCCACCAGTTCCCCTTCTGCCCCAAACAGGCGCCCTGACCGACCAGAGGAGGCGCTAGTGCAGCAACCAGGACGCGTGTATACTTTTTACAAGCCAGTTTAGGTGAAACCATGCCGCCACGCAACACCGCTTCTTCTTCCAAGACTTCAAACAGATATGATTTGTTTTTTTGCTTTTTTGTGAATATCCACATTACACATCGTTTTTTACGCCCTTCTACTGCAGACTGCCTGCAATCCGACTGCGGTCAAGCCAGCAAACTAGCGTGATTTTAATTGCGGTGCATTGATACAGTCGATTGTCGCAAAATCCAAATGCAGGATCATGTTATAGTCATTGACTTGTTACTTTTCTCAGATTACCATCACCGTTTAAAAATTATAATTGCATTGCTTTCATAGGGACGTTAAATGGCTGTGTGGGTGACACTCTGCAGCCCCCAATATACTACTAATATAGAATCAGAGATGATTACATTTAAAAGCCAAGAAAAAATGATGTTAATATCAGTTTTACTACTTAAATAATGTCATATTATACACATAGTGATATATATCCGCCTAATTAATGTGTCATATTATGCTTAAAGTGTATTATATCTGCTCTGCTGCATAACGGCAGATCTTCATTCATCTTTCCCAAGTATTTTCCAAGCTTGCTGGCTTCGGTGCGAGCGAGTGGAAGTGACGTGACACATGGGGGCGTGGTTTCACCTAAACTGGGTTGTAAAAAGTATACATGCGACCAGGACACAATCCGGCTTTCTCAGTCAGTGGACATGACTTCAAGGTGGAGAGAGCCAACATGTTCTAAAAATGAATGCCAAATCTGTGCACATTTTTCATTTGAACCACGGATAGCATGCTTGATCTTTTCCAATTTGACAAAGAAGAGGGCATCCTTTATCCAATGGGTGTGTGAGGGGGGACGAGGGCTCTTCGAATGCATCAGAATAACACGTCTCGCTAGCAGTGTTAAAGTCGAGCTGAACCCAAAAATGAATTTTATTTTATTTTAGTTCAAATACCTGGGTATGCAGTGCACGTATTTAATAATGTATGCCAAAACAAATCACAAAAATCTAATTTCTTTGGTTTTTCACACTTTTTCACATCAAAAGTTCATTTTCAAGATTTAATTCATAACAGTAATCTACAGTACTACAGTATTTGCTGATGTCACCTAGTACTATCAAATTTCTACCCCATTTCAACCAATCATATCACGACATGGCAGCTGTAAATCAAATCTTCATTTCAGGATAATTTTCTCTTCCAAATAAAGGAGAAAATTGCGCCTAGTGCCTGTCATCTGGCAGAATTTCTAGCCCATAAACTAACTACTAACTTGGCCAATTGTATGGAACATACAAACTAAATCAAACGGTAATGTCTGAGAATGCAAAGAAATGTAACTGGCTCGTTAAAACTTGCATTCCAGGAATATTGTATTTACCGCAATAGTGATAATGGCGCGCGACTGAAAGCCTGGTTGTCAGGGGTCTCCCCTCGGAGATTCCAGTTGGGCAGGCAGCACTCATGCATCGGATTGTCCACTCGTTCCACACAGAAGTAGCTGGCTGCCTGGTACTCGACGGATCCCACTCGCGTAGCACCACAACACACTGAATCCCACTCGATTTGGGGGTGGAACACGCCAGGATTGGCCAATGCCAAAGCCAGGCCCCAGAATTGTCAAATCAAATCATCGACATGCTACTATGACCCGCCTCTCAACCTGTCATCTCAAGTTATGTTTTCAGTCTGAAATTGACTCCGACCCACCCGCCACAAAGATTTTTCTAACAGCGCGTACCTCCACAGCTCCCAGGGAGCACTGCTCTTTGCAGGGAGAGAAATGAAATTAAGAAGTAAGCACACTCAGCTGTGTTTTCACCACATTTCCTTACCCATGTGGTAAAACTTTGATTTGTAACTGTTCGTTTTTAGTCATTTCAACAAGTAAATGTGTTGTGTTGAGAGAGATTAAAATCAGCACAGAGTAGGCTATCAGGGCTGAGAACTGAAACGGCTATTCAGTAAAAACAAGTTTGGTGATTCATTCATGTACGGTCGTTTGAGAGTGAAAGCGCACTCAGTACTGCACATAATAGCGTTTCATTGCGACTTTCCATGGGCTGTTCTCACAATGTACAATGTAACATGCTGATCACTTGGCTGCCGTTCTGACTATAAAAGCATCGGCCCCAGCGTGGAGTGCGCACGTGATCTGCCTTGCCGAGCCTCACTCGACTATAATGAGACCATAAAGAAGGCCACTAGATCAACACAGTGTGAGGGCAGGAAGAGGTCAGGAGGTACAGTAGGACACTGAAGAGGCCAACCAGGGGAGAAGAGTGGATGTTAACAGATGTAATGGCCAAGTGTTTGATTCTTCCCATTCACATCTGTATTTCTTTCTGAAACTTGAAGAGTTTTCAGTGGAAGTGGTGGAGTAGGTAGGGGCAGTCATATTTCACGCCAGCATTCTGCAAAGACCCGCCCCATCTCTCTGTTCTCTGATTGGCTCAGACCGGATCAAAGCCAATCAGTGAGCAGAGGGTCAGCCTGACCGTGACTGATGCCTAAAACGAACCTAATCTACCAACAAAGGCAGCAGTAGGCTACTAGCTACGCCACTCTGAAAATGCTTCTTCATTGTTCTGCCTGCTCTGAGAACACACTTGAATTGATATTTGACAATGCAACATACTGGTAGTGTCACAGTGCAGACTGCTCCTCGCAAAAAAATAACAAATAAAATGCTCTGGTCTGCGAGGCCTGTTCTGCTTAATAGGTAGCGCCGCCTATGACCAGGTTGGATGTTTAGCTGAAGCATTGCTGCTCCGCCCCCCCTGACACTGCCAAAGCACATGCTCACATTTAAAATGTCACAGCGTCCATACTTTTTGTCATTGCAGAGACACCACTCTACGGGAAACTAGGGGGCAGTGTTGTCCTCAGGCCAGACTTGTCCTCTGTGACTGGCCCCATCACAGCCATAAGTTGGAGACATGGACTTACGTTGGCCATAGACTGGTATGGAAAGGAGGTGCATCCCTACAAGCAACTCGAAGGTAGGCTATACTGAGACACAGTGGGTGATTTAAGCTTCCCATGTTTGACCAGGGTAGATACGGATGTAACACTAAAGCGCAAATTATGCTCGAGCGACCCGAGGGGGTCGCCGCAGCTGGGCTTCCTATCGGCGCAGCTGGGCGTCCTATCGGCGCAGCTCGGTGTAGGGGCGTGCAGCTCCTCGAAAATGTGACTCTGCGCCGTCTAGCGTCGTCAACTCATTGTTGTGAGGAATGAGGAAATGCCATTTCCTCATTTAACGTGCTTGTCCCTCATCTAGCAAAGCCTTCTGCAGGCTCACCGGAATGAGTTTTGAAATGGAGGGACAATAAAATGTTCCCCCACCGACATGATTGCAAGTTCTTGGTAAACGACACGAGAACATTTTGGACATGTTTTGAACGAGTTACGTTCGAGTATGCACAGTCTCGCTGTCGCCGCTTAGCGGCGGCAAGGCTCCAAGTCGTGGCTGCGCAAAACCATGCCGGGCGCTTCACTCTTGAGTGGGAGTGAGGGTGAGGGAAGGACATGTTCTCTCAGATGTTTGCTGAATGGTCCTGTAGTTTTTAAATTTGAGAAAGAAAGTTGAACAAAGTTCAGATTCAGATTCAGATTCATTTATTTAAAGAATGGGACTTTACACGTTAATGAACAGTACAGCCGTACAGTAAACATGCCAGGTTATAGCCCAAGGGCTAGTTTCCACCTGTAGTCCCATGGCAGGTTGATGTAATCATGAAAGAGAGAGAAAAAAAAATTAATAGAACTAAAAAGATTAATAGTACAGAAGATTAGTAAAACCAAAAATGATTAAAACACACACAATTAATAGAACCAAAAAAAGTCTACTCTGACTAAAGGATGTAACATGGATAAATAAGAGAAACATAATCAAGAAAATGTATCAGTTCTAGATGTATCTCAAAAACATATACGTTTGTTATACAACATTCTCAAATACACTGCTACCGCCTGCGCTAGGACGCGTCATCAGTGATGTTATCTGGGGTCGTAAGGTGTTTCGGGTCTGTCAACATCATACACCCTCGCCCAGTAGACCCAGCCGAGGCCAATTAAGACCCCGACTCGCGTCCCAGAAGCCGCTCACGGATCAGCCTTACTACTCTGTCTGCAACGTTGCCCGCGGGAGGGGTAAAAGAGAACCCAATCCGCTGCAATAGAGCTAGTGCTACGCCGCAGTATTGGCCCTTCGGTGCATGGAGGATCTAGGCTCTGTGGGTTACTCCCGGCCGTGCTCCTCCTTCGTCTCACCAGACCCTCCCGTGGCAAAGGCAATCCAGAGGCTGAGAGGATACCTCAAGGACGCCTCAAGAGGGCCTGTGCGCTGCACGTCATTTACCTGCGCCTGAAGGACCCCAGGCCGCGCCGATCTTGCGCAGATTTTCAGGAGGCTAATCCGTAGCGTTTGTGGATTTCTCCCTCACGAGAGAGCCAAGATGGGGTGCTAATCCCATCCCGTACCGGTTGCCGTCTCTCCGGCCGTCAACTGTCTCTCCAGCTTACCATCTTTGATTTAGAATTTTACAGCTAAAACTAATCTATAGGTATTTGCACACACACACACACGCACGCACGCACGCACACAGACACACACACACACACACACACACACACACACACACACACACACACACACACACACACACACACTGTAACAGTCACTTTGGTTGCAATTACATGTTGGTCCACTGTGTGGCGCTCCTTGTTATTGTATTGACTTTACGGCAACAACTTACCGGTACTTTACGTCTCACTTCTCCTCCAGTCTGCCTCCATGCAAGATGCAAGTCAGATTCTGTGACAACTTGGTGTGTGTGAATTAGCCTTCTCTATGTCTAGCTTCTACATGTGTGTAGAGAATTAGTGCCGTAGAGACCAGGCTTTATATGGTCGACAATAAATAAACAGTCTGTGTGAAATCCCACAACTGCCGTGGTTTGAGTCTGTCATGTTAGCTGGCTATCCAGGAGGCTAACAGAAGCTACACAACACCCCCAAACTTGTTACAACACACACCCACACGGCGGCTCCTGAGCTTGATAGCAAGGGAGGAAACTCAGGCGGGTTTTTTTCTGTTGCAGTTTAAAGACAGATTTAGAGGAATATCTCATTTCAATTTAGCATTAGGATTAGACTGTTCATATCATTGTTCAGTTTTAACCTACTTACTTATGGATGGAATTATAGTGAAAATAGATTATCCCCCCTTTTTGCTAGGGACCCCACTTTGAAAACCAAGCTTAGGCTACAACTGTACCAACCAGCTCTTTTCTTCTTTTTTCTTCTTGTTTCAGGATTGATCTCTATGCATTAGGCTATTTATATAAATCTATTTATTCACATAGATTCATGATATGGTATATAGCAGCCTGTGACATCAATGTTCTGATTAATCTACTGTCTATGTAGCCTATTCATAGCATAGTATTGCGATGACGTCACAAGCATTTTTCCTACCAATATGGCGCTACAATACACACAGCTCATTGACTGTGTCACTTGATTGTAATCACCTGTAAATTGATCAAAATCACCTGTTATTTTCCTACCAAGATGGCCGTGTGGTGATGTAACAGAATACTATCAATTACTGCGTGACTGATCCTATGATGTCATTGTAATCACACTCAGGTGTGCTTTCACAGGACAGGTGTTCTGCCCTGCAAAGCTAAAAGGGGGTAACTCGCCAGAGTGTAGAACTGAGAAAAATGACTTTAAAGTTTTGTTGTTGTCCAGCCAAATGTATTGTAGGAAGAAAACTGTAAATGTGTTAATTATTTGTTTATTTAATGTAGTTATTTATCTACATTTTTTTTTTTAGCTCAAACTTGACCTTTGACCCTTATTTGGAAGTTACCTTACTCTGGCTTTGCATTGTCTGCAAAATAATAAGGGGTGATGCCAAGCAAAAAGACAGTAACTTCAATTTAATCCTTCATTTGGTTGCTTATCACTATATAAAACCAGTATATGATAATAATGATAACATAGACATAAAGTCTCATGTTCATGGCACAATTACGCTTAATATAATATACGTATAAATATAATATAACTAGATTATCAGGCCGCTACACATCCTTCAAGCCTAGTTTGGTGGGACTCTTGTTGGCCCGTTGTGTGTCTGTGTTGGCGCCTCGGGGGTTAATGTTGTATGAGCTGGCTCCTCGGGGGTTGATGTCGTATGAGCTGGCACATCTGGGGTTAATTTCATATGAGCGGCACCTCTGGGGTTAATGTTGTATGAGCTGGTAGCTCAGTGGTTAATGTCATATGAGCTGGTACCTGGATGGTTAATGTTGCCATGAGCTGGCACCTCGGGGGATAATGCCGTATGAGCTGGCACCTCTGGGGTTAATTTTATATGAGCGGCACCTCAGGGGTTAATGTTGTATGAGCTGGCACCTCTGGGGTTAATTTCATATGAGCGACGCCTCGGGGGTTAATGTTGTATGAGCTGGTACCTCCGGGGTTAATTTCATGTGAGCTGGTGCCTCGGGGTTAATTTCATATGAGCTGGTGCCTCGGGGTTAATGTGGTATGAGCTGGTGCTTCGGGGGTTAATGTCATATGAGCTGGCGCCTCAGGAGTTAATGTTGTACGAGCTGGCACCACGGGGGTTAAATTTGTATGAGCTGGCGCATCGGGGTTAATGTGGTATGAGCTGGTGCCTCGGGGGTTAATGTGGTATGAGCTGGTGCCTCGGGGGTTAATGTGGTATGAGCTGGCACCTCGGGGGTTAATGTCATATGAGTTGGCGTCTCTGGGGTTAATGTTGTACGAGCTGGAGCCTCAGGGGTTAATGTGGTATGAGCTGGTGCCTCGGGGGGTAATGTCATATGAGGTGCCTCGCGGGTTAATGTATAAGGGTTAGGGGGTTAATGCCGTATGAGCTGGCAACCTTGGGAGTTAATGTGGGTGGTGTGGGTGTCTGTGTGGGTGGGGGTGGTATCGGTCTGATGTCATAATCGTGATATTAGGCCTGCCCAGTAAGGTAACTCACCTCAACTCAACCTGAGCATTCTGGTGAGTTACCCCCTTTTTGCGTTGCAGGGCAGAGCATTCAGAGTGCAGTCAAACCAAACCAAACAACCGTAACTGATGTTACCTTAGTCTTGCTTGGCTTTTCTAGGGCTTTTGGAAGTTACTGTAAATGTGACCCCCTATTTTCTCCATAAAACAACACAATTGACTCAAGATATTTTTCCACATGATAAAGCAGATCTTCAATGTTCCAAAAATGACAAAAACTCATTTTTGACAAAAATTGAGTTACCCCCTTTTAGCTTTGCAGGGCAGTGTTGTCCATTCAATCAGCCCAGCTGTCTTTATAATGGCTGTCTTGCACTGTGTTTGTATGAGACTTGACAAAGGCTATGGCCGAAACTGTTGTCAAAATGCGTTAAATTAGGTAACGCTTTAGAATACAGCCCGCAAATAAGCATGTAGTCATAGTATAACTACGGGGTACAAGGAGTGTAGTTATAGTATAACTACGGGGTACAAGGAGTCAATTACTACTTTGACTAGAGGGTAACAAGATCTGTACTTTTAGTATAACTACGGGGTACAAGGAGTGTAGTTATAACTACGGGGTACAAGGAGTGAATTTATACTTTAACTAGAGGGTAACAAGATCTGTACTTATAGTATAATACAACGAGTGTAGTTATACTATAGGCTCTTTCACACACAGATCGCGCAAAAATTGCAGTTTAGGAGTCCCGCAAAGACCGCACCCTCGCCACAGAAATTGCTTTCACACAGAGCCAAGCATGCAACTTTTTTTAATTCACATTAATGAAAAATCTTTTTCTTTGATTGGATTGTTGATAGTTTTGTTTTCAAATCTATGTTTTTGCTTACGGATCTATTTTTTGATTACAAAGTGGATTTATTTTCTCACAGATACAGGCCCCTATCGTTGCATCGGCGCTGTTTCTAGGCCGAGCGCCTGGCGCAGTGCAAATCAGTGGGCGTGGACCAGCGCACTTGATATCGTCGTGCTGGCGCTACACGCAGCCTAAAGCATTACAACCACGCCTTTTAAGCGTAAAATTATGCACCGTCATGCTCATTGGATAAGTGCAATAAACGAATCGCACGCTTGCCTTTTTAGCTCCAATTCCAGTGGTCCCGCAAAACCTGACGAAAGCCAAGCGCTCTGCCCCCCCCCCCCTCCCTTCATCCAGTCTGTCTGTCTCCATTATAGGCTATTATTCCATATTATTATGCTTCTCAAACCAATCTAACTGCAGTTTAAATACTGCAAGCATGTAAATATGCTACACTATAGCAAGATCAAAGTGAAAAGAATGTTCTAGAGGCATCAGCTAGAAAAATATAGCCTATCCTATAGACCCCTTATACAGCTTGTCAACATTGAGCTGCGCGCGCAACTTGAAGGCAGAAAGCCGTCAGCTTTGCATTGACAGACAGCGAGAACCCCGCTGTCAGGACTGCTCTGTGCCCATCTGCAACACACAGTTATATTTTAGTTTTAAAATGCAGTTCTCGGCTTACTACCACAGCTTATCGCCTAGTGATAAGCAATGTTATGCATCGAAATTAACGTTGTTTAATGGGATATGTCTTACAGACCCACCCATACGCACTGGCGCTGTCAATTGGCCAAGCCTATGGCCAGCAATACATATCGTGCATTCCTTTATAACTGGGGATAGCGTAGATAATTATTCTGTAACTTGCAAAGATATATTGTTATGTTGATAATGCACACAACTCAATAATGACATTATGTAACGTTACTTGGTCCGTTAACTAACCGAGCGATGTTGAGCAGCCTACAGTTTCAGGCAGCTTACCTGATTATGAAGAGCACTACAAAGTCGGGCATTTTTAATGATGTCCTCGTTCCAATCAGTTCAACTCAATAATGACATTATTTAACATTACTTGGTTGTTAACTAACCGAGCGATGTGGCTGCAGCCTACTACTACAGTTTACCTGATATGAAATGAGCGAGCACTGCAAAGTCGGGCATTTTTAACGATTTCCTCTTTCGGCTTGCAACCAAAGACACTTACGGTTAGCATTAAAAGCAGTATGAGTTGACGGGATTCGGTAAAACTTTAGTCCTTGCTTTGTAGATAGTGTAACAGACTGTTCAGTGTTGTGTTGTGTTCTATTGCGTGTGTGCGAGGCTGTGTATGTTCCCTCGAGTTGCGTAGAACAGGATATGTGGGGAGAATTAGGTGAATTATAACGTTACAGCCTGGCTCTATCGTTTATTATTTTATTAACTAAGTGTGAATAGGCGGACCCGAATACTCTCCTACAATAGCTTTCCGATTCTGGCATCCCACTGCACAACACGAAGACATATCTAGCTCGAATAGTTTTCAGGCGACTGGAAAACTACTTGACAGGGCTGCGCGGAGTCTGTCTTTCTGCCTCCGTCTTGCGCATCTGACGCTGTTTGTTGTCATTGTGACGTAGGCGTATAAGGGGTCTATATGATGAGATTAATTTTATATTGGTGAAAGTTTGTCCAGAAAGATATCGTTTTCTCTCCCCTGCTGCAGGTAGAATGATGCACATAAATATACCCTACATTATGTAAAGTCATTGCATAAATGTGTTTTTATTGTAAAACTAAATGTGAAGTAGGGCCAAGTTATTGGAGCGGACATCACAGTATAGCAGATGACAGTAGGAAGCGCGTTCCGCTGTCACTTATCTAAATCACGTTAAATCGACAAGGGATATATATAGCCCCAGGAGGACATATATGTTTCACTTAGGGTGGTGTTTTAATTTCGATGTTTTATTTGGTCCAATATTGAAATGTTCTACAATTGCAGGCTGTGTTACCATTACACATTATTTTAGATCGACCTTTTATATCTATTTCGCCTCATTTGGTTGCTATTTAGTAGCGAAATGGAGAAGCACAATGCATGCTGGGACAGGCCAGACAACTTACAACTTATTTTTCCTATATGGGAAGTGTGTTGTGCCTGTCTAAGCGAGGGAGTCAGAGAGAGAGAGAGAAGGGTGACAGAGAAGAGGCAGAAGAGCACTGGCGCACTGAATAGGCCTGGTTTCAGAGAGAGACAGAGAAGGGTGACAGGGGAGAGGCAGAAGAGCACTGGCGCACTGAATAGGCCTGGTTTTCAAAGGCGCAAAGCGCTAAATTTACGCCAGGTGCGAAGATATCAGTACGCCGAGATTTAAGGCCGACACGCCCACTTTGGCCCATTCTGGGACTGCGCCACGCCCATTCGGCCTAAAGCGCATTTGGCAGCGTAAAGCCATATTGATATCGTCCCAAAACAGGCGCAAGGCACGTTTTTTTGCGGTTAAGGCCCGTTTTAGCGCCGAAGGCCTGTGGGAGAATAGGGGGCACAGTCTTTGGTTATAGGATGTAAACTTTCAGTCACAGAATAAAGACACATATATCTCTCCATACACACATTCCCGTGCTGTGGTGTACTTTCAGGTGAAATCCCCTGCTCCCGGATTGAAAGGCGAGCGGAGGGATTTCCTGCTCCTCCTAGCCCAAATGAATATTTTCATAGGTTAGTGTAGCCTAGGCTACTGTATGATGAACGAATTCATTCAACAACAAGACGTCCCTCCTCCTAGTCCGCTGAGCAGGGAGCAGGGTTGGGTAGGTTACTTTTAAATAGGAATCCCTTAAAGTTACTTGTTACTTGTTAAAAATTGTACTTAGTAACGTAATCCGATTACCACTATTTAAAAGTAAAGTAGGGATTACTTTCAGTTACTTTTGGATTACTTTTATTTTTTTTATCCAGGAATGTCATTTTCAGTAGAATCCATGTGGAAGATGCTTGATCTGTCTAAACACTGAGCGAACGTAAAAGTGAAATGCTTGTTATATTTCCATGACGTGAATGCACTCGTGGGAGGAGGCACCACAGGCGCGGGTGCGTGATTTCTATTCGCACATAGGATAAGCAATAACCACGCTGTCCGTTCTCAAGAGCTATTCAGTTGGTTCATGAAATCGCTGGGCTGCGTGCCCTCCAGTGTTTGTGCTGTGGGAGATTCCAGCTGTCAAAAGAAGAAGACAACGCTCCTGGCCAGTCCCGGCGCCACAGGGCGTGGTTATTGCTTATCCTATGTGCGAATAGAAATCAGGCGGCGCGGGTGCCTCTGTCATCATGAATGCTGCCTGCAGCTGCTGCTGTTGCTCCGCCTCGCTCGTCCTCGACTCGTCAGTCACTGGCACCGCACCAGCCACAGTAGGCTACACCGTTTTTTGTTGTTATTGTTTAAAATAAATGAAGAGGCAAAGGCGAATGTAATCCCACCTGTAACGCCATTACTATACCCCCGTTACTGTAATCTAGATTACACATCTTAAAATGTACTGTGACAGATTACAGTTACCGTTTTTTTGTAATCAGATTACGTAACGGCGTTACATGTAATCCGTTACTCCCCAACCCTGGCAGGGAGGATAGGTGCACTCGCATGGTGGGCGGGCAGATCGATATGGTGTCCTACTAAAATTGGAATGATACACGACCGCCCGCATATCAAACAGCTGCAGTCTGCATAACGTTCGTCGGGGGAATAGTATCCACCTTATTTTTGGCGGCTATTTTGCCTTACATTAACTATGGGTTATATTTCCGGTGTAACCAATTTAGATAACCCCCCAGCCCCCGACAAAAAAAACGTCTATGAGGATTTTACCCTTTTACAGCAGAGCCATTCTGCTCTACAGCCGTGTCGTTCGGGTGCTGGGATAACGTAATGCATTGTGGGTAGTCGGCTACTAACTGTGGCTAATGTTAGCGGCTAGCTAGCTATGTTACATGGCAGTAAAACGCCACCAAATTGATTTAACTTTTAACCAATAACCAACCGTAACACACATTTCGAGTTTCCATACGGACCTCCAGCGTTGGTTAGTTGTTTATAATGTGACTATATTTATAACTTTTATAACGGACTCCAGCTTCCGGTTTATAATTCGGGTCTGCAGCCAGAGTATAACAAAGGAAATGGCAAGCGGCAACAATGAGTCACGTTAAACCGGACCTTGTACCCACGATTCTTTTTTACAGTGGGGCATTCAAAAATAAGGTGGATAGGCTATAAATGCATATGACTACTTAACGTTAGTAGTTTTTGTAAGGGAATGCACAGAGCTGATTTCGAGAGGGAATATCCTCAGACCAACTCCCACAGACAGCTATAGCCCTCTGAAGCTTATTATTATATCCGTTAATTTTACCTACTAATGTCAACATCGTTTGAGCATAAAGCCTAACCGCACGGAGCATTCCTCCTGGCGCCCCTGCAGTCATGATTGTATAGGCTACTTTTTTTACTTTCACTCCTGCACTTTCTTGATACATGAGGTGATTTCCCCTGTAATTTTTTTATGAATGAGCTGACCATTCGCACCTTTTCCGGCTCGCTGCTACGACACTTTCAAATGGAGGCGGGTTGCCAGGTAACCCGGCGCTGTTACTACCTACCGTCGCGGGACAAAAGGCGTAAAACAATTGTCCACCAAAGCGCGTTCACAACTTTCACATCGGAAGCGCGAATCCTATTTTCCGTGCATTTTTCGGCTTTCAAGGCCGGTGTGAAAGAGCCTACATAACTACGGGGTACAAGGAGTGAATTTATACTTTAACTAGAGGGTAACAAGATCTGTACTTATACTATAACTACGGGGTACAAGGAGTGTAGTTATAGTATAACTACGGGGTACAAGGAGTGTAGTTATAGTATAACTATGGGGTACAAGGAGTGTAGTTATAGTATAACTGCGGGGTACAAGGAGTGAATTTAGACTTTAACTATAACTACACTCCTTGTACCCCGTAGTTATAGTATAACTACACTCCTTGTACCCCATAGTTATACTATAACTACACTCCTTGTAAAAAAATAAATAAGGAGCGTCCGCACATCAGAAAAAACACATTTGATTGATATTTTATAAAATAAAAAAAATATTATATAAATCCCCAATCTCTTCTAAAAAATGGAGGACCATCCTCCTCTCCCTCACTAGAATAACCTCCTGTGACACACACACACACACATTGGCCATTAGGGTGCCCTAAGCGCTATTTTTTTCATTGTGCCCCCACCCCCGCCCCTACCAAGAAAAATTCACAAATGCAATCGCCTGAGTGTGTGTGTGTGTGTGTGTGTGTGTGTGTGTGTATATATTGAGAAATCTGGTAATAGTAATTTTGTTATGTTTTACTTGAGAAGCAGATGTGCTTTATTTTGAAACTCCAAGAAGGAAGTATCTGCCATATGCAGGGAAGTACAGTAGCTTAACTACGGAAATAGTGTCTTGCAAGATGGACTGAAAAGTCCACTGTTTATCTCCCTTTGCTGCAGCATGTTAAAGAAATAAATGTTCAGTTTGAACAACACCCGTTCTGATCATTATAGAGCAAGATGATGGCTTCCACTACACAACACTGTATTTACGTAGGCTACGTTACATATTTGCGGGAATGGGAGGAATCTCGCACTTGTACTGATGTCCAGCATGACTGGTGACGAGGGAAACGTGAGTTTGTTTACTGCGTCGCATGTAATTAACGAGGAGATCCCGCAACTTTCTTTTAAGGGGAGAGTTAATTTTAGAAGGGGCAGCATTACCAAACTGCGGGTCATCACACTGTCTGTTTGACCGTGGTATTCCTGCTCTGGATGATGCCCTAGGCGACACTTGGTGCCCTACGCTCAGTGCGTGTAGGGAACCTGATTAAAGTTGAAGAGTGGATTTCAGTTTACAGCTCAATTTGTTATAGCTGCCCTCTAACCATAATGTCTGACAAGGGGAGAAAGTACAATCTCTCCACTTGCCAAACAAGATGACTGACTTCCGCCAAAAACACACGTCATTACCATGACTGTTAATTCATTTTGAGCGCAACACAAAAACATACTGTCATGAAAAAGTACCCGGCGTCTATTTGGGACCAGCGTTTATTTACCAAAATATGTAGCCAGACACAGCATCTATAAGGGACCGCCGTCTATTTGGGAAAGTTTTATGGTAGTCATAGCGTCATCTACTGGTAACACGAATAGCGGTTTATCTCGAGGACCGTTCGGCAGATCGACTTCAAACTGAGTGCACTGCCGGGAACCCGACGGAGTGCGGTGCTGAATTTCGGACACACGCATAGTTGTAGCGCCATCTACTGGCAACACAAAAAGCGGTTTATCTGAGGGTGCGCTGCTGGGATCTCCACAAAGTGTGGTGCTGAATTTCGGACACACTCATTGTCATAGCACCACCTACTGGCAACACAAAAAGTGGTTTATCTCAAGAAGCGTTCCTCCGATTGACTTCAAACTTGGTGGGTGTGTGCTACTAATGTTACCTCAGTCTGGCTTCTCTAGGGTTTTTGGAAGTTACTGAAAATATGACCCCCTATTTTCTCAAGAAAAAACAAAAAGATTACTCAAGATATTTATCCACATGACAAAGCAGATCTTTAATGTTCCAAAAATGACAAACTATTTTTTTTTACAAACAATTTAGTTACCCCCTTTTGGCTTTGCAGGGCAGTACTGGGGCCTGTACTACGAAGCTAGTTTAACAGATCCGCGATAAGTCCCTTTGATCTGGTTTGACTGAACAGGATCAAAGCTATCTAGTTTAAGGATACTACGACGCTGGTTTTCTAGTCGATAACTGAAGCTGGGATCTGCCTGTGCACGCGCACGTTTTTCGCTCGTGCACAGGCGCGCGTCCACGCGAAAGAGGTGCGCTAGCCAATCACATTATGAACAGCTGAGTTGATCCACGCCCACACCCATTTCCACACCCATTTCCTCATTCAGCGCAGCCACAGTGTGATCAGAGATTTTTGCGGATATTTAATGTATCCGCGATTTAATGTCAGAATGAAAATCCGCGTTGGATAGTCTGCTGAAGGGCTGTCTAAAGCAGCAGCTTGTATTCACATCAGTCATTTGATTTACTTTGATCAGCGATTTCTGTCTGATACAGCTGCATTGATACAGGCAGCAGCAACAAATGTAAAAGTGTAATCTCAGTCTATACATTTCCACAATCTGTAAGCCTATTTAGACCATAGATTTAGAAACGCATGCTCAATGAATAATGATCTCTATCACTCATGTGTGTGGTTGCACTGATCGAATAATTCATATATAAAATAGCCTAGTATAAAGCCTAATAGCCTACTATAAAAGAGAAAACTGCTGAACTGAATTGAGACGATGCGGGCATAGTTATCATTGATAAAAACTAGCCTATTTTTGCTCATATATTGGCATACAGCCTACAGGACACAGTTCCAGCTGAAAGATGCAAGAATAGCCTGCATATTTAGTATTGGGGCTATCCCATATTTAAACTAATATCTATATTATATGTATAGGCTTTTCTGGCATGTAGGAGAATATCACCCTCACTCCATTTGAGGGTCCGTTCATGATATGCGCCGCGGTGATTAATAGTGATCATATTTCTCCACGCATCGTTGAGCTGTTAAGACATAAAGTGGTAAGTAGGCTTAATTTAATTATGTAGCCTACAGAGCCACGAATGTTTTGCTTGTTCTATTCTCAGTTGACTGCAATCTATTTTTCATATGGCGATCTTATGAATGGTGAGTGAGTCCAGAGAGCCGATATTATATGGGTCTCTCATGGATTTTGATCTTATCCTCTGAAGCTCGCGACCAGGTTAGCTTTGCAGCGTCAGTTGCCATGGTGATTGAAAGTTAACTTGCTTTGTAGTACGGCTAAACCAGGTTTAAACTCAAACTTACTCGGATAAGGCATTAAACTAGCTTCGTAGTACAGGCTACTGGGGAGCCAAGAAAGTGCATTGTCAAATGTCCTGCAATTCGACCAATCAGAACATGGCTTTCACATATCTTTTTTTTTTTTATCACTTTATTTCTCAGTTTTCACAAAAAATATGGATGTCATGAAGTACAAAAGTGTATGAAAACTCTTTTTATTTTTTCTCCCCCCTAACACCCCCCACCCACCCCATGGGGACTGACAAAAAACAACAACAACAACAACAACAACAACAACAACACCACCAAAAACAACTACAAAATAAAAACAACTACAACAACAACAATAACAATAATGGACAGATGTATGTGCGACTGTGCGTACAGATATTTGGCTCACAGTAAACCACCTTTTCTCTGCTGCAATTAAAGGATGGGTTTTCCGTGGGGAATATGAATATATATTAAATCTCACGCCCCTAAGGTTTTCGAATCCGTTGAAATTCTTGAAATTGGAGCTTCACTCCCAGAGATATCAAGCATCTCTCACATATTTTTTGGGCCAGCCGACGCGTTTCGCGTCATCTGGCCTAAGTCCGCCTTGCGGAAGTCGTGCACCTATGAACTACAACTGTTGTTGGCCATGGTCCCGCCTCTAGAGGTCCTCCACGCCCCTTCAGAGGCCTTGACAAAAACCAAAAGGCAGCCATCTTTCCAACCGCCTAGCCTGCTGTAGCTAATATTAGCTTCCCATAGTTCCTTGCAAAGAGACCATTATCTCGGGAACGGAAGCACTAATCGACACGGGACTGGCGGCATTGGAAAGCTCGTCAAATTTTACATCTAGTAGTAGGTGGGTTGAAGTAACGAAATCAACGCTGAGCAATGTACCCGTTTTTACACATTTTTACAGAAAATAGTTACAACATCAGATGCGCGTAACTCCTACGAAAATGCCTTAAATTGCATGAATTTTTTTTTATGAAGACATCTCCCGACATATATACTACCGTTTACATTTGGTGCAATTTGGAGGCAATTTTATTTTCGATTTATTTCTTGTTCTTTGTATATTTTATTGTCGAAGCCTTCTTCTTCTTCTTCTTTGAGTTTTATGGCGGTTGGCAAACATATATGTGCATTACCGCCACCTACTGGAGTTTGATATCAGCCAAATGCCTGAGGGGTGGGCATAAAAACGAAGGCCACGCGAGCCCAGTGCATTGTGGGAAATGTAGTATTTCGAGTCCCCGCACCCGCACCTCCCCCCCACCACCCCCCCCCACACACAGAGTGGATTTCGGTTGATATCTCTGTGAGTAAACCTCCAATTTCAAAAATTTCAACGGATTCGAAAACCTTAGGGGCGTGAGATTTAATATATATTCATATTCCCCACGGAAAACCCATCCTTTAAACACTGCTCTCTCACAGTTGGTCAATAATATATTTAATAAAGGGTTGCCATATGCTATCGAAATTATACTTAGGCCCTCGTACAGCCAATCTAATCTTTTCTAGTTTCAAAAATTGTAATGTATCTCTGATCCAGTGTTTAAAAGAAGGAGGGGCAGCCTGCTTCCAATTTAATAAAATGAGTCTCCTGGCTAAGAGTGTGACAAAAGCAATACAGTTGGACTGTGCCCTGGGGAGGTGATCGTCTTCACACTGGATGCCAAAGATGGCTGTTAAAGGATTTGGGTCTATTGGCCTGTCAAATATGTTAGATAGGGCTTCAAAAATGGAGGACCAGTAACCTGAGAGCCGTGGGCAAAACCAAAATGTATGAGCTAGTGTCGCAGGCGAGACCTTACACCTACTGTATTACAAGAATTATCAACTAACGGATACATCTTTGAGAGTCGGACTCTAGACAGATGCAGCCTGTGTACCACCTTGAATTGAATTAGGCCATGCCTGGCACATATTGATGAGGAGTGTATTCTTGAGAATATGTCTGACCATTCAGTATCCGTGAATTGTACATTCAGATAAGACTGCCACGCCTCTCAACACATCAAGAGATGTTGTCTGCATAGACGAAAGTTTATTATACATAACGGATATAATGCCTTTGAGAGATGGTACCACTGGGAATAAATCATCAATAGGTTGCGGTTCGGGGATTATGGCTTTCACATATCTTGAGAACCATTCGTCCAATCGATTTCAAACTTGGGGGTTGCGCTGTTCGTGACGTGACCAGAGTGCGGTGCCAAATTCCCAGTATCCACCTAGAAATGAGCGTGCAAATTTCTTGTATACTAAGAAATATGCTAATTTCTATATTTAGTTCAAATACCTGGGTATCAGTGCACCTATTTAATAATGTATGGCAAAAAAATCACAAAAATCAAAATTCTTTCGTTTTTCACACTTTTTCACATCAAGAGTTCATTTTTCAAGATTTAATTCATAACAGTAATCTACAGTTTGCTGATGTCACATAGTACTAATAGATTTCTACCCCATTTCACCCATACAGTCTATGATTTCAACCAATCATATCACAACATGGCAGCTGTCAATCAATCTTAATTTCAGAAGAATTCTCTTCTCCAAATGGAGAAAATGGCGCCTAGTGTTTGTAATCTGGCCGAATTTCTAGGCCATAAACTAACTACTAACTTGGCTAATTGTATGTAACATACAAAATAAAGCAAACGGTAATGTCTAAGAATGCAAAGAAATGTAACTGGCTCGTTAAACTCGCATTAGGGGATAACATAAGGGGTCTTCCCTCAGAGATTCCAGGCGGGCGGGCAGCACTCATGCATCGGATTGTCCGCTCCGCTCCACACAGAAGCAGCTGGCTGCCGGTACTCTGCGGATCCCACTCACGTAGCACCAGAACACGCTGAATCCCACTGGATTTGGGGGCGGAACACGCCAGGATTGGACAATGCCAAAGCCAGTCCCCAGAATTGTCAAATCAAATCA
This sequence comes from Poromitra crassiceps, assembly GCF_964638095.1. Taxonomy (NCBI): domain Eukaryota; kingdom Metazoa; phylum Chordata; class Actinopteri; order Beryciformes; family Melamphaidae; genus Poromitra; species Poromitra crassiceps. The sequence goes on from NC_139645.1 coordinate 35,379,292, forward strand.
TCGACACGCTATTATGGTCCGCCTCTCAACCCTGTCATCAAGATTTGTTTAGTTCAGACTCTGAAACATCTCCGACCCTCGCGCTACTTGCATTCCGTTGGGTTCATTTTGTCTGTAAGAACTCTGTTGAGAAGTTAACCCTAACCATGTTAAGAACTCTGTTGAGAAGCTAACCCTAACCATGTTAAGAACTCTAAGCTAACCCTAACCATGTTAAGAACGCTGTTGAGAAGTTAACCCTAACCATGTTAAGAACTCTGTTGAGAAGCTAACCCTAACCATGTTAAGAACTCTAAGCTAACCCTAACCATGTTAAGAACTCTGTTGAGAAGCTAACCCTAACCATGTTAAGAACTCTGTTGAGAAGCTAACCCTAACCATGTTAAGAACTCTGTTGAGAAGTTAACCCTAACCATGTTAAGAACTCTAAGCTAACCCTAACCATGTTAAGAACTCTGTTGAGAAGCTAACCCTAACCATGTTAAGAACTCTAAGCTAACCCTAACCATGTTAAGAACTCTGTTGAGAAGCTAACCCTAACCATGTTAAGAACTCTGTTGAGAAGCTAACCCTAACCATGTTAAGAACTCTGTTGAGAAGCTAACCCTAATCATGTTAAGAACTCTGTTGAGAAGCTAACCCTAACCATGTTAAGAACTCTGTTGAGAAGCTAACCCTAATCATGTTAAGAACTCTGTTGAGAAGCTAACCCTAATCATGTTAAGAACTATGTTGAGAAGAATTCTGTTGATAAGCTAAACCTAACCATGTTGCTCTATAGATCGTGGTGACCTGAACATTTCAACTGGAGAGCTGAAGATCACAGGATTGACCAGAGAAGACAGTGGATCGTACACAGCAGAGATCAACAACAACATCAACAGCGAGACTCATCTCAAAGTCATCTGTAAGTGTTTTATGTTGGCAGTTTGTCCAGTTTCAAGTCGGTGATGTGGAGTTGTGTGCGAATCACCACTTGCTTTTAATTAAGTGTAGCCCACTGCTATTTCATAACTGTTATTTCTGACAGCCCATGAAGGCAGCATTAGTGCAACAGGCAGCGACGTCATTTTTCCTCCGGACGCAAAGTAAAGTCAAGCTGAGACTCAATGTTAGACAGGAGAGGAATAATTAGAAAAGTGAATATAGATGCTTGAAAAAATATAAATGAAGGATGTCAGGAGAGAAATATGTAGATGCAAGAGAAGATCCGGACCAGAGACACAGAGGGAAGATACAGAAGATGATTTAATGCTAGCTTTATACCTGAAAAGAGGATTTTGCTTGGAGGTGAAAACTGGAAGAGAAGACCGCTCGTCACTTGGTATGAGAGGAGAGAGAGAAGAGTTCAGACTGGTTTTGTTTGTAAACCCAGTTCTGAACTGAGAGAGCACCGATCCACACAGAACTACACCTACTACAACCGCCTCATTGTGTTTTTAAAAGTGCAAGCCAGTCTCTTCATAACCTAGAATTGATGTACCACTGTGATTGGACATTTCTCCTCTTAACACGTTAAGTGCCATAGCCGAGATAATTCGTCTTACATAATCCAACGCTTGAGTGCCAGAGCCGAGATATCTCGTCTTACATAAACATTTTTTTTTTTTGACGGTGGGACATCAATCAACAACTTTTACATCTTCGAGATCACTATTGGAGCAAGAGAATGTGTATAATCTATTTTACCGACCCACTAAGTGTTGACAGTGCTCCCCCAGACGAGCGAAATCAAAGAAAAAACTGCCGCGGGAGCAAGCCATTCAAGGAAATGGCGAGGCGATTTTACAGTAATCCATTCCACACTTGTCTTGCCCGAGAGCGGCCGCGCAGGCAGCCGCACACAGAGAGCGGAGAGCGATTTGCAAAATAGATTATAGGTGAAACACACTTTGAAACACCTCAGAAAGGCCAGAATCAACATCTGCCCATCGCCCACGCATTCCCCGGCCCATCTTGACTCGCACAAGGAGCGTCCGCACGCAGGCAAGCAGGCAGGCAGGCACGCAGGCAGGCAGGCAGGCAGCAGCAACGCGCTTCTGACACGCCCGCTGTAGAGCCAGGAGGAAGGAGGAGAAGACACACGGAGGGAGGAGTTTGAATGAGAGGGGTGTTTCCTGTTGTTATGGAGGAAATTACTGTTCAAAACTATTGTTTAGAATGTCTGACGGTCTTACTGATGCCAAAAATGAATGGTTAAAGTGACTGTTCTGTCGAATTTCACAAAAAGCCATTTATCTCTGAATAAATTTCCAGACGCTGAAACCATGCTGTACTCAACGGCTAATATCTACATAACTACTAACTCTGCAAACTAACTCTTTTAGACAGAGAAAGCACACATTCTATTAGTTATTTTTAGATGATTGGTGTTCATGAATTCTTAACAGAAAATAATCCTCGGCTCTTGTAAAATGAGCCAGAATCCTCAAAAAAAAACCTGGCACAACTTACCTACAGGATGAAAAAATGGCTGGCACTCAATGTGTTAAAATACACTGGGTTCCATAAGCGGCAACCTCTGACTGGGAAAAATGAAAGCAATTCAGAAGTGCAAATAATGCAGTTCCTCGAATGGCCACTTGAGGCTGGCTCAAAAAGCGAGTAAGTCCAAATAGACCCCATGTTAAAATGCCCAACTTTACAGCAGAAATAAGCATGTTTACAACCTGGTTCAAAAAATGGTTTTGGTCCCTATTTCACCGTTCATGAAACTGTACGGGAAGTGAATGTTTATGTAACTCACCTGTTTCTACAAAACAAAGTCAGATTGTATAGAAGTCAATGGGAAAATGAGGTTACTTCTCACTTGATTTATGAATTTGGTTTGCTAATGAGTTCATGATCTCAATCTCTAGGTTTCAAGTCTTCTTTAAAACAGCATGATGTTCATTTTGTAAATTATGGTCCAATTAAGCCTCAAATAGACGAGAGAAAAGACGATGCTTTGACAGGGTTTTTCCTGCATGGACAATTACGAGGTGGCCGCCTCCATATAATTTAGCTCCGCCTCCAGCTCTTGACAGGTGAAACCATACTTACACTAACAACTGTTGCACTCGTGGCTTGGTGATGAAATAGTAGCTCAGCAACCTTTACCAGTAATGTCAGATATAGACATGAATTTACCCCCTAAACCTTCAATCAAATAACCATTTCATTATTTGTAAGTGATGGCTGGCTGGTTGCCTTTTCACAGCCACTTGTTCTGTATGAGATGGTAAACTGTAATGTAGCCGTGCCCATTAGCCTCTGATTAGCTACAATAACGTTATCAGACATCAGTGCAGCTACGCGCTCCCACTCACGATAAAGAGCCTTTCTGAAAGCACAGTCTGCAGTCCTGCTGCTTAATGCTGTTTCCAACCAGGAAAAAGATGTTTTCGAGGGAATATCAGCTCTCTTATCATTAGTGCGACTGTGTTTAGCAGCTCCCATCGGCTCCTCACAACTACCCATGTCCGCCAGCGACAACAACAATAAGACTTCTGGTCAGAGTTTTTCAAAATAACACGTCTAAAGCACACATAAGCCATTGAAAGTGATAATAGGTTTATTTTGAAAATTAAATTAAATGTAAGGAAGTACCTTAAAGACACGTTTAGATGCACAACAAAATAGATAAAAAGTCACTGGCAAGAGCCTGCGAGAGCATGGTTTTACACAGACAGCTCACTTGACTCATGATGAAGCCATGGATTAGGTGAAGCTAACTGTATTGAGACAATTAACAACACATACCCAAAGCTTTTTGTGCACAGTAGATCTCAGGACATTTTATTTTATTACATTCTTTATTCACTGTAAATGGTCAGCAATTATACTGAACATACAGTAACTGTTGGCTACTGATGTTTATTTAGCTATTATATTTCTATTCTTTATTTCCTCAGTGCTCACTTCCAGAAGTTGACAATGCATAATGTTAAATTCTTTTTTAAATAAAGTTGGCCTATTTGTTCAAGAAAGCAGCCGTCTGAGTAGCTTTGCACATAGTTATATCGGTGCACCATCCACATAGAAAAGGTCTATATCTGCTCAAAAATGCTCGGCACTCTGCAGCCATATCAGTAATCGGTGAATATCGGCTCTAATTCTGCCTCATTTTGAGCCAGAAAAAACCCTGTTTGGGGTGTGATTGACAGGTCACCTGTCCAGTGATCTCGCAGCTCACCTATCACGGACCAATAGCAGGCAGCGCTGCGGCTCTGTCTGGCAAAACAAAAGAACAAGATGGCAACGGTCAAAATGCCAAACTCAAGGCTTCAAAATGGTGACAATCATGGTGGCTACATGATATGTTTATACAATCTATTAACATTGTGCCGAAACCCTCCCTCCATGTTACATGTTTGTTCATGTTAAAGGGATAGTTTTTTTATGTGGGGTACATGCATACAGTCAGTGTAGCCTACTACATGCAGTAGAAAGCAGCCGGCGTGGTTTCAGTTTGGAGAAATGGAGACCGGCCACATCACGCAAGTACAGCTGTCTGCTGAGTGTGAAGGGAACCAAAAACGTATAAAAAACAAAACATTAAATGCTTCCATACTGCTCACCTGGTGTAATCCAAGACTCCACAAGCCCTCAGATACCAAGTTGACTTGAAAAGGTGTCTTTTACACCATGTTTTTAGCTGAAATCTTCACTGTAGCCAGGTGTGGAGCTAAGTGGGGAAGAAGTGGGGCTGATGCACCACCTGCACCTTTCTCATGGCCTCCTTCACATCAGCAGACAGCTCTGCCTGATGTGGCCGGTCTGCATTTCTCCAAACTGGGACCAGGCTGGCTGCATAAATGTAGTACACAAACTGTATGCAAGTACCTCACACAAACTCACATCAAAAACATCCAAACTATCCCTTTAAGTGCACATTAGGTGTGCAAGTGTCTCTGTCTCTTTCCAGCTGTCTACATTGAGACAGAGAAAGAACAATGTGCATGTGAGTGATCATGACTGTAACAGCTTTTCTCCTCTTCTCTCCATCAACAACAGCTACTGTCTCTAAACCCTCCATCTCTAAATGGTGTGCAGATGATTTGACCTCCTGTATTCTGAGCTGTGACTCAAACACCACAGACACTAAACCAGTCAGCTACACCTGGGAGAAAGACAACACCAGAGAGAATTCCACAGAGTTACTCAAACACCAAATGATCATTACAAAGGTACAATACAGCAATGCTACTGACAGTGTTTGTACCTCTGAGTCTTTCTGTCCATGTGTGAGTTTTCAGCTGTTTTAACCCCCCTCCCCCTCCCTTCCTGCAGCAAGCCCAAATACAGAGTGCCAAAGTCACGCCCTCTTCCGGGTTAGACATACAAACCAAGGGGTTTCATCCACCATTTATTTTCCACCATTTATTTTTCCATAGACATTTTGTAAAATAGTTTTACTTGGTCAAACCAAGCGATTCAGCTATATTTAGAATCAGGAGAGACCATAAAGAGAGAACATTTCACTCAGACTAAATGCTAAATCCACTATTTTTTTTAGATTTGGTCAGTTTTATATCATAAAGATTTTCAGGGCTACAATGGGAAACATGTGAAAGACTGAAAGAGAGTGAGCATGTGAAGTTCTTAGCTAGCAGCTTCTGTGAGCTGTGTCTAAGCAGCTCCTCTCAACACAGCAGATTACCGTAAATTCCGGACTATAAGCCGCACCGGTGTATAAGCCGCACCTGCAAAGTTGACTATTTTTTTCTTATATAAGCCGCACCGGACTATAAGCCGCGGGTGTTTTAATGGTATTTTTTTTTTTTGTGTGTTTTTTTTTTTTTTGTGTTTTAATGTTTAATTGCCATATGTAAGGGTTCATGCACAGAGGGGATTGTCGGGAAAGAGATGGCTGTTTGAGGAAGCTCCCATTTATTAACATTTCAACAAAACAACATAACACAACACCACCTGTGTTGTTTTTTACAGTGCACACAGTGTCATACAGTGTCATACAGTGTGGTGAAAAGAGGGCAAGAGAGGAAATTAAAACTTATTATAGTTATATAGGATTTATAGTTAGAAAGAGTGCTAAAAAAGAGAGTTTTTTTTTTTTTTTTTTTTTTGAAAAAATCCATAGATAAGCCGCACCGTTATATAAGCCGCAGGGGCCAAAAAAGCCCAAAAAACGGGAAAAAAGGTGCGGCTTATAGTCCGGAATTTACGGTACATCATGTGCTTTAGGAGGGGTGGTGTTTTTGGATGATTCCAATGTGGGCGTTGGCTTAAGAAGACTGTGCTTTAACCAGAGTAGCTGGTTTAAGCTGCTGAAGTGCCATTGAGCAAGGCACTGAATATCCTCCAGCTCCAGGGAACTCAAAGGCTAAAGGCACCAAGTGAGCACTGTTAAAAATGAAAGTGAGATGTGGTTTGTGATCTTATATTTCACTGGTTTTATAGCTGAAGGATTTGAAGTATGCATCATTCAGCTGTAAGGTGGAGAACCCAGTCAGTGAGGAGGTCAGCCAACTCATCAGCAACCCCCTCATCCCGAGTGAGTTACAACACTTTAACAACAATGCAGGGCTGCCACTACGTCTCTCTCTCCTTCTCTCTCTTGTCTCTGCCCTCCCTCTCTCTCTCTTGTCTCTCCCCTCCCTCTCTCTCGTGTCTCCCCCTCCCTCCCTGCCTCTCTCTCTCTCTCTCTCTCTCTCTCTATTTATCTTAATCTCAACCCACCAGTCAAGGCAGATGCCACCTATAGCCAGGTCTGCTCGAGGAGTTGTTTTCCTTCCTGCTGCTGCCAAATGCATGTTGGGGAATTGTTTAAATTGATGGGTCGAAACTTAGTAAAGACCCTGGTCTTCAACCATTCTAAAGATGTAATTTTTTAAGTCATTTTTAATTTGTAAACTGTTGTTATGATTTGCTGCTGTATAAAGCAACATGACTTGACTTAACACTTGTTGCTGTTGTTTTTCTGTAGAGTCTGATGGTGAAGGGAAACGGAGAACAGGGAGAATAGTCACCATCTTCTTGGTACTGACAATGTTGCTGCTCGTCATGATTCCCATTGTCAAACGCATACGCAGAACAGGTAGGAAGCCAAGAAATACTATATTTATTTACAATTAATTACTGTCTAATTGATATTATTAATACTGATGTAATCAAAAGGATCTTTGCCTCTAATTGATAGTATTCACATTGTGTCTATATTTTATTTAGGGTTAGTTGCCTTACTCCATAACCAGGCCTAGACCAGCCCCCCCCTCCATGTTTAATGTTGTTGAACTGCCTCTCTTGAGTTCCATTTCCACCCTGCCAACACAGGAGGCGCTGCACTCCTCTCCCATAGACTTGAATAAAAGATTACCAGGTGTTTTCACTAAAGCTTTACATTACAGCCTGCAACGTACAGCGTAATGATTCCAGAGTAATGTTTTGTACTAACAGTGAGCCAGTACAGTAGCTACTGATACATACTCTTTCAGGGTGATTCAAGACCGCTCCACCTCCTGAAAGGGAGATCATTCAGGTTGATCAGGGGTTTATTTTGTGATCATGACCAACTCGCTGCTCTACACTATCCTGCTTATTACAGTGAGACAGCCCCTTGGCATCAAGACCATTATAGAGAGGTCTGACACCTGCATGGTCAGGCAGTCAGTCGGTCTCTTTGTGATTAAGTTTATGGGAGTGGCAATTTGTGTTCAGCAGGATAATCTTCATGAATGTGAATCACTTTTATAGAGACACTGCGGAGCACGTCATCATTCAGAAACCACACCCAAAACGGGGGTAAACACAAACCCCCCCCCAATCCTGGCGTTCTCCTATGTTGCGTGCATGGTCGCATGTTGCACACAAGATCATATATATGGAAGATGAACACTCCAACTTACTTCCTTGACAGCTAGATCCACATTTTTCTTCTCGTCAATTTTCACTGGCTTCCTTGTTTTGCTCGGGAGTACAAAAAAACTTTAATTGGCGATTTTTTATATTTGTAGTCTGCACAGCCCACCACACAACAGCTTTTAGCTATGTTTAATTCAAGGAAAATGAATGCTGGTGTTTGGAAGTGAATGGAGAGCTTTCCCCCGTGATGGGCGTGGCCTATTTCATGCAGTGTCTCTATGCCTTTTGAAGCGTTTTCTGAAAATCACACAAATTGCCACTCCCATAAACTTTTGTTAGCCACAGACCTTATTTTATGAATTTAAGTGAAAATCCCCATTCTAAAACCCTATTAACTTTTCTCCGTAAGCACCAACATGCTACTTCCGGACTGATTCCAGCAGGGCTCTATATACTGAACAAGAATTATATGCTGCCATTTTGCACGAGTTGTAATAAAAGATCTAAGACTTTTTATTTGTACACAAAAGACTTATTCCTCTCATTTTGTCCACAAATATGTTTAAATCTGTGTTAATCTTTGCCAAGATAATCCATTCACCTGACAGGTGTGACATATCAAGATGGTGATTAAACAGCATGATAGAGGACCACAGGAATGAGTATGTGTAAAAGGCAATGGGATTTGTGTATGGAGATTTAGGTTAAATGCATGAGATAAGGTAATATAATAACAAAAGTTTATGAAACAGTGAAGTTTGTGTATCAGCAAGATCATCTTCACAAACTAGGACCACTTTTATGACTTTTGAAGCGTAAATTGATTTTTTAAACACGATTTTCAGAAAGCGCTTACAGAAATATGTCATCCCTGCACTACTCTATTGCACAGGTGTGCCATGGCCTGGTTAGCTCTGAAACTCATCGTTGATCAAACTATGATTTAAACTTTATCTTCGGCTGAACCTAAATTTAGCAGACATCCAATGATTCAGTTAGTAATTTATGCTAAGAGTGATTGTTTAACATATTCTTTCCTATACTTCTTTTCCTGCAGTAACAGTGGAGCTGAAAGAAGGTCGGTACCTAAATCACTCATGCAATTATTCCTATTGATGCATTATAATAATAAGAATAAGAATAAACGTGCAAATAATTTCCTGTACAGCTCTACTTACTATATCCCTTCACCTCAAACTATACTTGACAAAAAATTATGTTCCTATTTTTCACGAGTTGTAATAAAGTTCTAAAACTTTTTATATGCACACAAAAGGCTTGTTCCACAAAAGGCTTATTCCTCTCATTTTGTTCACAAATGTGTTTAAATCTGTGTTAGTGAGCACTTCTCCTTTGCAAAGATAATCCATCCACCTGGCAGGTGTGACATATCTATATGCTGTTTAAACTGCATGATTATTTATTGCACAGGTGTGCCTTGGCCTGGTCAGCTCTAAAACTCCTGGTTGAGTAATAACAGCCAATTCTATAACAGCTACCTTACACCCAGGCAGGTCCTGCTTGTCCACCCACCAGTAATGAGCTGAATTGAGTCCATGGAGTTTGGAATGTGTAAATGATCAGGAAATGTTTGCATTACTCTTTACTCACTCATTGATTGAATATGTTGTTTGGTCTTTCAGAAACTCTTGCTGCGTGCCAACGTCATCACAAATCTAATCTGAAGCAGCAGTTTCAGTGTCTGCATGAATGGTTTGCTAAAGCAGGAAACAAAATACTTCTGAATAAGATCTACACAGAACTTTACATCACAGTGGGAGGGACTGGAGCGGTCAATGATCAACATGAGGTCAGACAGATGGTAGCAGCATCCAGGAAACCAGTGAGACCAGAAACAAAAATCAGATCTGAAGACATCTTTAAACCCTTACCGGGAAGAGATACACCAATTAGAACAGTGATGACAATGGGAGTGGCTGGCATTGGGAAAACAGTCTTAACACAGAAGTTCACTCTGGACTGGGCTGAAGACAAAGCCAACCAGGATATACAGTTCATATTCCTGTTCACTTTCCGAGAGCTGAATCTGTTGAAAGGGAAACAGCTCAGCTTGGTGGAACTTGTTCATCTCTTCTTTCCTGAGACCAAAAAAGCAGGAATCTGCAGCTTTGAAGAGTTCCAGGTTGTGTTAATCTTTGACGGTCTGGATGAGTGTCGACTTCCTCTAGACTTCCAGAACAACGAGATCCTGACTGATGTTACAGAGGTAACCTCAGTGGATGTGTTGTTCACAAACCTCATCAATGGGAAACTGCTTCCCCTTGGTCACCTCTGGGTAACCACACGGCCTGCAGCAGCCAATCAGATCCCTCCTAAGTGTGTTGACATGGTGACAGAGGTGAGAGGCTTCACTGATGAACACAAGGAAGAGTACTTCAGGAAGAGATTCACAGATGAGCAGCAGTCAGAAAGAATAATCAAATACATCAAGACGTCACGAACCCTTCACATCATGTGCCACATCCCAGTCTTCTGCTGGATCACTGCTACAGTTCTGGACCATCTGTTCAAAGCCAGTGAGAGAGAGGACCTGCCCAAGACCCTGACTGAGATGTACATCCACTTCCTGCTGGTTCAGTCCAAACAGCAAAACATCAAGTTTGGTGAGAGAACTGAGACAGAGACCAGGAAGATGATTCTCTCTCTGGGAAAATTAGCTTTTGAGCAGCTGGAGACAGGCAACCTGATCTTCTATGAAGCTGACTTGAAGAAGTGTGGCATTGACATCACAGCAGCCTCAGTATACTCAGGAGTCTTCACACAGATCTTTAAAGAGGAGCATGTGCTGTTCCAGCAGGACAAGGTCTTCTGCTTTGTCCATCTGAGCATTCAGGAGTTTCTGGCTGCTGTCTACATGTTCCACTGTCACACAAACAGGGATAAGGAGGTTCTGGAGGCATTCCTGGGTGGTGAAGAAAAAGAAGAAGAACAAGAAGAAGACGGTAGATCTAAAGACAGTGAACAATCCCTGGATGTCTTCCTGAGGAGAGCCATGCTCAAATCCCTTAAGAGTGAAAATGGCCACCTGGACCTCTTTGTCCGCTTCCTTCATGGTCTCTCACTGGAGTCTAGCCAGAAACTCTTACGAGGCCTGCTGGGTCAGACAGAGAGCACACCAGAAAGCATCCAGAGAGCCATCAGCAACCTGAAGAAGATGAACACTGATGATAGTACAGATGACATCACTACCTCTCCAGACAGAAGCATCAACATCTTCCACTGTTTGATGGAGATGAATGACCAGTCAGTAAATCAGGAGATCCAACAGTTCCTGAAGTCAGAGAACAGATCAGATACACTCTCTGAGATCCACTGCTCAGCTCTGGCCTACATGCTGCAGATGTCAGAGGAGGTTCTGGATGTGTTGGACCTGGATGCCTACAACACATCAGTGATTGGGCGACAGAGGCTGATCCCAGCTGTGAGGAACTGCAGGAAGGCTCGGTTAGTCCTGATGTGAATACCAACAGTATAGAACAGTGTAGAGTGACCTTAATATAGCTGACACAATCAGAATTACTATAAAGATATATAGTTCCTCAAACATACACTACTGTGTTGTTCTACATAGCAGTGTGGCACACAGTAATCACATTACTTTTCCTCTAACAGAGTAAAGTCATTACTGTTGCAGGTTCAGTTTCACATTCCAATTAGTAATCTAACAGATAGGTTGTGAGTTTCATTCTTTAAGTCTATCAACTCTTTATTGGTGTAATTTCTATGAAATATCCTTCTTGTATTATTCTGCCTTCAGCTCATGTCAGAGATATTTATGAATTTAGTGTTTTAGGCTCAAAACTTAAAACCCGACCAAATCTGTGGTGAAGCCTGACTGACTGTGGAGCTCAGGCTGTAAATCTAATTTTTCATTCTACTTTTAATCACTTTTTACAGAAAGGCTTCCATGAATTTGCATTTATGAATTGTTTTATGTGTGGTTTTTACTGATACATTAACCACTTTTGGGAAATTTCAAATAATATGATACTGTATAAATAATAATAATATATACTATAATCCAAGTAGTGTCTGTCTGTCTGTCTGTCTGTCTGTCTGTCTGTCTGTCTGTCTGTCTGTCTGTCTGTCTGTCTGTCACTCTCTCTCTCTCCTTCACATATCTCGAGAACCGTTGTTCTGATCGACTTGAAACCTGGGGAGTGTGCTTAGGGGGACCTGACCGAGTGCAGTCTGAGATTCTTTTTTATAAATGTGCCCACAGGGGGAGCTACAGCGATATTTACATTTTCAGTGTGACATCATCAGTGATGTCAAGGAGGAGGGGAATGGGCAATATGTAATGGATACTGCACCAATCGGGGGGCAGAGAAGAGGGGGAGAGCATGATGTATGAATGGGGCAAGGGGAATGGGTAGATGTACCCATGGGGGGGCGGGTGAATGGGAAGATAGGGAGTGAGGGAACGGGCATGGGTAGTGCACTAGTAACAACAACAACAAACATTATCATTATTATTGTCCTAGTCATTATCATTATTATTATTGTTGTTAATTTTTATTATTATTATCATTATTATGATTGGTGGTGGTGGTAGTAATACTACTAGTCATAGTAGAAGAGTAGTATGCTCTATAGGTTTTGAATGGTATGCTATAGTCTCAGTTCTGCTTTGATAATCTCTCATTTTACATTAAATCTGTAAACAGACTTTGTGGCTGTGAACTCTGAGAGACCTGAGCTCTGAAGTCCTGGTCTCAGCTCTGAAGTCCAACTCCTTTATTATTTATTCAGATTGAGGTTCTGCGAGTTGAGAGACGCTCACTGTGAAGTTCTGGCCTCATCTCTGAAGTCCGACCCCTCCCATCTGACAGAGCTGGACCTGAGTGACAGCTACCTGCTTTCCTCACATGTGAAGCTGCTCTCTACTGGACTGGAGAGTCCACACTGCAGATTGGAGACTCTCAGGTCAGACATATAATGTGCTGATCTGAATATTATATGAATATTGTAATTTCAGGATGTCTCTATCGTGTCTTTCCATCTGAAATCAGACAGTATAGGGATGGGTATCGTTTCGATTTTATCGATACCTTTCAAGATACCTTTCGATACTTCTGTACTGCTTATCGATAGAGCTACTTATCGATACTCTTATCGATACTACTCTGCATAATTTGGTGCAAAAAATAAAGACATGACATATAGAGATGTGAAAAGATTCAACAGTAATTTTGTTATTACTTATTACAAGTTAAATTCCTGAGAAGGCCTATTTCACCTCTGTGATTGTGAATATGATGATTTATTAAACCTAGGCCACCTATGTAGTGTCACTCTTAAGGGGGAATCATACTTGCACGTAGAATTAATTGCGCACGTCACTGACTGGAAACTCGACACTAACAAAGTCGCCTGCAATACATCTCTTTACTGGGGCATATTTTCATTTACAAAACGTTTTCTTCATCAAGTCTGGATAAATCACAAACGTTTTCAAAGGATTATGAAACAAACCAGCACGATGTTACATTACGTGGAGTTTGTGGACCAACTTTATCTGAACGGATGCTCTGGATGTAACTAATTTGCTGCAAGCTAACATGTTACAAAGTGAACACTGTCACTGTATGTTGCTGTTCTGTATTCAGAGTTGGCAAAGTCCACATAATATTCTGTGACTGTCAGAAAATAGGTCAGGTTCAGCAAAGCACTGTGAGGTTTGTGCAACGCAAGGCAGAAATTTCTCTCTGTCTCAGAATCATCACAGGGCAGTCACTCGCTTTATCAGATTATTGTATTTATATTGTGTGAATCAGCAACGCGATGCCTCCCATCATAAAACTAGTTTTCTTCCAAATATACTACTGATCTTTTAAACCTGCCGCAAGTGTAGTCACAGGACAGGAGTGTAAACACGCAACATCAAAAGCCTGGTGCAACTTCCTCATTGTTAGGGAATGGTAAAAAAAAAAAAAAAAAACGATAGCAGCACCGAACGTCCAGGACCTTATTAATTCCTGGTACCGACCAATCAGGAACCGGTACCAAATAATATCGGTGCTTGGTACCATCACTATCAGACAGTGCTACATTTTTTCTTCCTGAGTAAATTCCTTTGTGGTAAAATGAATTGTTCTATCATAACTCCAATTCGAATACATATTCTGATGTAAAATGCACTTGGGACACCAGAGGTGTTTCCAGACTTAAAGGGGTGTGATGTGAACTCTGGTAGAACCTTGGCTTGTATAAGACGAATCAGCGTGACGTCACTTGCTACCCAGAAATGCGGAACCCTGCGGCAGTTATTCGTATGAGTTGAGCCAAACAAACGTTAATATCTCAAAAACTATACATCACCATCACTTATATTTTCATACATTCTGAGTGAGAGCAGAATTAGCTCAATAATTTGATGTATAATATATGCATATCGTGTTAAAGTTGTGTGAACTGTCGCAGTTTTAAAATGTAAACAGAGTCAGCCGACTAGAGTCAGACACTCAAGCCTCCCAAAGCTCACGCTCCATAGGGTTCCATTGCTGTTGCCACCCAGTGACGCGGTTTATTTACCAAAATGCTGCTCGGTTGATCCCTCATAGCTTTCTGGAATTGATAAAACCCCAAATTCTGTGATCCACTCTCATCTGTTGCTCCAGTAGAGACAATTAGAGAGTTCAGGTTAAATGAAGGTCAAGTTCCCATTAAGGTATGGTGCAGTTAGGGGTAAGTTTCCCACCCAACTCAAATTCAACTTTTTATTACAATTATTTCCAGAGAAAATTGCCATATGAAAATATTGTCCCAATAAGAAGTGCATTCTGGACCTAAGGTCACAAACGTCAAGGCACAAACTGCAGATGTATTCATCTGGTTGGTTATAGAATGTGTTGAGGGGAAATGGAGAAATCCTGAGACAGAGATGTGACAGGCTGTCTGGTTTCAGATGGAAAGAGTACAGTCTAGTAAGCCAGAAAGCCCTCAGCAATATTTCATGTAATGTTTTTGCTTTATTCTTTATTCAGATTGAGTGGCTGCAGCTTATCAAAGACTGGCTGTAAATACCTGGCCTCAGCTCTGAAGTCCAAACCCTCCCTTCTGAGAGAGCTGGACTTGAGTTGCAATGACCTGCATGACTCAGGTCTGAATCTGGCCTCTGCTGTACTGGAAAGTCCAGACTGCAGACTGGAAACTCTCAGGTAAAATCAGTTTGCACTTTGCAGTTTTTCTCAGTTGATTCAACACATTTCTCGTCTCTCAAAACAGGATTCCTGAATCTGCAAAGGTCGCCCTGCAGGTTTTAGATAAGGATTTGGATTTTATTGATCGAGCTTCATATACACTGCAGTGAAGCTCAGTGACTGAGAGAAGATCATCCATGCTCTGATATCTTGTCATTGTTACTGCACCTCTCTCTGTTCCTCTCCAGCTGCTTCAGAATAGAGCAGCTGGATTTTAACCAGTAGGAAGGTGACCTCTTCATCTCCCCAGTTTTAACATAATGTCGTCTGGTTCCCAGTTAGATAGAGAATTCATATTAAAATGCTGCTGAACACATTTAAAGCAGGCTAGTTTTGGTCCTGAATTTCACTGTGGAGCTCTTTAGTTCCCTGTGAGCTGAGATTTCCAGGTCCTGACTTTCCTCCAGACTCAATACTGAAGGTGGTTTCATGTTAGTCCTCAGGGCGGAAAGCCTTTCCAAAGTACTTAGGCTCCAGATTCACTATCATCTTTAAAACTCCTTGGAAAATAAACTTTGATTGACTTGCTTTTGTCTTCATTTTGTGTCACATGTTTTGTCTCTCCTCACTTCTTCATCTTGTTTCTCATGTTTGTATTTTATATTATTTAAATCCATTTGCTTTTAAAGTGTTTCATAATTTATCCACTTTTTTTGCTTGTTTTTATAGCTCAATGTGCAGCGTAACAAAGCATGTGCAATTTGGAGCATTTATTTATCCAATCAGCTTACAGCACCATGTGTGAATACATGGTTAGCATGTGTGACCCAGTGGGAATCAAACCAGTTTCCCTGTCAGTGTTAGTGCTCCAGTCTGCTTAGTATACAGCACCATGCAAACACACTGGACCTGCTTTAGACCAGGCCTCACCAATAAAGTCTGTCAGTAGAAATAATACAATAATGACATTAATGGTCAGTTAGCCTCATCAATAAAGTCTTGTCAGTAAAAATAATACAATAATGACATTAAATATAAGGGTCAGTTAGCCTCATCAATAAAGTCTTGTCAGTACAAATAATACAATGACACAATATAAGAGAATAACATGTCTTCTTGTCCTTCAGGCTGAGTGTCTGTCAGCTGTCAGAGAGAAGCTGTGAAGCTCTGGCCTCAGTTCTCAGCTCACATGCCTCTAGTCTGAGAGAGCTGGACCTGAGCAACAATGACTTCCAGGATACCGGACTGATGCTGCTCTCAGCTGGACTTCGGAGTCCACACTGTAAACTGGAGACTCTCAGGTCAGGATCATTGTTACTGTTCAACAGACCATTTAAATTATGTTCTACATGGGCGTCGGTAGTGTAGCGGTAGATTCCCTGCCAACACGAGGGTCGCATCCACATGTTACCTCCGGCTTGGTCGGGCGTCCATACAGGCACGATTGGCTGTGCCTGAGGGTGGGAAGCTGGATTGGGGGTATGTATCCTGGTCGCTGCACTCGCGCCTCCTCTGGTCGGTCGGGACGCCTGTTCGGGGGGAAGGAAACTGGTGGGAATAACGTGATCCTCCCACGTGCTACGTGCTGCCGGTGAAACTCCCTTGTCAGGTGAAAAGAAGTGGCTGGCAAATGTGCATGTGTGTCAGTGCCTTGGCTCTCCCCAGATTGGAAGAGGGTGGAGCAGTGACCGGGGCAGCCACTAGAGCAGCAGGGGGAATTGGCCAAGTACATTTGGGGAGAAAAATGGGGGGGGAGGGGGGTCAGAAAAAAAATCTGCTCTGCACATGAATGTCAAAGAAAATATGTGAACCCTCATTTTCCTGCTGAAGTGATTTTTGAAACCAGCTGAGAAACCATCTTTCAGCTCTACTCTGTCTCTGCTGAGAGAATATTTCATTATTTCTCTCCACACTGCCTCTGTTGGTGAAACCTGAAGCAAAGGACTTGTCACAATATGTTAAATTGAGTGCAGAACTGAAATGAAAACGCAAATATTGGAGACAGGTTTTTTTTGTATTATAAGTGATTTCAAAGCAGTTTATTAATGAGAACATCCAACATGTAGCTGGTTTTAATCAAAGAGTTTCCACTGAGAGCTACGTATGATCTGTTTTTAGAGGGTTAGATTCAAAATAAATAAATGATAAACTATTAGTGTTGAGTGATGACGCTGAAAATGTTACAATACAAATGTTCATATCAGGCAGTGTTGACTTTCATAACTATGCAAAATCACTATTTCTCTAAGTTTAATTTTCCTCCTGAATAAAAGTTGAATAGAAGATCTGTCAAATTTAATTTAAAACACGTTTTTACTGACAGAATACTCGACTTAGAGTTTGAATGAGGAGAAAACAACCTGAAAAGTCACATTGAACACGTTCAACAACAGATCCTCCTGGAAGACAATACAGCAGCAACTGGTCAGCAGTTACATTACATTTCTTTTTGTGGTTCATACTCAAATTAATATTTACAGTGGCAGCGAGCTTCAGTTGGTGCTCTCAGCCGAAGGCCTTTCAGCTGCCAGCTGGCTGCCATGCAAAGAATTGGACTTTGTTACACCATAATGGACATTAAATAAACTAATCACCTATATTGTTTATTAAGAGGTTGAATGGGTTTAAGTAATTATGTTACTAGCACTTGTGCACTTGAAAAAGTGCACAATTATTGTTATAAGCAAATTTGTACATTAGATCCGAGGAAATGGCGGCCATCTTGGATTTAAGGTCAAATCTGACTTCCCCCCACATCTGAAAATAAACCTTATGGTATTCACTCACTATCTGATTTGTGAAACTTTTATCCCATTTGTGAAAAGCAAAATAATAGGTGGTTTCACTGAGATGTCATAGTTTTTCCCCATCTAGACCACATAAAACCAGTTCAAAGACCATTACACTTAGACCTTTCAAATCTGGGCTAGATTACCAAGGGGACCTGGCCGACACCGTCACCAAGAAACACTTTGAGATTTGGGAAACTTTTATCCTATCTGTGAATGGAAAATGGAAGATTTCATTGTTTTTGCCCATCTAGACTGCATAAAACCAGGTCTAGTTCAAAGACCATTACACTTAGGCCTTTCAAATCTGGACTAGATTACCAAGGGCACCCTACACTCTCACCAAGAAATACTTTAAGATTTGTGAAAGTTTTATCATGGTATGAGCATACTTGAACATTAGACTAGGGAGGAATGACGGCCATCTTGTATTTGGGGTCAAATCTGACTTCCTTCCACATCTGACAATAAACCTTATGGTATTGACTCACTATGTGAGAAATGTCATGCTTTTTAGACAAGGAGTGCACAAGTGTTATAAGCACATTTGTACATTAGACCCGGGGGAATGGCAGCCATCTTGGATTTGAGCTCAAATCTGACTTCCCTCCACATCTGACAATAAACCTTATGGTATTTACTCACTATGTGAGAAATGTCATGTTCCTTTCAAAAAGTCCACAATTCCTGTATTTTTGGGAGCTTATCCGCTCGCTCTACTATTTGAAACTGTGGCAGGGAATGAGTTAATACCAGCAAGACAATCAGCTTTCTCTGTTAAAGGAGCAAAACTATGGAACAGTCTACCTACTGAGCTGAAAACACAACACAATTTTAATGTTTTTAACAGGGGTATTAAGTCATGGTTAAAAGAGAAACAACTGTGTTCTCACACTTAATACCCTTGTAGATCTCTGGTGGTACTCTGTGTATTATGTCTGTATTGTGTGTACATTAGGGCTGGGCGATATCTCGAATATACTCGATGTATCGCGGCTTGTGCCACGTGAGATATAGAAATGACTATATCGCGAACATTCGAGTATAATTGTCACGCATTGTTTATAACTCAAGCCGCCGGCATGACTCGCTTCACGTTTCCTCTTGCCAGCTCTCCCTCTCAAGGGAGAGCTCTGTCACACTCAAGGGAGGGGGAATCACATGGATACGTCAAACCGCGTCACACACCCGTCCCCAGCAACCAAGGCGAAACATGGCCGCCTCCAGTGTGGCTGCTGACTGTTTCAAATTATAACAAAACAACCACTATTGCAATTTGCAATACATGTCCCGCAAGGTTTCTGAGATTAGGGGAAAGTCTGAGCTGGTGTTACGCTAAACCAAACGTGGGGAGGAGGCAGCGGATTTGTTTGGCGTTAACGTTAGCTGTTGTGATGGGGGCTAATGGGGCTAACGTTAGCTAGCTGGTTGTGGCTACCTAGTTCTAGTTGTAGGCAGCGCTCCACAAGCTTATTGTGACCAAAATCCCCGCATTTAAAGCACTTCATACTCCCAGAGCTGGCGTAAACCATTACTCAAAATGAAACGTCCAGGGTTTGTGTCTCCAAAAGCAACTAACGCTAACGTTACATGCAAGGTAACGTGAAGCTAACGTAGTCTATAATCTAAACGTAATCTATAAGGAAAACGAATGCGCACATTTACATAAAAGTCAACATCATCACATAGTGTCTTTTCTTTAATCTAGAGGCATCATTTTTCAGTCAAAAGTGAGACGACACAGATATGATGGCGTATAGTGAGGCTTTCCATGCCTCACTATAGAACTGGCCCCAATGCAAAATTCAGACAGCTTATATGTTGCCATCATGCCAATAAGAGTCTAAATTGCCTTTGATGTTTTATCGGCAGACTAAGCAGCTAGGCTTTCGGTTCTATAAAAGCCATTATTTTTTGTATTGACTATTGAGTGATACACTTTACTAAAACAATCATATTATATCACAATAGTGATGTCAGATTTGCTTAGGTCAGAGCTATGGAATATTAAATCATCCATCTTTGCTCACTACATCTGCCCTTTCTTTCTTCTTCTTTTTTACCCCAGGTGTGCATAAAATACAGGTTAAGAACTTATGGAAAAGTCATGGAAATCCATTGGTCAAAATGTGTATGAACCCTGAAGGGTTAAATTGAGCATTTATGAGAGATTTCAAAAATATCGAGATATATATCGTGTATCGCGATATAGCCGAAAAACATTGCGATATTCTTTAGAGGCCATATCGCCCAGCCCTAGTGTACATTGTGTGTACTGTATTGTATGTACATCCTTGAATATTTGTATGTATAGCTTTCCTCATGTGGTTTTATATTTGATTATGTTTCTTTTCGGGTATGTCCTCTAGGGTGTATTTTAGTGACTTTCTATAGTGACTTTCTAGTCAATACATTTGTATGTATAGCCTTACTCTTGTGGTTTTTTATATTTGATTTAGCTTCTTTTTGGGTATGTCCTCTTGGGTTGTGTTTTGGTGTAGGAGTCGCCTGTGGACACGTGTTGAAAATTAGCGTTCCGCTATGAACACTTAACACCATGTATCTGTGCATACATGTATGTTACATCTCCAATGCTCTGTGATGTCCATATTAGGGGTGTGCCAATTAATCGTATAATCGATGCATCGCGATTAGTCACGTGACGATTAAAATCGATTCACAATGTTCGATTATCGATTTGAAAAAAAAAGCAAAAAAAAAAGCAATTATTTTTTCTTTATTTGCAAAAAATACTGTATTTCGCCCGGAAAGCAGTTCCTTAACTGTAAAACGAGACCAAAACCGAAGTACTGGAAACTGGAATCACTGAAGAAAGCATGCAGGGTGGCTGTAACATGTGATGCGTGGACTTCAGTCGCAATTGAAGATAATCCGGGCCCGTATCCTACTCCCTCCCCTCCCCCAACCCTAGACCCTACCTCTACCCTGGCTCTCCCTCCCCTGCACCCTCATCTCTCCTCCTCTGTTCTCTCCTCCTCCACATTTCCTATTTCTCCCCACCTCCCCCCTCTCCTCCCTCACATCCCCCCGCTCTCCCTCCCTCCTCCACTCTCCTGCTTTCTCCTCTTCCCGGTGTTCTTCCTCTTCCCCCCTTCCCCCACTACTCTAAAGCATAGTACACATTTTACTCCAAAGCATGGCACCCACTCTATCCCCTCCAATATTCCGCCATTATTTAAAGCATGGCATAGCATGGCAATATTCCGCCACTATTTAAAGCATGGCACCCATGCTCTTAGTATTTCGCCACTATTCAAAGCATGGCACCCACTCTTCCCTAAAGCAAGACACCCATAAGCTCTATATGTGAACATGTGCTTATTTGGCAAAAGGACTCACTACTAAAGGCTTGCAGCCAATTAAATTAGGCATAGTTTGGTTGCTTAGAAATTGACATATGTCCGTTTGCAAGATGTGCGTCTATATTTCTCATTCTCTCCCCACCTCCTCCCTCCCCCTGCTCTCTTCTCCCCCACCCCCTTTCCCCTCTCCTGCTCTCTCCTCTTGCTCCTTCCCCACCTCCTATACCCTCCAACATCTCCCATTCCCTCCCCACCCCATCACTCTCTCACATTCCCCCTGCTCTTCTCCCTTCTCCTGCTCTCTCCTCTGCTCTCTCTTCATTTCTATTTTTCTATATTATCATTGTTCAAATGTTATCTTTATTCTGTATATTCTTGTTACTGTTGTGTCAGCTAGAATCAGCTAGACATACTTTCTGTGAAGCCCTCTGAGACATGCTTGTGAATTAGGGCTATATAAATAAACTTGACTTGACTTGACTTGAGGTACATTTGTTTGTTTACTTTAATTAATGGATACTGACAAATATACCTTGCTTAAAAAAAATCCTGTTTGGTGAAAAAGATGCATCGAAAATCGTGATTAATCGTAATCGTTTAATAATCGAATCGTAGCACCCTTAATTGTAATCGAAACGAATCGTGAGGTGCCTAAGGTGGCACACCCCTAGTCCATATCAAATAAACTTAACCTAACCTAACCTATGTGTGTCTTCCTGTGTGTGTGTGTGTGTGTGTGTGTGTGTGTGTGTGTGTGTGTGTGTGTGTGTGTGTGTGTGTGTGTGTGTGTGTGTGTGTGTGTACGTGTGTACGTACGTGCGTGCGTGCGTGCGTGCAGGCTGTCAGGCTGTCTGCTCACAGAGGTTGGCTGTGCTTCTCTGGCCTCAGCTCTCAGCTCCAACCCCTCCCATCTGAGAGAGCTGGACCTGAGCTACAATCATCCAGGAGCCTCAGTGAAGCTGTTGTCTGCTGGACAGTGGAGACTCAGGTATGGAGAGGGACCATCTGCTAGAAGACTGAGAGTCACACACATTTTTTGCAGCATTTGTAGGTTTTTTATAATTGTATACAGGCTGAGAATGGTAGATGTGTCTAAATAAGGGTAAATTGTAAAATGTATACATTTCCCAACACACTGGTAAATGTGGATAAACAAGCAAGCCCTGCCTGGAGGTGTGAGTGACATGACTCGAGTGTGTCTTTAGTCTTTTGGAAAAGACTAAAGACACACCTTTTCATGCTCCATCTGGGCCCTTCTTGAACTAACTGCTTTCTCTCTCTAAAAAAAAGAAAGTGGAAAAAAAATACGAACTTAACTTTACCACTATTCCTTCAGATGTTGTAGTTGTTATAGACTGTGTTGCATAGTTGATTGCTCTATTGCTGACAAAAATGTGTTATCGTAAGTCGCTTTGGATAAAAGCGTCTGCCAAATGACGTAATGTAAATGTAACGAGTCGAACCACCATCCAGCTGGACTAGCTGCACCAGGCAGGGCTGAGCTGAGTGGGTCCAGCTGGACTAGCTGCACCAGGCAGGGCTGAGCTGAGTGGGTCCAGCTGGACTAGCTGCACCAGGCAGGGCTGAGCTGAGTGGAGCAAAATAGAAATTAGAAAAATGAATAGAAATTAAAATCAAGCTGTCAAGCTGAACACAATGTCAGCAGCCGACAACTTGTTTCCACAGGGAGAGCTGCAGCATGGAGAAATAAGGCCAGTTTCCACAGGGTTTTCCACAGGGAGAGCTGCCGGACATAGTATATCAGAATCAGATCGGAACAGAAAAAATGTGGATCGCTGCATCCCTACCTTTAACATCTTCTGGTCAAGGGCTGGTCAGAGTCAGCTGTTTGGCGTTCACTCAACATGAACATCTTATCATTTGATCAAACCGTGCCTCTGACCAGACAACAGAGAATGAGCTCCTCGTCTGCATGCGATACATAATTCAGATGTAACGTCACATGATTTAGCACATTATACAACAACAATAACACAATTGGATCTCTTTGGAGGCAATCTCTGTTTATTCTGACAAAAGCAAGCAAGTAATAACAATATCCTCTGGTCAAGCGTGAAAATCTAACATTGCACTGACAGATTACCTTCAAATTCACCAGCCATTAATGTTAAATAGTAAATCATTATATTGTGTAGCAGCTTTTTGGCTGATATGTTATTGCAATGATCCCGGGTTAATGACTAAACTTATCAGCTATATGTACTTAATTTTAGACGTCTCAGAAGAGCATACGAGTAACAACTAATGAGCCACATGCAGATTAACGTTACAACACTTTAAACGTAATATATGACAGCATTGTGCCTGTTGGGTCTCCATAACGTTAGCCTCCATGGTGCTCGCCGCTCGGTCGGTGTCATCAGATCAGTCCAGTCCCTAATGCACAGCAATACCGTGTTATTCATCACTGTTAACGTTACACATTTACAGTTGCAGTTATCTAACGGAGCCACCTAAGGCCCTAAAGCCACCTTGTCAGTGCCCTGCTACCAGCCTGCTAATGTAGCTGCCCTATGCAAAGGATGTGTCATTGGCTCATTTTAACACACATTTCAGGAAAATCACTCTTCACGATGTCAATAAAACAATGGCCTTTGTGTCCTGACATGTGGTCTTGTGCCCTAACAAAATTGTGACACAGAAGGTGCCCCCCTCCCCCCAGATTTTCATAATGCTGGCGCTGTCAAATTAATTTACACCTTATCCACCTCAAATAGTGACAGAAGTTATGAAATAGTGTGTGAACATTTAAAAAAATATACCGTGTTGGACAATGACTTCAGTCTCCACCTGAAGAGTCACAAAGCATTATGGGGGAGATGAGTATATTGAGTAAGCCCCCGGTCTGTGCGAATATCTCGCCTAAACAAAATTAATATACTGTACAGTGTGAACACACTACCTCTTCAATTTGAGTATCAAAAGTACGCTGAGTAGAGCTATCTGAACAGGCCCATTGACTCTGATTCATAAAGTTGAAGCTGAGGAATATTGTTTGATGTTGAATGGAGGATATGAATCACAGCGTCTGGAAAATCCCTCCTATGGAAGTTTATGAAGGTTATTTGTTCATGATCAAATAGATGATGCTGTCTGACTTTATTTACCCCCCTCCCCCACAGTGTGGACCATGATGCAGTGCGGTGGTTGAAACCAGGCCTGAGGAAGTGTAAGTGTGTATTTAGTTTGATTCAGTTTCTATTGAAATAGAAAGCTCATGTGTGACATCTATTCATTCAAATCCTATTCTGAAACAAGATGGCTGAAACAAGATGTGTTATGATGAAATTGAAGAAATGAACAGTCAGTCTGTTAATACCATAAAACTTCAATTAAAAGCCAAGTCCCATATAGACATCGATCCCTTTTACTGGCCGGATGTCGCTACACGTTTTGAAAAATAAATGCCCGCCTCAGTATTTATTTATTTATTTATTTATTTATTTATTTATTTGTTTGTTTGTTTGTTTGTTTGTTTGTTTGTTTTTTCGTTCGTTCGTTCGTTCGTTCATTTATTTATTTAAAGCCCCATTCAGTAAGATTTCCAACTGCGCCCTCTGCGTGCATTAGTATCAATAACGATATCGCCGTTCAAAGTGAACAAAACACAGCGCCAGAAGCTCTATGTACATGTTGTGACATCGGGTACTCACCACGTGATGAAATAATAATCCATAGTTCCGTGAAACATCATTTTCGTAGCAAATCCGAATCAAGTTACTTCCTCGTTTTCATGAACACAGCGCTTCCGCTGTACAGCGCATGCGCGCATGCTTTTCTTTTTTCTATGTTATTGACACGGGACGCTGACAGCAAACTGCTTAGTCCCAGTGCTGGCCAATGGAGGGCGGTGTGGGATAAATAAAGACGAGGGTCTCCCTATTAAAAGTCAATCTACCATGTCCTGTGACTAAATAGCTGTTTTATTACAGTAAAAAATGTCAAAAATCTTACTGATTGGGGCTTTAACTTGCATTCAAACGTCAGTCCCAGGTCAGATCGCTACAGAGAGAAAAAAGTCCTGAAATTCAAGCGGTATTTTTCTTTTCTTTTTTATGAACAAAAGTCAGAAGCAGCAGAGAGACATTTCTCCATTGATTCCAATAGAGAGAGAGAATGGTGAAAAAATTAAGTTGATCTATGCAGTTTCGCTTTCAGCAATTTATTGTTGTTAAGATTATTTAAGATGATGATCAGCATCATGTTAGTTGATAGTTGATTCACTTCACATTAAAACATGGTCAAAAGCAGCAAATAGGCTACGTTCCACACTTTGATTGAGCACATTGGCTTCATTCATCAAAATCCATTACGAGCTCACAGCAGTGTTTGACTGCGTTCCACTTGACTCACTTGCTTATTGTAGAATCTCCCATTCGTCTCCTCTGTCTCTCCTGCGCTCTTTTTAAAGGAAATCAAGGAAATCCACTTCCTTCCTCTTCAATCCATTCAGTCTTTCAGCTTATAGGTGACTTGACTAAACCTCAACATATAGACAGTTTTCACAGAACTGTGTTGCTAGGAACAGTTTGAAACCTGTTTCCTGCCAGCTATTGTATTAGCAAACACTGCAACAGGAAGTATAGGGCAATTTAGAATGTTTATGTTGTCTGTGTGGGTCAGGCTTTTTAAGGCCGGCACCAACCCAAACCGTTAAGAGAGCCAGCTCGCCCCGTTAAAATATGTGACAATAGCGACCCCAACCCAACCTGGCAGCCTGCAAACTACAATCTAATTTAACTCTCGATTATAGGGAGGAGACTGGAGACGATGTGCATTGTCTACGCAAGCTCAATTTCTAGGGTGGAGACTCTGGAGGCATTTTAATGATGCTAGCAATTCTAAGAGACTCTAGAGACGATGCGCCATGGGCGGAACATGTTGTGGGATTTGATTATGTCACGGTTTGTGTTACAAATCGCTGATGATGTCACGATTTGCTAACACCGCCCGCCTTAGACAATTTTAATTACTCTGGAGACAATGTGCCATGGGCGCAACATGTTCTGGGATTCATGATGTCACAATATGGGTCACAAATCAGTGATGATATCACTGAGTAGCTCACACGCTCAATTTCTAGGGTGGAGACTCTGGAGACGATGCGCCATTCGGACGAGGCCTCAAATGTTACGGTCGCAAATGGATGTATATATTTTCATGAAGTAATTTTGGCATCGTTTGTTGTCTAGGGGTGAAACATACATCTTCCATGCTAACCATATAGCACACATAAATGGTATATCAGTTTGGGACTGGGAATTAGCATCCAGTGACTGTTAGAAAGGGAGGCATTCTTTCACCTGGACGGCCCACTGTCCACCTGGTAGCTGAACAACCCTCTCTCTCGGTCGGCCTCACTTGACCCGGCGCCCAGGCATCGTTGTATTGGTCTGGAAACTAACGTGAACAGGCGAATCCGTAGATTCCAAAACAAATGTCATATGCTAATTTGAATGAAATTGTGCAATGGATACTGTAATCTCCATGCGTAATGTGATGCGATCTCCACACCATCGCATCATACATCACATCAACACCATCACATACCAATAACACTGTGTTCTATAACTGTCACATCCTCTCTCTCTCTCTCTCTCTCTCTCACACACACACACACACACACACACACAGAGGGGCGCAGCGGAAATTAATGGGTTATTCTCCGTGATGTGCAGAATGTCACTTGCGCTCGCGCAGCAACAGTGATTCATGCAGGATTAACTAAGAGGATTAATTAATTAAATGATTCAAAGACGTGGTGAGCTTGGTGAGGCCGTTAACATCCACACAACCAATCAGTGTTGCTTCTTTCATTCCCTCCAATTCATTTGTGTAAATGCCAGGTTGTCCATGTGCATCAGACATATCCAAAACACAGCGGTCATTATAGATACATCTACCAATCATTTGTAGGTTAATACAACAGGGCTTATTACATTGTAGCATATATATTTATATCATCACTCTGTTTAGGCTAAAGCATATGTTGTGCCTAATATTATGTCCACATTCTAACTGCACGCTTACTGTAATTAGAGGTTTCCTTCATCATAGGCTATAACATACACATGTAAACAATGT
This sequence comes from Poromitra crassiceps, assembly GCF_964638095.1. Taxonomy (NCBI): domain Eukaryota; kingdom Metazoa; phylum Chordata; class Actinopteri; order Beryciformes; family Melamphaidae; genus Poromitra; species Poromitra crassiceps. The sequence continues at coordinate 35,406,472 of NC_139645.1, forward strand.
GTGTTTCTTTAAGGGATGTGTGAGAATTTAATTCTAGCCTATTTCAGTATATCTGAATGGTCCACGTGTGGGGTTCATCTTAATAGGCTATATCATGGATGCAGGGAAAGAGGTTACTTACTGTAGGCTATCAGCCAACACAAGTCATCTACTGTTAATACACTACAGAGCTGCAACTATAGTCACAAATTATGTAATAAAATCATGACAAACAAATTCTCATGTATCCCTCTCTCTCCCTCTCCCTCAGTCTCCCTCTCCCTCTCTCTCTCTCCCCCTCTCTCTCTCTCCCTCAGTGTCTCTCCCCCTCTCTCTCTCTCTCCCTCAGTGTCTCTCCCCCTCTCTCTCTCCCTCAGTCTCTCCCCCTCGCCTCTCTCTCCCTCTCTCTCCCTCAGTCTCTCTCCCCCTCTCTCTCTCCCTCAGTCTCTCTCCCCTTCTCTCTCTCTCCCTCAGTGTTTCTCCCCCTCTCTCTCTCCCCCTCTCTCTCTCTCCCTCAGTGTCTCTCCCCCTCTCTCTCTCCCTCAGTCTCTCCCCCTCACCTCTCTCTCCCTCTCTCTCTCCCTCAGTCTCCCTCCCTCGCCTCTCTCTCCCTCAGTCTCCCTCCCTCGCCTCTCTCTCCCTCAGTCTCTCTCTCCCTCAGTCTCCCTCTCCCTCTCTCTCTCTCCCCCTCTCTCTCTCCCTCAGTGTCTCTCCCCCCCTCTCTCTCTCTCTCTCTCTCTCCCTCAGTGTCTCTCCCCCTCTCTCTCTCCCTCAGTCTCTCCCCCTCGCATCTCTCTCCCTCTCTCTCCCTCAGTCTCTCCCCCTCAGTGTCTCTCCCCCTCTCTCTCTCCCTCAGTCTCTCTCCCCCTCTCTCTCTCCCTCAGTGTCTCTCCCCCTCTCTCTCTCCCTCAGTCTCTCCCCCTCTCTCTCTCCCCCTCTCTCTCTCTCCCTCAGTGTCTCTCCCCCTCTCTCTCTCCCTCAGTCTCTCCCCCTCTCTCTCTCCCTCAGTCTCTCTCCCCCTCTCTCTCTCTCCCTCAGTGTCTCTCCCCCTCAGTCTCCCCCCTCACCTCTCTCTCTCCCTCAGTCTCTCTCCCTCAGTCTCCCTCCCTCGCCTCTCTCTCCCTCAGTCTCTCTCTCCCCCTCTCTCTCTCCGTCAATCTCTCTCCCTCAGTCTCTCCCCCTCTCTCTCTCCCTCAGTCTCCCTCTCCTTCTCTCTCTCCCTCTCTCTCTCCCTCTCAGTCTCTCTCCCCCTCTCTCTCCTCTCTCCCTCAGTCTCTCTCCTCTCTCTCTCCCTCAGTCTCTCCCCCTCGCCTCTCTCTCCCTCAGTGTCTCCCCCTCACCTCTCTCTCCCTCAGTCTCTCTCTCTCTCCCTCAGTCTCCCCCCCTCTCTCTGTCTTCCTCAGTCTCTCTCTCCCTCAATATCTCCCCCCTCGCCTCTCTCTTCCCCTCTCTCTCTCTCCCTCAGTCTCAATCAATCAATCAATCAGTTTAATACATGTCCCAGAAGGGCACTTTGGGTCACATAAGACAGTAGTGGAAATTACAACATCATTACTAATTTGATAGTAGTAAGTACTAAGCACACTTACACACTTCAGAATTGAGATACATTATTACTAGTTTGAAAAAGTAATAAGGCACACTTCAATATTATACAATACATAAACATTTGTTGCATTATGTACAGATTCCAAAATACCATCTATACTGCCCTCAGCCGGGTCTCTCTCCCTCAGTTTCCCTCCCCCTCTCGTCTCTCCCTCAGTCTCTCTCTCCCTCTGTCTCTCTCTTCCTCAGTCTCTCTCTCCCTCAGTATCTCCCCCCTCGCCTCTCTCTTCCCCTCTCTCTCCCTCAGTCTCTCTCCTCTCTCTCTCTCTCTCTCCCTCAGTCTCTCTCCCCCTCTCTCCCTCAGTTGCTCTCATCTCCCTCTTCCTCTCCCTCAGTCTCTCTCTCCCTCAGTATCTCTCTCTCAGTCTCCCCCCTCTCTCTCTCTCCCTCAGTGTCTCTCCCCCTCTCTCTCTCCCTCAGTCTCTCTCCCCCTCTCTCTCTCCCCCTCTCTCTCCCTCAGTCTCTCTCTCCCTCTCTCTCTCTCCCTCAGTCTCTCTCCTCTCTCTCTCTCTCTCTCTCTCTCCCTCAGTCTCTCTCTCCCTCAGTCTCTCTCCCTCTC
>NC_139645.1:35413617-35486117 GCF_964638095.1 Poromitra crassiceps
AAGAAAAGGAGAGCGAGCATGCAATCAGATGCAGAAGAGATCAGTGCCACCATGTTCAGCTTCTTTTTCTCACGATATGAGATTTCATCTCAACGATACATATTGTGACGTTTTGATATCGCAATATATTGTGGGACGATATATTGTGACAGCCCTAGTTTATAGTGATCAATTTGACCCGTCCCTCCCAAGCTGATCACTATAAGAGGAGTGCACTGCCTCATGGTGTTGTGTCACAAAGTGTGGTGGAATTTTGACTCTTATTTCAGATGTGTATTTTTGTGTTTAAATATGAGCACATGTTAATAGCGGTAATTATTGCCAATTTACATATTTTAAACGCGTCGTTATCAGACTTATCAAGTTAACGCAGTAATGAGTCCAGAAGTCACACTTCCGGTTCGTACGTGTAAAAGGCAATGGGTTTTTGTATGGGGATTTTGGTTAAACACATGAAATGAGGTCTGTGGTTAACAAAAGTTTATGACACACCAAAGTTTGTGTTCAGTAAGATAATCTTCACAAACAAAAACCACTTGTATGGATTTGAAGTGTAATAACCAAATTCCCCATACAAAAATCCCATTGCCTTTCCCCCTACGAACCAGCTGGTCATTTCTGGGTAAGCCTAGAAAAATACATTGTTATTTTTTCTCTTGTACTGTTGCTTTTCTTTGCCTTATCTATAGTTTGCTTGTTTCCTTTCTCTTGTTTTTATCATATTGTTTGCTTTGTACAGATTATTATTAATATTGGTTTTCTGAGGTAGAGACCCTGTATAAACCCATCTTGTGTTTCCTGTCTCTACCCGCACATTGTTTTTGCTGTATTCATTTTGTCCGTTTCTGTATATGAGCAAATAAATAAAATAAAAACACTTCTGCCATCAAGGCTACATTATAGTTAAATGTCCTTTGCTTTCATTGTTTATATTGTTTTCCAGCAACCATGATAAGTCTTCAGATCCATCAATGTGTGCTGAAACTCCCTGTCTTGACTCAACATTCACAATAGAATCTTTGAACGTTCTAAACTGGACTCTGCCTGCTTTATTCTTCAAGTGAACCAGTGAGTGGGGAACAAATTAACCAGGTGGAACAACTAGTTTTTAGCTGTCATTAGTGTATCAGCCTCAGGAGATGCTTGTGTGGTAGCTATACACTGTATCAGCCTCAGGAGATGTTTGTGTGGTAGCTACACTATCAGCCTCAGGAGATGCTTGTGTGGTAGCTATACTGTATCAGCCTCATGAGATGTTTGTGTGGTAGCTACACTGTATCAGCCTCAGGAGATGTTTGTGTGGTAGCTACACGGTATCAGCCTCAGGAGATGTTTGTGTGGTAGCTACACTGTATCAGCCTCAGGAGATGTTTGTGTGGTAGCTACACTGTATCAGCCTCAGGAGATGCTTGTGTGGTAGCTACACTGTATCAGCCTCAGGAGATGGAGATGCTTGTGTGGTAGCTACACTATCAGCCTCAGGAGATGCTTGTGTGGTAGCTACACTGCTGCTGCTGCTGCTGCTGCTGCTTCTGTGTCTTGACCAGTGGGCATTTCAGCCTGCCTATTTTCGACGCCTATGCGGAAATTGCATTCTTTCAAATGGCCAGTGGGGGTCGCAGCTTGTGTAGCACTCCCGGGAACATCCATTCAACTATATGGGAAACGAGCCAACTTCTCTCTCGGTCTAGGTCATAAATAAACACTTTCCAAATTAGTGTATGGTCTGAAAAACAATTTCAAGTCTTTTTCATGCTCTAACGCGCTCTGTTTTCCAAATGATAGCCCCATTTCGAGGAAAATTGACGACAAATATCGGATAATAAGAACAGTAATACTTCCGACCGGTAGAGGCAGCAATGTGCCGCAAGGCATCAGGTAGCAAGTAATAGTTGAGCAAATTATCAGAAAATAGCGTTACTTTATGATATTTTAATAATGTTAGTAGACACACGTAGCTATATAGATACCATACATCTAACGTCCATAACATGGCGGACCATTTAACGTTATTTATACCGTTAGATAAAGCCTTAAGCCTTCTCTGTATTCAGACATTCAGACCATTGGATTCAGCACAGAAACCGGAGTACGTTATAAGGTTTTAAATAGAGTCACGTTATAAACAACTAACCAACGCTGGGGGTCCGTATGGAAACAGTGTTACTCGAAATGGTTAAAAGTTAAATCAATTTGGTCATTCAGTGCCGTTTTACTGCAATGTAAAGTAAGTAGCGTTAGCCGATACATTAGCCAAAGTAGCTGACTACCCATAATGCATTACGGCGATAAGGGAGACAGAGCAAATTCGGAAACTCCCCCGGCAGCCGCCCCCTCCCCTCGTACTTCCGTGTAGCATTCATTCATTCAACCAATCAAACGAAATCAAACAATATCCGGAAGTGAGCTTCATTTTGCTGTGTCAAAGTCAATGAGCTATGTTGGTCCATTATATATAGGTCAATGGTCTTGACTGACATTAGGTGAACGTTGCTCTCCTGACTGATGAGGCTGCTTTAACGTCTGCCACAGAAAACACACGGCGACATCATCTAGTTGGCTTCTCAATCAAATCTGATGCTCTAATACAAAATAACCCTAACCCAACAGGATTGTTGTTGCTAAACTCACCCACTCAGTAAACTGCCATTGTTAAAGTTAAAGGTGTTAAAGTCAGTTTGAAGCGGGTCAGTCCCGTTTGTGGCTTTTTGCACTATGAACTCTTTAGGCTACTACTGACTATTTACCAACGCACCCGTTGTAGATTTTCATTAATATTCATTTTCATTTTCTCTGGAAGTGGATCACCACTTATTTGTGCTGTTATGGTTATTAGCTTAGTCACTCACGTCTACACTAGCTTCACTGCTGCTACTTTTAGCTAAATTTTTTGCTAACTACAGTATGACCTGTGATGGTGGTGGTAAAAACAGCTCACTGCCATAACAGCTACATGACATGTAGCTAAGCAACACGATTGAGGGATGGCTAACATTCATATGCTAACTGTAGCTGCCTGGTAGCCAACAATGCAAACTATGCCTGTAATAACTGACAGCATTTAATTTGCACACGTTTGAAAAGGGGATTGATGCTCTACTACTAATGCTCTACTGCCATGAATTTTGTAAAACAAATATTAATAATCATATAATCATAATTATCATAATGATTTTAGGGTTGTCCCGATACTGGCCTATTTTGCTGTACTCGTACACACTCGATACTGACACAGCCACGCTCCCGATACCACTTTACACCTATGGCTCACACAGCAGAGAAGCTTGGCTGTATTGTTCACTATGACAGTGTGTTTGTTTGCATCTCTGCCTGGAGCGCTTTGTGAGGAGAAATAAAAAGCTATCAGTCAGTAATCAGCTGATGCCTGCACCGCATCACTCGCTCATTCACTGTCTGAGGTCTGACTGCGTCTGACTACTAGCAGTTAGCCGCGTAGCCTGCAACAAGATCGAACACTTTCTGTTCAATTTACAGGTTAACATTAGTTGCTCTTCTAGCAGACAACACAGTGCTGTGGAACAAGCAAAGGCTTACCAGATCGCTGTAATACGTGCTACGTGTCCTGTAATCCATACTGCCTTAAAGTTTAACGTTTTAAAAGTGGAACGTAAGGCCTAAACGTTAATGTATGTTAAATTAGCGACAATTTTTACAATTTCACTTCCGGTTTATTTGTTTTTCCTTCAAAATAAAAGCACGATAAAGTTCGTTTTTACAATAAACATTAAAGTAGTAATCTAACTATGAACATAATGAACATGAGGAACCTCTACCTCTAGTTTAATGTTTGAATGAAAATAGACCAGCAGAACAAATACAAAGGAAATGCACAGATATGTGGTTCAAATGGTTGATTCATAGCATACTTTATTTAATGGCAAACCTTATTTCCTTATTTAATCAGAAACTTTTGATTATAAGGCATCAAGAGAAGAGACAGTCAAGTATAGCCATTATGCGAAATGTGTGTGGTCTTGTGAAAACTAGGTACTTCTGCAGATATATACTAAAGAAAATGACTAAAACCCATAATAATTAATAGTTATCTTTTAATTAACCATAAGGGATAAAGAAAACAACGTTGTCAACCCAATTAATACTCCGTATCGGTATTCGGTATCGGCAAGTACCCAGATGCCAGTACTCGTACTCGGTCAGCAAAAAAGTGATATCGGGACATCCCTATATATTTATATACTGTGTATATATATATTATATATATACTGTGTGTGTATATATATTTATATATATATATATATATATATATATATATATATATATATATACATACACACACATATAAGGCTGTACATGCATGTGTACATACAGGCTGTATATATAAGGCTGTGTGTGGCTGCTCTAACCTGCTAACATGGCAGCCGAAATGAAAACCAACAGGTTCCACCAAACACATGCTGCTCATGCAGGATGTGTCCCGGGTGTTACAGTGTAGTTGGAGCAATTTAACTTCCCAAGACATTAACATGTGACTTCCATCGCAGCCACACATCATCATTCAATCAGAATCCTACCTGAACAGGTGATTACATTCACCTGTGTCACTCACAGGCTTCATTCAGCTGCCTGCTGCTGCTCAACACAAACGCATGCGTGATTCAACAATAGACCCTTCTCATGGGGGCCATTTTGTGTAAAAAAAGCAGGATAAACACAGGTGCAAGCAAAACGCTAATGAGGGTTTCAAACTTCCATGATTGGAATTTGGAGTTATTTCAGTGGGTGTGAGTACTTGCCTTGATAGACAACTCCTTCAGCCAATCAGTGTCGCCAAATCTAGTCCTTAAGCCAATCAGTTAAATCAAAATCCAAAATCCACTTGGAAGAAGTTGACGTGAGCGGATGGTTTACCAGGCTAGGAATTCACTAGCTGTCGTAGACAAATGTCCAATGTGGGAATGAGACCATGAGCGTTTTGCTGGAGTTGTGGCGCGCTCCCGTCATCTCAATCGTTTGGTGTACATACAAAGACAAGTCTTGTTGATTCTCAGTTGATTTAATATGCTATTACATTGTTATCCATTTACATCTTCACACTCTTTTACAAAACAGAATGACACCAATAACATCATCATAATTGGTACAGTATGTAAATGTATCCCAACACGTCTGAGGAATGTGACTTTCCATGAGTCCCTGACGCGTTTTCAACAGTTTGTTGTTTACACAGTATTTACACATCTGAACTGAGCTAACGGGCACCTGGACCCGGCACAGGAACCACGTGTTTGTAGCCATCTTATGCCGCCTTCCAGTTGTTCTGGGAACTAGGAATTTACCAGCTCACTTCACGGGAACGCCCCTGTGAGTTACCTGAACTGGGTTTTCCTGCTCTGAACTTGGGGGAACTTCACCAGCACGACCTCAAAATCCAAGATGGCAGCTCCGTGCTTCAACAGTAGGCTAGTGAAAGCTGTAGTAATAGTATTTTATTAGTACTTCTGTCTTATTTGTCTCATTACATCACTTGTACACACGGTACTGTCTACATTGTATCTATGTTGCTAGCGTGTTTGTGCAAAATACTGCGTAATGCATTGACCTTGCTAGAGCTAACCCTGGCTGCTTTTGCGACTGTTTTACTGGAACGCGGTCAACTTGGGTGTGACGTCATTCAACTGTGAAATTCCTAGTTCCCAGTACAACTGGAATGCACCATTAGTTTGGAGTGTGTGCGTCTCCTTTGTGGATTTAATGCAGGGGAAAATCCCAGCATGCACAGCACTGGGACAGGACAGAAAGTGCAGTCCCTCCTCCAACCTGCTATTTTCGCTTCATGTTTAAAAGGGCACTGGCCCAAACCTACATGTGTTCAGTTCAACATACAACACAACCAGCCTACATGTGTTCAGTTCAACATACAACACAATCAGCCTACATGTGTTCAGGTCAACATACAACACAACCAGCCTACATGTGTTCAGGTCAACAACAACCAGCCTACATGTGTTCAGGTCAACATACAACAACAACCAGCCTACATGTGTTCAGGTCAACATACAACACAACCAGCCTACATGTGTTCAGGTCAACATACAACACAACCAGCCTACATGTGTTCAGTTCAACATACAACACAACCAGCCTGTGTTCAGTTCAACATACAACACAACCAGCCTACATGTGTTCAGTTCAACATACAACACAATCAGCCTACATGTGTTCAGGTCAACATACAACACAACCAGCCTACATGTGTTCAGGTCAACAACAACCAGCCTACATGTGTTCAGGTCAACATGCAACACAACCAGCCTACATGTGTTCAGGTCAACATACAACACAACCAGCCTACATGTGTTCAGGTCAACATACAACACAATCAGCCTACATGTGTTCAGGTCAACATACAACACAATCAGCCTACATGTGTTCAGGTCAACATACAACAACAACCAGCCTACATGTGTTCAGGTCAACATACAACACAACCAGCCTACATGTGTTCAGGTCAACATACAACACAATCAGCCTACATGTGTTCAGGTCAACATACAACACAATCAGCCTACATGTGTTCAGGTCAACATACAACAACAACCAGCCTACATGTGTTCAGGTCAACATACAACACAACCAGCCTACATGTGTTCAGGTCAACATACAACACAATCAGCCTACATGTGTTCAGGTCAACATACAACACAACCAGCCTATGGACAAATGTTTAAAGGGATAGGCCAACCTTTTGAGAGATTCACCTATTTGCCATATTGCCCATACATAAACAAGATAACCAATGCCTTTACCATCACTCTGCATACAGTGCACTGTGAGGCACAGCCATCCAGTTAGTTAGATTCGCAAATGCGCTGTGTACAGCGCCTCATGGCAAACAAGGAAGTAACTTGAGTTACTCTTGCTTAGTTTGGCTAATCTGTTTAGTTCTCGGTGTGTGGATTTACTATCAAAATGACCGTTTCACGGAACTTTGGATTATTATTTCATCAAGTTGTGAGTACACGAGTCACAACATGTAAATGTGAGTGTTTGTGGCGCTGTTGCAATGTGTATTTTAGGCGACTGAACGGGAGTATGCAGCTGTACCGGTCACCCCCGTTGTAGCGCTAGCTAAGTAGCAGCGATGGCTACCGCTCTTTGTAGGGCACGCAGATTGAAAATAAAACCATCGACAATATGATAATGGCCTAAACTCCCAAAATGTTGGCGTATCCCCTTAAACCTGATATATAGGCTAACTGGGTTGGATTTAAACACACCTGAACACCAATTTATCCGCTGGATCATAGTAAGTCAATGGCACAAAAATAAGTTAGTGGTACCATATTAAGTCACTACAACCCTACTACTGTAGTAAGTCAATGGGACAACATGAAGTCAAATTGACCATAATTCAGTTGTACTGTATTCATTGGGGGCCATAATAAGTCATGGGACCACAGTAAGTCAGTGTGGCCATAGTAAGTCATGGGACCATAGAAAGTCCATAGGACCATAATGAGTCACTTGGACCATAACAAGTCAATGGGGCTGGATAAAGTCAATAGTAAGTTCATAAGACCACAGTAAGTCAGCGGACCATGATATGATACGTAAATGGGCCCATAGTAAGTCAGTGGGAGCATAATCAGTCATTAGGGCCTTATGAAGTCAGTGAGGCCACAGGAAGTCAATGGGACCACAATAAGTGAATGGGACCATAATGTCAGTGGGACCATATTTCTCTATTTTATTTGACCTTTATTTATACAGGGTGAGGCCCTTGAGAGCAAGCTCTCATTTTCAAGGGTGCCCTGTTACAATAAACATTTATAAAAACTACAATATGTCAATGGGACCACTAAGTCAATGAGGCCACACAAAGTTGGTGGGACTCCAATAGGTCAATGAGACCAAAGGAAGTCAGTAGGTCCAAGGGACCATAGTAAGTCAATGTGACCAATGACCATAGTAAGTCAATGTGACCAATGACCATAGTAAGTCAATGTGACCATAGTAAGTCAATGGGACCATAGTAAGTCAATGGGACCATAGTAAGCCAATGGGACCATAGTAAATCAGTGGGACCATGGTAAGTCAATGGGACCATAGTAAGTCAATGGGACCATAGTAAGTCAATGGGACAAGGGTCATTGTAGTGATGAGGTGCCTCTGGGAAAATCAAGTGCTGTAGATGTGGAAACAGGGCCACTGCCAGCCAGCAAATGGCAAACATTTCTCAAATAACATCCATCTATCTGTCAATATGGCTTATGCTAATGTTAAACACAGCATGTTTAGTGGTAAGTACTGTATCATGATGTTAAACACAGCATGTTTAGTGGTAAGTACTGTATCATGCGTATGGTCAGCTTAGAAATCTGTCTAAGGGTGCTTTCTCACTGGCGCCCCAGTACCGTTCCCCAGCACACTTCTCCCCAAATTGACCCCAGTTTCGGAACGTTTGATGAGTGTGAACATTGCATTCCGCTCCCGGGAAAAAGTGGTCCAGACCCCAGACCACCTTGAAAAGGTGACCATAGTAAGTCAATGTAAGTCAATGGGACCATAGTAAGTCAATGGGATCATAGTAAGTCAATGGGATCATAGTAAGTCAATGGGACCATAGTAAGTCAGTGGGACCATAGTAAGTCAATGGGACCATAGTAAGTCAGTGGGACCATAGTAAGTCAATGGGACCATAGTAAGTCAGTGGGACCATAGTAAGTCAGTGGGACCATAGTAAGTCAGTGGGACCATAGTAAGTCAGTGGGACCATAGTAAGTCAGTGGGACCATAGTAAGTGGGACCATAATAAGTCAGTGGGACCATAGTAAGTCAATGGGACCATAGTAAGTCAATGGGACCATAGTAAGTCAATGGGACCATAGTAAGTCAGTGGGACCATAGTAAGTGGGACCATAATAAGTCAGTGGGACCATAGTAAGTCAATGGGAACATAGTAAGTCAGTGGGACCATAGTAAGTCAGTGGGACCATAGTAAGTCAATGGGACCATAGTAAGTCAGTGGGACCATAGTAAGTCAGTGGGACCATAGTAAGTCAGTGGGACCATAGTAAGTGGGACCATAATAAGTCAGTGGGACCATAGTAAGTCAATGGGACCATAGTAAGTCAATGGGACCATAGTAAGTCAATGGGACCATAGTAAGTCAGTGGGACCATAGTAAGTCAATGGGACCATAGTAAGTCAGTGGGACCATAGTAAGTCAGTGGGACCATAGTAAGTCAGTGGGACCATAGTAAGTGGGACCATAATAAGTCAGTGGGACCATAGTAAGTCAATGGGACTATAGTAAGTCAATGGGACCATAGTAAGTCAATGGGACCATAGTAAGTCAGTGGGACCATAGTAAGTGGGACCATAATAAGTCAGTCGGACCATAGTAAGTCAATGGGAACATAGTAAGTCAATGGTCCGGGCAGCGCTTTGGCGTGCCCGGGAACGGAACACTTGCGAATGTGAACGCCAACTGTTCCGAACCACATAGCCAACACACGGGTGAGGATACACTCCAGGCGTAGTTGATGACACAAGTGCACTCTGTTCCGTTTCCAAGCGCGGAAGAAATGTAATGTAAAAGCTGACCAGCGGGGGAGAGGGGAGAGGGGACAATCGTGGCCGGGCGCGGAACGGAACGGAACGAAAGCAATCGTTCCCAGTGAGAAAGCAGCCTAAAAATCTGCGGATGGTTCAAATAACATCCATCTATCTGTCAATATGACTTCTGCTAATGTTAAACACAGCATGTTTAGTGGTAAGTACTGTATCATGATGTTAAACACAGCATGATTAGTGGTAAGTACTGTATCATGATGTTAAGAGCACCTTGACAAAGTTCACAGTGGTATGAGAACATTTCCAAACATCAAGCTCAATACAAATAGAGGGGCTCAACTCAGAAAGCAAAGGAAGACACAAAGAGAGCTGAAAAAGACTTGAAAACCTTTAAGAATAGCCAGCCTGTGTTCTAAAGACACAGCTTGTTCTTTAGAGATGGCTATTCTTCTCCAGTTGACAGAAACAAGTGTCATTTCTCCCCCTCCTCCTGTCTCTCTGTCTTGAAAATATTGATAGAAAAGACAGCGAAGATGAGGAAGTGTCATAAGTGTGGATGCTCTCTCTAATATTAACATGAAGGCACCTGCAGCATCTCTCAGAGGAGAAAGAGAAGGGATAGAGACACTGCAGAGCGCGTCATCATTCAGACACCACGCCCAAAACGGGGGGAAACAAAAACTCCCCCACCAATCCTGACGTTCTCCTATGTCACGTGTTGCACACAAAGATCATATATACAGAAGATGAACACCTCAATTAACTTCCTTGACAGCTAGATCCACATTGTTCTTCTCGCAAATTCTCAATGGCTTCCTTGTTTTGCTCGGGAGTACAAAAAAAGGTTAATTGTCGATTTTCTTACATTTGTTGTCTGTGCAGCCCACCACACAACAGCTTTTAGCTATGTTTAATTCAAGGAAAATGACGATGGTGTATGGAAGTGAATGGAGAGCTTTCCCCCGTGATGGGCGTGGCCTATTTCATGCAGTGTCTCAATGCAAAGAGTAACGAACAAGAGCACAGGGCGTGTCAAGCAGAAGGAATGGGCATGAGATAGCTAAAGACACAGAGCATCCAAATTAGACCAACATTATGTGGAGAGTTAAACAGAGCAGCTGCAGTAATAGAAGAGTATTGCTAAGTGCAGTCAAATCCCTGTATATTCCCCCCATAAATGTTATTCAGCAAAATGTATTACTCACGCAAACTAACCACACAGGCCAATCCAACATAGCAAAATACAATGCTCCCACATTTCAATAAGGCACAATAGCGCAAGTATTTTGTTCGACTAAAAAAAAGTACCAATCTCGGAAATGAAAGCAGAATTTCAAAAGACGAAGGCTCCTTGAATGAGGAGAAGGGAGAAGTTCCACATGACAGAGTAGACTTGGGATTCTGCTGAGGGGGAAGGGGTGGACGGTACCAACAATCCAACAAATAAAGATCTGTCTTAGCTGGATGTCTGAACCTCCATATGACCATCCACTCCCTTTATACTGGGGGTCAACACAGATCCATTCAAATTGCATCTGGACAAGAACAAGGGTGAATCCATCTCTTCACCATTCAGGAACTGAGCAAACGTAAAAGGGGAGAAAGTAATGAAAAGGTATGGAGTATTGGCAGGAAGGAGGGAGCTCTTGGTTGACCGCAGTGCTCAGTCTTCGGCTTTGGAGGCGGTGAGGCATTCGGTCTCTGAAGGGTCTTCCTGAGGAAACACCACGTAACACACCTTCTGGCCCATGTACGTGACTCTCTCTGCAACACAACAGACAAGAACAGCACTTTTACTGGACAGAGAGGGGTAATACAGTTAAAGGAGAATTCAGGTTTTTTTTTACAACCTGGACCTTATTTCCGGCTTTAAATATGATTTCTAAGTCAACCACTAAGCCAGAGGTGGCCAAACTTTTTTGGTTGTGGGCCGCATACAGACAATATACAAACAATATTTTTCAAACAATAGTTTTCGCGGGGGGGAAAATTGGCCATCAAAAAAAAAATTAGTTTTTGTTTTTCTGTTTCTTTTTCTTTCTTTTTTTGTTTTTCCGTTTTTTTCCCGTTTTCGTTTTCCGTTTTAAACTTTAAAACAGAAAAACAGAAAAATGTTTTTAGCACACTTTTTTTTTTGTGTGCTAAATTCACGGGCAGCGGGCCGCAGTTGGCCCGCGGGCCGTAGTTTGGCCATCCCTGCACTAAGCTAAGCTAATCTCAGCACAAGAGAGAAAAATCACTCTTCTGATGAGCTAAAGCTACAGGCCCATGGCGCAGACCGACTCACCGACCACTCTGTAGACCCATTTAGGTTTTTTCTTCCATTGAACACCCAGGAAGTAGACGGGGACGCCGGTCAGCATGATGACCATTCCCAGACCGCAAACCACCGGCTCAGAGTACAGACTGAATCCTAGCAGCACCGCCCAGAACAGCATGTAGCTGATGGGAATCAACATGTTTACCTGCAAAAAACAACAACAAAACACACACATATCAACATGATCACCTGCAAACAACAACAAAACACACATTTCAACATGATTTCAGGCTATTTTTTCCATGTTGTGTCTCTTTGCAACTCCATCTGGGATGCACACACATTCATATCTCAATAGAATAAAACATGTCTGCACATTATTTCTGCTTGTGTGTTACGGTATATAGAACTAGAAATACCACATTGTGGTTGTATGTCGCCGCCCACAAGTCAGCAGTCTACATCCAGTCTGTCCACTCCAGACACAAGCCCTTCCCCCTTACTCCGACCAAAACGTAAAAAAATTGCGGATTTAAAGGCCCATTCCGTTGGTTCTGGCGAGAAATAAATGTGCACAAAGTGTTTATTATTGGCACTGAGTGAATGCGCCTTGACGTCACTTAAAAATGGCGACCAGGGGCGTTTCTCTCCGACCAGCCGTTCAGAAGATACATGGAAAACCGCAGTTTCGAAGTGGATAGCATCTCCCGCCACAGCTAGAGGATGTGACGTCTCGCGCGTTCACGTCGAGCTTGTCTCTTGTCCTAGACGCTAACAGGAAATGGCTGAAGTAGCTTTTAACATTACGCTCGTCGCTAGCTGCTAGCTAAAGGAAACAACAAACACAGACTCCAGAAAAAGTCCAGACTAAATAAATAAATATTTATCTAATGAAGCCCGTCTGGCCAGACAGCAGCAATGTGACAGACATCGGGGGGAAACTAGAGTCAGGACTGTGTTTTCGGTTCATGAAGTTGCTGCTTGTAGCTACTGTAATGTGGTTGACCAGATAACGTTAGCTGCTTGCTAATGGATTTTCAAGATTTTTACTGTCACTCCGTAGTACAAGTATCTGACCACCTGGTCAGAAACTCTGCTAACATTACCGTCTTGTGTGAAGTAATGCAACCCTAACGTTACTACCGTTATGCTTATGGTCATGGAACATTATTGTTTGACTGCATTTAGCTGCGGTGGTGAGTCGTTAGCTTGATGCTATACGCGGCTAACTAATAGATTTAGCTATATTTATAGAAATGACCACCAGCCCCACTAATAACGTTACTGTCTTGTGTTGATAATGAATCTAACAGTCGGAAATATGCCTAACGTTAGCCTACTGTCTGTTATGCTTACGGTACATTGACGGTACCGTACACACAGGGGGAGCAGGCTATTTCCTGGCTTGTGCAAACATGAGTATCCACTTCCCGCAGCCAGCAGGCTCTGACTGTAGTGGGACTGCACATACTAGTAGCGTTAGCTTGATGCTAATCGCGGCTAACTAATATTAATTTACATTTATAGAAATTACCACCAGCCCCACTAATAACGTTAGCGTCTTGTGTGGATAATGAATTTAACAGTCCTAAATATGCCTAACGTTACTGTTATGCTTATGAAACATTGTTTGATTGTTCAGTTTGGTCAACTCCAGGCATTACTATTTCCTGGCTTTTGCTAACATGAGTATCGACTTGCCCGCAGTCAACGCAAGCCAAAACACGACCAAACATGCCACAATAACGTCCCCTAATTCATCCAGAATCCTTCCTGGGCATCTCGAGGCTGATCTGACCGATAAATTGTCCAGGTTGCCGTTTTCAAGTGACTTTTATGAGTTAACGTTACAAAGCAACGAACAGCTCTGCTGTTGCCAGGCAACTGCTTGTGCGCGTGCGAGTATGGTGCCCGCGCGTCAGCTCATTCACACGCTGCCTGCAGTTACACTAACGGCCACCGGCGTCAGTAATAGTGAGTTTTGACGGATTGGGCCTTTAAAGAAAATATTTTTTCAATGTAGTTTTTTAAAGTTTTGGTCAGAGTGAAATGTTGTATGGTCTCTCCCGATTCTAAATATAGCTGAACCGTTTGGTTTGGCATTTTACAAAATGTCTATGGGAAAATAAATGGCGGATAAAAATCTCTGGTACAGTGCCGAAGCAGGAAGTAGGGGGGTCACTTTGCCTCTCTATTGGCAGGCTGTTGTACCTTGATGGGTCTCATGAGGTTGGGTTTCTTCCAGCGGAGGTAGAGGAGCCCGGCGATAGTCACCCCGTACGACAGGTAGTTGATGAAGGAAACATAGTTGATCAGGTTGTGTGTCTCTCCAATACACATGATCACTATGGTGGCACTGCACTGTGGGAGACAGAGGAAGGGTCAAAGGTCAAGCACATTTTAAACTGTTGGGCTGAAAACAGGCAGAACAGAACCACTAACAGGCAGAACAGAACCTTGACAAAAACAGAACTGTGGAGTGCACAGGAACGAGGAGACAGATCTCTGGATCTTGGTGTGTGGACTTGGTGTGCTCTGTCAACAACAGAGTTGACTCAAACTTGTCAAACTCGCCCAATAAGAAGTGCATAAACGATCTTATCAAGGTGAGTAAACGCTATGTCGTATTGAAAAAGGTGTGTAAACGGCGTTTGCATGCGTTTAGCCTCCACTACAGCCCTGACTACACTGACCCAAGACCCTCCCCTCACTAATTAGCTGACTTGGTGGTGCAGTACTCACACAGACCAGCAGGGCGGGGATAGGAGTGCAGTTCTTCAGGTGGATCATAGCCAGCAGGTAGGGCAGGTGACCCTCTCTGGCCCCTGAGAAACACAATCTGCAAATACACATAGTGTATATCAATATTAATATTATAATGGATATGGTGATATGAGTCTTTATCTTAGACTTATCTTAGATATGTTCCTGTAATATGGTGATATGGCATAAGTGTTGTCTTTTCCTGGTTTTAAAGGCTGCATTACAGTAAAGTTATGTCATCTTCTGAACTTACCAGACTGTTCTAGCTGTTCTATTATTTGCCTTTACCCACTTAGTCATTATATCCACATTGTATATCCCTACAATATTGTCGCAAAATCAGTATTGAGGTATTTGGTTAAAAATATTGTGATATTTGATTTTGTCCATATCGCCCAGCCCTATCTATGCTAATCATCATCATCTGCATCATCATCATGTGTGTGTGTGTGTGTGTGTGTGTGTGTGTGTGTGTGTGTGTGTGTGTGTGTGTGTGTGTGTGTGTGTGTGTGTGTGTGTGTGTGTGTGTGTGAGTGAGTGTGTGTGCGTGCGCGTGTGTGTTGACCTGGAGGAGGTGAACAGGTATCCATTGATTCCTCCGAAGGTGGACAGAGCTACAGAGATGGGCATCACCCAGGAGAACATTCCCAGCAGCTTCTCACCAAAGGTCTGGAACAACACAACACAACACGGAACAACACAACACAACACAACACAACACAACACAACAACAACAACAACAACAACAACAACACAACACAACACAACAACTGACATGAGTTTAGTGATGGATTGGTACATTGATTAATTGACTAAGGACTGACTGACGTCTCCCACCCATATTGAACACATATATTGAGACATATATTGAATATGTGAAGATGTCCTCACCACTGCCACGGCGTTGGAGGCCAGGAGCTCCTCAGGGCTCATGGAGGAGAAGTAGGCGATGTTGGTCAGGGTGTAGACCAGGGTCACCAGAGGGATGGAGATGTAGATGGCACGAGGCAGGTTCCTAATACAAATAATACACATTTGGTACATGTTTTGTGTGTGTGTGTGTATGTGTGTGTGTGTGTGTGCGTGTGTGTGTGTGTGTGTGTGTGTGTGTGTGTGTGTGTGTGTGTGTGTGTACTCCATACTTGCGTGGCTCCACCACCTCTTCGGTGACGTAGTTGAGGAAGTTCCAGCCGCTGAAGGCGAAGGAGGCCTGGAGGAAGGCCAGGGCGATCTGTCCCACAGACGGCTCCCTGATGAACTCAAAGGCCACGCTGGGTACCAGGGCCTCATAGTGACCTGGGGCGAGGGGGGGTTGTGAAGAGTGTCAGGCTGAACCTACATTCGGGTTCCCATAAACTTGTGTTAACCACAGACCTTATTTAGACTTACATAGACTTTTCCACTGAAGAACCAAATGGCGGCGATTTCTGGATAAAGCCTACAAAAATACGTCATCCCTGCAGTACTCAATTCCCCCTGCTGTCCGGTCGTTGCTCCGCCCCCTCTGCTGATCTGGGTTGTAGACTAGCACATGCTTCCTCTGATACATGTGCAGTCGCCAGCTGCTTCTTTTCACCTGGCAGCGAGGAGTTTCACCGGTAGGACATAGCATGTGGGAGGATCACACTATTCCCCTCGGTTCCCCTCCACCCGAACAGGCTCCCCGGCCAACCCGTATGGATGCCCGACCGAGCTGGAGGTATCACGGGGCCTCGAACCTGTGACCCACGTGTTGGTAGGCAGGGAATCTACTGCTGCACTACCCAGGTGCACCAAAGCAGACGTTTTCTCTCACCAGAAACTGTGTGTGTGTGCGTACGTGTGTGTGTGCGTACGTGTGTGTGTGTGTGTGTGTGTGTGTGTGTGCGCGTGCGTGTGTGTGTGTGTGTGTGTGTGTTTACCTCTACAGATCTGGACCAGTCCAACCATGATGATGAGTCCCAGAGCAAGCAGCTTCCCGATGGTGAAGACGTCCTGGATCCTCGTCGCCCAGCCCACACTGGAGCAGTTCACCCAGGTCAGGAACACTGCACACACACACACACACACACACACACACACACACACACACACACACACACACACACACACACACACACACACACACACACACACACACACACACACACACACACACACACACATTTTAATATATTTATTTGTATCCAGTCTGAGTCTATGATACAGCAAAAAGTGCCTCCTTATTGCAGAAATAGAGCAGAATTGAACCAGTGCCTTCCTTGGCCTTTGGTTTGGGCAATCCTGCCCTCTGCAGGCCACTTACAACCAGGCTGTGGACGTGACCTAGGCCTCAAAATATAAATACAAGCGTTAAATTTGTTCCCGAGCAGTATAAAAGCAGCCCTGAGCACTTGCTACCGTAAAACCTCCGCCTGTAAACAAAAGTACAACCGACTTCCTGAATAGTGACCTCTCGAGACTTTCCACTTGCATTGAAAGTCTGTCGGCAAGCTCTGTGAAAAAGCTGAAGAACACAGCTCCTAAGTGGGCAGGGTCTTGAGTTTGAACTAAGCATGCTGCGCTTCGCCCAATCAAAATGGAGTGGGCGTGACCGAGAGTCAAGCGGTGTGTGGAAGACCCGGATACTGCGTGAGGAAATTAGCATAAAAGGGAACTCTGTTCCAGCGGAGCCCCTTGAGTTTCCTGACTAGTTTAATTTATCCTATGTCTCTGTCTGTCCCTCTCTCTCTCCCTTGCACACACACACACACACACACACACACACACACACACACACACACACACACACGCACACACACTTTCTCTCCATGCAGCCTGTGTGTGTGTGTGTGTGTGTGTGTGTGTGTGTGTGTGTGTGTGTGTGTGTGTGTGTGTGTGTGTGTGTGTGTGTGTGTGTGTGTGTGTGTGTGTGTGTTTGCCGGCGTGCAGGCGTGCAGGCGTTATCCACCATGTCATCCATTACTGGGTCAGGGCTCCCCTCCTACTACTACACAACTGTGAACAAACTGCTTCCGCTGTTTGTGTACACGCACACACACTAGTGGATTGTTGGCAGTAGGTTAGGTGGCACCGGGCACCTCGGGGGGGTTGCGTCCGTTTCCGCCAAGCCCCCACCCCTGGCCCCCCCCCCCCACCCGGTGTTGACCCGGACAGGAAGGAAGTGGACGCGGCTCTCACTGGGACAGAGCAGCAGGTAAATCTGGCTGCTGCTGTCAGAGCAGCCTATTGAAGACAGCCTCAGCACCCGAATACTAAACCAATCACAGCTTTTAGCCTTTAGCATTCTGATCCCCACCAGCTGGGATGGATCACCAACGCCTTCCCCTGGTCCAGGATCAGCTCCCTGAAGTCACTGAGCCGGCAATAACTGCCCCACACACACACACACACACACACACACACACACACACACACACGCACACACACACACACGCACACACACAACATCATGAGCGAATGTCTCCCTGTCATTTTGTCATTTCTCGAGGCCAGCGGTGCGGTGCTGACAGGAGGAGGGGCTCAGGGGGGTTGTTTCCTGGATGAAAAGGGCGTGGCATTTCCTGGTTTGGTTTAGGCTAGTCTGACTGACAGGAAGCAGGCTGCGCGGATCAGCTCTGCCATTGGCTCGGGCTGGCGATCAGGGAGGCCCGCCCACCCTGAGACCGCCCGCCTGGTTGCCTCATGGAAGCCTGGCTTCTGCAGCATCGCTCTTCAAAGAATAAATATAACGTTGATTCGCTGCTCTCCACCTAACTACATAACATAACATACATAACATAGGTCTGCATTGAAAGGTTATATCATGCAAGTGGAAGCGACCTCAAAGCGGAAGTGGAAGCGACCTCAAAAGTCACTCATCCCGATCGCGACTCTTCTCGTCCCTGGCACCACAATGGTGGAACGAGCTTCCACCTCCGTTCACGACGGCCGATCACTGCCGATCTTTCGGAAAAGACTAAAGACTCACCTTTTCAGGCTCCATCTGAGCCCTTCTTGAACTAACTTTTTTCTCTCTCTCTGTCTATAAAAAAAAAAAACTTTACCACTGTTCCTTCAGAAGTTGTAGCTGTCATAGACTGTGTTGCATAGTTCATTTCTCTATTGCTGACAAAAATGTGTTATTGTAAGTCGCTTTGGATAAAAGATGTAATGTAATGTAATGAAGACAATAGTTTGCACCATGCACTGTTAGAAGTTTGACGTTTGCATTCTATCGACGAACTGACTCTCTCCCATTGGTTGCGACAACTGTCACTCATTCAATTTCAAACCCCCTAGACCCGCCCTCAAACTACAGCTGTGGCTGTTAAAGGGCACAGAGTCATTTTATGCAGAGACTGGAGTGTGAGTTGCTCCTACAGCAGGAAATCAGGTCTGGCATTCCTCTGTGATGACAGGAATGTGCTCGTACATTTTCTCCACAGTGTGTTTGACACAGAGCTGAGAATAGAACACACATGTTTATGATGTGAATTCAGGAGAAGCTGCAGCTTCAAAGTGTGCGGGGCTGTGTGGGATTAAAGACATACGTGCTCTGGTCTGATGATACATTTACACTTCAAACTTCAAAATGCTATCACAGAGCCAATAGGATGTGGCAATGAGTATATGATTTTGGGACTTGGCGGTGCGAAGTAATACAAAACATTATGCCAAAAATATTAAAATGTTACTATGCTATTTCCCCACAGTCACCAACTACCTTGTACAAGCCAGTCAGATTTTGCTCCAGTGTCTATGTACTGTAGACACTGGAAATGTGGTCTGAAATTGACCAATCAGCGCTAACAGTAGGGCGGGCCTTTGCCAGCCAATCAGAGCAGTAGCTGGTCTGGTGACCTACCATGATCCCTCAATCAACCTCTAAATGAGTTCTGTGCAGCATTCAATTAAAGTCATGTGATTTTCAAGAGCGTTTAATATATAGCATGTCCAGTCTGACTGTGAACACTCCTAACAACATTTAATCTTTTAATCACTGTTAATATGAACTACTACAGGAGTACTACAACAACAACAACAACAACAACAACAACAACAACAACAACAACAACAACAACAACAACAACAACGTTTAATTTTGTCCACAAAAAGACATGTCTAGTGTGACGCTCATTTCAATCATACAGGTATAGTAAGATCAAAACAAAAACTAGAAACTAATTCGTGACATCTATCAAAAGCATGAGGGGAAACAGCACATAAGGTGAGTGTTTATGTTAAGTTATTTATTTGATTTCTTAATGGTCAAGCCCAGTGGTCCCCAAACTGCGCTACGCGTACCCCTATAGGCAGTGGTTCTCAACATTTTTGAGCCGGGACCCCAAAAAAAACTTTAGGCTGGGGTTCGCGACCCCCCTCCCACCACGACCCAACCCAACAACAGCATGCACAAATTCACACACTGATTTCACTCACTCACTGGTCGTTTTTTTTATAGTTTATATAGCTTTATATTGATACATTTAATTATCAATGGAGAAAAAATATTTCCTTTTGCTAGATCATCATGCACAAGCAGAAACCTGAAAGTCCACCTGAAAGCTTAAAACACTTATTTTACCATTCATTCACTATGAATGCTGCCATGTTGATTACAGTCATGTCTACGGACATCACAATAAACGAATCTGCAATAAAGTAAAATTCAGTCTGTCAAACTTCAGATTTACCTATGTTGTTTTTATTGTTTTTATCCTGTTTTACCTGTACTGTATGTGCGCTTCCTTATTTTTTCCTAACAATGGTGTTTTTTGTTGTTGCTGTTATTTTTTATTTTATGTTTCCTGTCTTTTGCTGTTGTTTTTAACTATTGCAAGTTTTTCTTTATAGGATGCCAATCAACACCAGGCAAAGGGACTGCCGACGAAAATTAGCCTTCTGGCTAAATCGGGTATATTTACATGACTATGTTGATTAATGTACACTGTCCCTTCACAAAAAAAGTGAATTGAATTGAATTGAATTGAATGTCGGGCATGCAGCTCAGAAAACGCTCTGTTCATGTCATCTTATGCATGGGAAGAATTGGATGACAGACAGAACCATTCATGTTCTTGTTGGAATGCAACATCAAAACTTCTTCTTCTTCTTCTCCTTCCACCCATGCCACCAAATCCCTGATTGTGCATCCCAATAGGGAAAAAGACAATAAAAAAAGAAAGGCTAATATCTGATATATTCTAGCAAAATAAATGCATACATCGTTTTGGGTTATAAGCACGGGGATTTGAGTTTGCTGAGATACATTACTGAGTTCCAGGTGAAGTAGAACTGCTCTTTGGACCCTCTGGGTGTGTATTTCATTTGGATCAAGTTTGAAGTGGAGCATCAGATCACTCGTCCATAGTGAGGAGTTTGCTGGTTTGGAGGATGTCCAGTGCAACAAGATCCTACGGCCAAGCAGAGTCATGAAGGTCATCATGTGCTCATGCTTATTAATAATCTGTTGGTCAGTTGGTCAGTTGATGCAATGCCAAAGACTGCTGAAGAGACATTAGGTTGTAAATGTAGGCCTCTGAGGAGGTCTTAAGCAGTAGGATTTTGCTGGTTGTGGCTTATAGAGCTCAACAGTCACATGACTTTCCATGACGTTTCTTGCCCCGGAAGAGAGTTCCCCATTCATTTTCTCCATAGACATTTTGGAAAATGCTTATGAGTTTTAAGGCTGGAACCAACAGATTGACCTTGAACTTTGATATTTGACCACCAAAATCCTTATGTCCAATTTGACGTTTGAGCCAAATTGGAACAAATTCCGTCAAGCCGTTCCTGAGATATCATGTTAACAAACTTGGAAATGGCATTTGTGAGGTCATAGTGACCCTGAACTTTGACCTTTGACCACCAAAATCGAATCAGTTCATCTTTGAGTCCAAGTCGACATTTGAGGCAAATTTGATGAAATTCCGTCAAGGGGTTCCTCAGATATCGTGTTAACGAACATCAGACGGACGGACGGACAAGCCAAATCCATAATGCCTCAAGCCTGGCTATCGCCGGCGGAGGCATAAGAAAGGCTCCATACTGCTCGTCTGGCATAATCCAAGTCTCCAGAAGCCCTGAGATGCCAAGTTGACTTGAAAAGGCATCATGTGTTTAGCTGAAAACTGATAATTTAGAATTGAATTGAATTGAATATAACTTTATTGTCCACCAAGGTGGAAAATTGTCTTTGGCTCACCAAACACAAAAAATAACAACACAAGAGGCCAGAAGGTAATTAGTAGGGGTGTCACGATACACTCAGTTCACGATACGATACGTATCACGATACTGGGTTCACGATAACGATACGATACAATACGATTTTAACTATATTTTTTTAAACTTGAATAATGACAATATATGACTGGAAAAGTAGTATTTTATTTGAAATGCACAAATACAAAACATGCTGTTGTGGGAAATTGTTATT
This sequence comes from Poromitra crassiceps, assembly GCF_964638095.1. Taxonomy (NCBI): domain Eukaryota; kingdom Metazoa; phylum Chordata; class Actinopteri; order Beryciformes; family Melamphaidae; genus Poromitra; species Poromitra crassiceps. The sequence goes on from NC_139645.1 coordinate 35,435,598, forward strand.
ACAATAAGAACTAGAAAAAACATGAGATTGGAGATAAGGCTTATCTTGAAATAGAATGAGTTACACCGTCACTTAGATTTACTTTGAACTAAAAAGTTTCTCAGCAGTATAAATTCTCATTATGCATCTTCAGTTTTTCTTCAAACTCAAACAACAAGACTTTTCTTAGTCTATTTTTTATGCATCTTCAGTTTTTCCTGTCAAGTAAACAGTTTTGCCAGAAACTCAATTGAATGGTTTCTCTCCTGTATAACTTCTCATGTGTCTCTTCAGAGACTTGTTCAACTGACTTTCCACACATTGAACTTCAACAAACAAAGACGTTTCTTTGTCTATTTAAAAAAAGAAAATTGCGATATGAGATTTCATCTCAACGATACATATCGTGACGTTTTACTATCGCGAAATTTCGTGGGACGATATATTGTGACACCCCTAGTAATTAGTGAGACAAAAAATATAAACATAGACAGGGTTTCCATGATCATGATCAAAGTTTCCATGATCATGTATGGATTTCAAATACTTTCAAAAAGTCATGGTTGTCAGTAATGGGGGTCCAGTCAGGAGGTATATCTTCCTATCAGGAAGGCTGGTAACGGTGGCTCAGTCGTTAGTACTGTTGCCTCACAGCAAGAAGGTCCGGGTTCGAACCCCGGTCCGTCCCAGGTCCTTTCTGTGTGGAGTTTGCATATTCTCCCCGTGTTTGTGTGGGTTTTCTCCGGGTGCTCCGGTTTCCTACCACCATCGAAGACATGTATGTTAGGGTTAATATTCCTGTTATTCTTTTAAAAGCTTTCAGGTTCTGAAGGATAAGCATGGTCTAGGAAATCAAGATCTATTCAGATTTTTGCAGCTGAGAAATTACACAGATAGACTATTTGGTAAAGAAGAGCTGAAGAGGTCGGGGATTGGGGAGGGGGTGCTGAAGGTCTTTCTCTCAGCGTATAACGCTGACCAGGGTTCTAAAAACATATCAAAACTATATAGGGGTATTCAAGTGCTGAGGGGGGGAAATACTTTGCATCTAAAAGAAAAATGGGAAGGGGAGGGGAAACTCAGTCTGGAGCGGGAGGAATGAAAAATGATAACTGAAAGACAGTGGAAGACCACAAACTCTCTGTCATGGAGGGAGTTCCAATGGAAAAACCTAGTTAGGTACTTTTTAACAGCAATTCAATCAAGGGGAGGTCAAACAGGTTGTTGGAGGGGGTGTGGAGAAGAAAGAGCGGACCATTATCATATATTTTGGAGTTGCCCTGTGATATGTATGTTTTGGGGGGAAATAAGAAAGAGTATGGAAAAGGTGTTAAAGATTGAGATTGAACACTGCTTTCAGGTTCTGTATTTGGGAAGGGTGCCCGAAATGATCAATGGTATTGAAGATATGTACATGTTTAAACTGATGCTGGTCGCCAGCAAAAAAGCTATAACGAAGAGATGGTTGAACAAAAGCCCACCGACTCTGGAAGATTGGCTGAATGTAATGCATAGCATCTATGTAATGGAAAAGCTAACTTTTGCTCTGAGACTCAAGACAGACTTCTTTGAAATGTATTGGGAGGGATGGGGTGATTTTGTCAAACCGTTTAGAACAGATTTCTGTTGAAATAGGAGACTGAAGGGTTAATGATCCACTGAATCAATGCTGCACATGACCATTTTTCTTTTATTTTTTTTCAATTTTGTGTGTGTATGTATCTTATGTGTGTTGTCCTTTGGGTTCATTCTTGCTTTGTCGTGACTGTGTTTATTTTATTTTTATACTTTTGTTGTATAAAAAAAAAATAAGGAAAAGAAAGGAATGTAAAAATGTGATTTATAGTGGATGTATGTCTGAAAACTGAAATAAAAAAGAGAATTAAAAAATATATATATATTCCTGTCAAAGACATGTATGTTAGGGTTAAGACTCCTGTCAGCGCTCCTGACCAAGACACTTGCAAAAGAACTGGAGTTGGTCCCCGGGCGCTGCACTGCGGCTGCCCACTGCTCCTAGTTCTAGGAAGGTTCCTAGTAGAGGATGGGTCAAATGCAGAGGATGAATTTCCCCATGGGGATAAATAAAGGATAACTTAACTTAACTTAACTTCTGCATGCTTACAGTAGCTTGACGTCTCACACCATCCTGCCATCTCTCACACATGCCCTCTCATAACTCTTTCTGTCATTTCCCGGCTCGTTGATCGAGATATCAGCTGCTCACATCAGCTGGTCGCATAGCACAGCGACACACCTCCATTGTTAGCCAATCATCTTGCTGCTTCTTAACACATTGAGTGCCAAGGACGTCTGTGGACGTCCTAAAAAAAAGTAACGAGGAGTGCCAAGGACGTCTGTGGACGTCCTAAAATCATAATTCATATTATTCCATAATTCTGCTGTTTAAGGTCGTACCTAGCCAGTGAGCATGAATCCCTTCAAGGGATCACACCTTAAACATCGTCACAGGAGCTGCTCCACCCACCTCAGATCCTTTACTTTGTACAGGAGACAGCGGAGAAAGCCGTGATGAAAGTGGAAACCGATGCATGCTTTCTGCCAGAGCCGTATATATTGCTCTGTCTACAGCGAGAGTGGGCTCGGCTGCATCCGCGCTCACAACTGAGCTCTTATGCTTCTATCTATCTCCACACGATTTCCTAGAAAGCCAGCATCCGAAGCCGAACGGGCCAAGCCTTTTCGTTCAGTCGCGTTTGCCAGCGCGCATCATTTCCTTGATGGGCGCTGGGATCTGTCCGGGGCAAAAACGGAGTCGAGAAAGCAAACTCTGTGCGTGTGGGAGGAGCCCGCAGGTCAGAGGTGGAGGGGGGGGGGGGGGGGGGGGGGGGGGGAGAGGGGTGTGTGGCTGCACAGAAACCACACCACACGCCACCACATCAGAAAACACCAGCCAGAGTCAGTGAATGTGCTCGAAATTAGAGTGCAAAAGGTATTCATAAAAGGGACTATATCTTGGAAAGTAAAAAAAAACTACAGAAAACCCTTGAAAGTGCACTTTTTTGAGAGGCTGTAATTTCATAATGGAACTGTCTAGAAACAAAATTTCTTCTTTGGAAGAAGCAGGAGTGTTCAATGTTTCATTAAAGTCCAGCCCCGTTAATATAGCCATAATAGAAAAAATTCTATAGCTGTTTTCAACTGAATGGAAGTGAATCTGGCACAGGCTCCAGACAATTTTACTGAAGCGCTGTGGCACTCAATGTGTTAATATGTTTCTCACTCCACTTTAGTCCATTCAGGCTGCCGTTATCACCCCCCCCCCCCCCCCCCCCCCCCACACACACACACACACACACACACTCACACACACGCACACACACGCACACACACACGCACACACACACACACACGCGCACACACACACACGCGCACACACACACACACACACACACACACGCGCACACACACACACACACACACACACACACACACACACACACACCATTAACTGCCCCACTACTATACTTAATACTTCGCTTGTCTCTCGTGATTGAAATGATGATTGTCCATCATTCGTGGGAAAACATACATGTACTTTTTGCAGATTGGTATTTGGGTCTTTTGGCAGTTATTAATATGAATCTATGAATTCATATATTTATATGAATATGTTAATGTGTGGTGATGTGATGAGAGCAGTGCTACTGAAATGTCCTGACACGGACACATGACTGACCAGGCTCCTATTCTTAGAAGTTCTTAGAACAGCCAGGCGTTAACTGGTCCTGACCGGCTCACACACACACACACACACACACACACACACACACACACACACACACACACACACACACACACACACACACACACACACACACACACACACACACACACACACACACACACACCTACACACACACACACACACACACACACACACACACACACACACACACACACACACACACACACACACACACACACACACACACACACACTGTTGGTAATGTAACTGGATGTGTTCTGGACTCTCATTGAATACATTCATAGGGGAGGGAGATAGCGTGTGTGTTTGTGTGTGTGAGCTGAGCACATATCTAGACTGACTTACATTCAGAGCGCTAAACTAAAAACAGTTTAGTCGGCCTGGCAGGGGCCCTGAGGCCTGTACTACAAAGCAAGATTAGTGGTTTACCGAGGTAACTTCAGGTTAACCCTGGTTTGGCCGTGCTACAAAGCTAGTTAACTTCTTACCGACATATATTTCCATAGCAACTTATGCTTCACACTTAACCTGGTCCGCAGCAGGTTAAGTTGCAAGGATAAGATTAGACCTTAAATTCACCGCCCACGAACCAATCGAATCAGCAGTTTGGAAAAATGGCCAACCCCTTTCTGGACGAGTTTCCCATCGAGGAAGGAGCACGAATTGTAATGTTGAATTAATCAAGGACTGAAGCCTTGCACTTGTTGCAGGCTACATTTTAATTAAGCCCTACTTACCACTTTGGAATATGTTTTTATATATTCATTTTTGTGCTCTCAAGTAGCCTAGATACGTTGTTTGACCCCGCTGATCGATTGCAGCTGAATAGTGAGTGGAGAAATATCACTAAACCGGCATAAAAAGGTTACATAAACGTCTCCAAAGCGCACCATGGGATCACCTGCACACAGGCGATCCCATATTAACTCATTGAGTGCCAATGACGTCTGTTGGAGAAAAATATAAGTTCCATGCCATTTCCTAATCAATAAGCTATATTTGCATACACATAATTATGCTATAAGTTCCATGCCATTTGACACATAGAGTCATTGCATATTTGCTGGCCCATGACATCTCACCCATAGCACCATAGCAGAGGACTTCTCCTCTTTGCTGAGACCTTGGTCAGTGCGTCGTGTACCAATAACAACTGATACCGACAGGCAGCCCTGTAGGCTCCAAGTCAAGTCATCACCCCCTCCTCTCTGCCTTTCCTCCTCTCTGCTCCTCTTCCTTACGGTATAAATCTATGTTACACTGTCGGCCATTTGCTGAATATTTGACTCTGTACATTGATCAGACATGTGTACATTGAGATTCAAGCCCTCTGACAATATACATATATTGCAGAGAATGTATGGTAATAAATATACTTTTATGAGACATCTTCCTAGACTCATTGGTTTCAATTCATTTGGTTAGATAAGCTGTTAATTATCACATTTAGCGGATGTATAGAATTTTATTCTCTATCAACGTCGATCGACGTCAAAGTAAATAGTGACGTAGAGTGCCAATGACGTCGATCGACGTCAAATGCGTTTTTTGACGGTGGGACGTGGATCAAAGCCTCCTGCATCTCCTGTACAAATATTGTAGCTATTGAAGGTGTATAACCTATTTTACGGACTCATTAGGTGGCGACAGTGCTCTCCAGATTAGAGAAAGGTCAGGAAAACAGCAGGAAAAAGCCCCGTGATGAAAGAGAAACCGCTCATGCTGCAGCCAGAGCCATATAGATTGCTCTGGCTGGAGCTGATGTTGGCTGCGAACAGCAGTCAATCCGCGCCCACAACTGAGCCTCTCTGTCTCTGCTGTATAGTTTCTCCACACGATTAGCCGCCAGAAAAGCAGCACCCGACGCCGAAGGGCCAAACCATTCTCAGCAGTCCGGTTTGGCTTTTCCGTGTCGCGCTGGGAGCCGGCGCACAAAAACTGAGCACTCCGAAAATAGACGCTGGGTGCGTGAGGCTGTGTGTTAGTGTGGGGAGGAGTTTGCAGCTGAGGGGGGGAGAGGGGGGTGGGGCACGCAGGGCACCACACAACTACACCACGTCACTACATCAGAAAATATTAGCTTCAGACTCAGTGAATGTGCTTGAAATGCTTCATTTCACAAAAAGCGGAATATCTCAGCTTCTAATTTGAAACGCTGAACTTTGCTGAAAACAAGCTATCTTCTCCGGCTCATAACTAAAGAACGGAAAATGGTATCAATAAACTTTTTTTTGCTGATGATACAATAGAATCTCCTCGTTCTTTGTGCATGTTCAGTGTTTACATAGTAATATCACACAATATTCTGTGGGCCTCGAGAAATCACTGAAAACGCTCTGAAACTCTGGCACTGGGAGCGTCTCCAAAAGTGGCTGGCACTCAATGAGTTAAGATGATTCATATCTAGGCTACTCCTGCATTTTGCAGCTGCAACTGTGTTGCTTTTGGCCTGTATGATGTGATTGAACTTCATATTTCCAGCATCATTATATGAAATATGGAGATATGCGACTCTGCTGACAATAGCCTATATATGTGACCACAAAATAGGCTATTTTTTATAAATGAAATCTATGCCCGCACGTACCGTGTCGATTCAGTTCAGAAGCATTTTTTTATTTTGTATTATCATTCTTTTTTTTATTGATTAGCCTATAGGAATTATTCAATCAGTGCGACTAAACACATCATGAGATCATTATTATTCATTGAGCCTAAATGGTCTATACATACGGATTTTGGACTGAGATAGATTACACGTGGCTTCCACAAAAGACTGTAGAGAGCTGTAGATAGCCTACGAAACCGCTCTTCAAAGAAATTACTGGTGTGGATAAAAGTGGTCACTTTAGACAGTAGGAACAGTAATAATAATATCCAAAAACCATGCCTCTTTTGCGGGCACAAGCTCCAGTGCACGGGCATTTTCATGTGCACGAGCTCTCAGCTTGATTAGAAAAACCTGGTTCGAGTTAACGAGTGGCAATCGACGTTCGTAGTACAAGTTAACTACAATCGAGCTGATCTGGTTTAGACAAACCAGATCAAGGGACAGATCCTGGATCTTCTTATACAACATTCGTGGTACAGAGCCCAGAACAACCAGTTAATCCTGTCACCTGACTGGCTGTTCCAGCAGCCAAACACTCCAACAAACAAACACTGTTTTTGTTTTTTTAACAAAAATCACTTTATAGTAAATCGACTTCCAATGCTAATTTCCTTTGCTTAGGCCAGGGGTTCCCAAAGTGGGGTCCGCGGAACCCCGTCAAAGAAATTGTATTTTTTATTTATTAATATTTTTTGGGGTGCTGTATCCACTAGCGATTTGACCGGGGCTAGTGAAGATGTGTATCATATGAGACTAGAAGACCTAAGGCATCCATTGCAGCAACTATATCATGCTAGCAGCTAGCTTGTCGGGAAGGGCGCTACAGTAAATTACGCTCCAAATTCAGGCTAAAGTACTCGAGGGGGAAAAACCAGCATGGCCATTTTCAAAGGGGTGACTTGACCTCTGACCTCAAGATATCTGAATGAGAATGGCTTCTATGGGGACCCACGCGTCTCCCCTTCACAGACTTCATGCTAATCACATGCAGTCATTTTAAAATGTCAGGCCTAATTACTATCAGATTGTGAGACGTGTTATGGTTTGTTCAAAGCTACAGCAGCAGAATCTGACTGTGTGGTTCAGTTCCTCCATATTGACCATGCAGCAACTGATCACTGTTGTCTCAGGGTCCAAACACCAAAAAAGTACGAGACGAACGTCTGAACTGTATGGTGCAATACTCTCCTCTTGGCTGTCAGTTTGAAAAAACAATTAAAAAACACTGGCATATTTTAAGTTCTGACTCCTCCCTTAACAATGTATTTTCAATTCCCCCACGTGTTGTATATAAGAGACCTCCTAATTTAAAGAATTTATTGGTCAGGTCTCACTTGCGACAGCCGGCACCTTCTCATTTTTTGACTGAGATCCCTGATGGTAACTACAAATGTGGTAGATGTGCTCAGTGTAATTTCACTTACAAATGTCACACCTTCAACCACCCCATCACTGGTAAACGTTTTAAAATTAAAGGTATCATTAGTTGCTCCACTTCTAATATTATATATATGATCAAATGCATTTGTGGCTTGGCCTATATCGGAAAATCATTAAGACCTTTGAAAACCAGAATCTCTGAACATAGGAGTGATATTAGAACGCAGGATTTCAAAAACCCTGTAGCTGTACATTTTTTTCAAGCACATCATTGTATCTCCTCCTTGAAGTATATTGGTATTGAACATGTCAAGGTGCCACCTAGAGGTGGCGATATCAACTCCCTTCTTCTTAGGAGGGAGGCCTTCTGGATTTCAACGTTAGACACAGTCAACAGGGGCCTGAATGAGTCATTTGATATTAGGGCATTTTTATAGCCTTTTCTTTGTTTTCTAACATGTATATATCTGTGTATGTATATCAGTCTTTAAGTACGGTCTGATCAACTTTTCCAGTTGATGTGGTTACTCTGGGACTTTTCTCCCTCTTAAAACCGCCCTTTTCTAAATTGATTTTAACCTTATCAAACTATTTTTGTTTCATCTTGTCCAACACATAGTTGTTGTCCTCTATATACTGTTGATTCTGCCTTGTCCTTTTCTCAGTGTAGGTAAGCCTGACCATGGTCTAGAAAGACTGTGGGATTTTTCTCTTATTTAATTCTATCTGGAGTGTTGGCTTTCTATGTGACCCAACACATTACCTACACTGCTTACACTGAATAGATTTATATTATATATTTTTTATTTTCTTTGGGTTTGCATTTATATAATACTGTCAGTTGCTAGTAGTGAAGGTCCTTGTACTCTGTACTACTTATACTTACATGCAAATGTATACCGGTATCTATGTATTGCTTTGAAAGAGCATTGATTGACACAAATGTATTCACCTGCCTTGTTGTCTCTCTCCACCAATCGGTGTTGAGTACCGGCTGTATATGAGTGTTCCTCCTACTTCCTCCTTCCTTTCTGATGAAGACTTTGTAGTCGAAACGTTAAATAAACTGACCTGGGAGCTGACTTCAATTCAGTGTGCGGACTCTATTTATTTTTTCACCACACAACTACACCACGTCACTACATCAGAAAATATTAGCTTCAGACTCAGTGAATGTGCTTGAAATGCTTCATTTCACAAAAGGCGGAATATCTCAGCTTCTAATTTGAAACGCTGAACTTTGCTGAAAACAAGCTATCTTCTCCGGCTCATAACTAAAGAACGGAAAATGGTATCAATAAACTTTTTTTTGCTGATGATACAATAGAATCTCCTCGTTCTTTGTGCATGTTCAGTGTTTAGATAGTAATATCATACAATATTCTGTGGGCCTCGAGAAATCACTGAAAACGCTCTGAAACTCTGGCACTGGGAGCGTCTCCAAAAGTGGCTGGCACTCAATGAGTTAAGATGATTCATATCTAGGCTACTCCTGCATTTTGCAGCTGCAACTGTGTTGCTTTTGGCCTGTATGATGTGATTGAACTTCATATTTCCAGCATCATTATATGAAATATGGAGATATGCGACTCTGCTGACAATAGCCTATATATGTGACCACAAAATAGGCTATTTTTTATAAATGAAATCTATGCCCGCACGTACCGTGTCGATTCAGTTCAGAAGCATTTTTTTATTTTGTATTATCATTCTTTTTTTTATTGATTAGCCTATAGGAATTATTCAATCAGTGCGACTAAACACATCATGAGATCATTATTATTCATTGAGCCTAAATGGTCTATACATACGGATTTTGGACTGAGATAGATTACACGTGGCTTCCACAAAAGACTGTAGATAGAGAGCTGTAGATAGCCTACGAAACCGCTCTTCAAAGAAATTACTGGTGTGGATAAAAGTGGTCACTTTAGACAGTCATTCGGGAACAGTAATAATATCCAAAAACCATGCCTCTTTTGCGGGCACAAGCTCCAGTGCACGGGCATTTTCATGTGCACGAGCTCTCAGCTTGATTAGAAAAACCTGGTTCGAGTTAACGAGTGGCAATCGACGTTCGTAGTACAAGTTAACTACAATCGAGCTGATCTGGTTTAGACAAACCAGATCAAGGGACAGATCCTGGATCTTCTTATACAACATTTGTGGTACAGAGCCCAGAACAACCAGTTAATCCTGTCACCTGACTGGCTGTTCCAGCAGCCAAACACTCCAACAAACAAACACTGTTTTTGTTTTTTTAACAAAAATCACTTTATAGTAAATCGACTTCCAATGCTAATTTCCTTTGCTTAGGCCAGGGGTTCCCAAAGTGGGGTCCGCGGAACCCCGTCAAAGAAATTGTATTTTTTATTTATTAATATTTTTTGGGGTGCTGTATCCACTAGCGATTTGACCGGGGCTAGTGAAGATGTGTATCATATGAGACTAGAAGACCTAAGGCATCCACTGCAGCAACTATATCATGCTAGCAGCTAGCTTGTCGGGAAGGGCGCTACAGTAAATTACGCTCCAAATTCAGGCTAAAGTACTCGAGGGGGAAAAACCAGCATGTCCATTTTCAAAGGGGTGACTTGACCTCTGACCTCAAGATATCTGAATGAGAATGGCTTCTATGGGGACCCACGCGTCTCCCCTTCACAGACTTCATGCTAATCACATGCAGTCATTTTAAAATGTCAGGCCTAATTACTATCAGATTGTGAGACGTGTTATGGTTTGTTCAAAGCTACAGCAGCAGAATCTGACTGTGTGGTTCAGTTCCTCCATATTGACCATGCAGCAACTGATCACTGTTGTCTCAGGGTCCAAACACCAAACACTTGTTTTTCTGCTGGCTTATTATTCACTTTTCTGCCATGTTGGCACAAACTCCTGAGTTGGTTCATCACAGAGACGTTTGGCACAATGACAGATATTACGAGCTCCAGAAGTCTGACCTCAATCGGCCTGAACTAAAGCTGGGCAATAATATTATGTCAATAAAAAACTAAAAAAATCTAAAATCTAAAAAAACACATTTAAAACAGTCAATGAAGATGCCAAATGGCCAATGGGATCCTGATTTGCAAGGTGTCCTGCCCACTTCCTGTTTCCATGGTGCTCAGTGATGGGTTGTCGTCATGGTAACCGCTGTCAAAACAATGCACAATGGCCAGGACACGCCCGCTCATTAGCGGTGGCTACAAAGGCTGGCACCATTATGTAGGCTGACACTGACAACTACACACAGACACGCGCGCACGCACACACACGCACACACACACACACACACACACACACACACACACACACACACACACACACACACACACACACACACACACACACACACACACACACACACACACACACACACACACAACATTATGCCTCTCTTGCATGTTACATTAATCATTTGAGCTGGTTACTGTGTCCAATAGAAAAATATTGTCACGCATTTTATGAAGGTATTTGTGTTATTTGCATATTCATATGCTGTTATTTTATATTTCCTGGCTACACAGTATCCATGGTAATGACGCAGCTATAAAGCCTCATCACAGGGAAAAGTTCCCCAGGTGTTTGACTGTTTCATGAAAAGCTGTAAATAGTGACGTAGCCTATCTGAGAGAGACACTAACTATTGTCTATTGACATCCAGACTGATTATCTACTGATCCATCTGTATCAGTAGTGTCTTTGTGTCATTTAGATTAGAAGTCTTTGATCCTGGTCAAGGTTAGACCGTTGGCCCTATAACTGATCAGTTAATGGTTACTGGGCTTGTTTACAGAAATCATCCATTAGTGTTGTAACTTTCCTTGAATTATTATCATCTTCTTTTATACCGAAGAGTTCAACTGAGACCAGGCTTCCTAAGTTCTCTCATCGTAAACATATGTCTCCTCGTTGGAGTCAACTGTCAGCTGTTAGTCCGACACATCATCAAAACACAACTCATCTCATACAGGTCTGTACGGTCACACCATATCACCTGCAGCAGGGACGCACCATGATATCACCTGCAGCAGGGATGCACTATATCACCTGCAGCAGGGATGTACCATGATGTCACCTGCAGCAGGGATGAACCATGATATCACCTGCAGCAGGGATGAACCATGATGTCACCTGCAGCAGGGATGCACCATGATGTCACCTGCAGCAGGGATGTACCATGATATCACCTGCAGCAGGGATGAACCATGATGTCACCTGCAGCAGGGATGCACCATGATATCACCTGCAGCAGGGATGCACCATGATATCACCTGCAGCAGGGATGTACCATGATATCACCTGCAGCAGGGATGAACCATGATATCACCTGCAGCAGGGATGTACCATGATATCACCTGCAGCAGGGATGTACCATGATATGACCTGCAGCAGGGATGTACCATGATATCACCTGCAGCAGGGATGCACCATGATATCACCTGCAGCAGGGATGAACCATGATGTCACCTGCAGCAGGGATGTACCATGATATCACCTGCAGCAGGGATGCACCATGATGTCACCTGCAGCAGGGATGAACCATGATGTCACCTGCAGCAGGGATGAACCATGATATCACCTGCAGCAGTGACGCACCATGATGTCACCTGCAGCAGTGACGCACCATGATGTCACCTGCAGCAGGGATGAACCATGATGTCACCTGCAGCAGGGATGTACCATGATATCACGTGCAGCAAGGATGAACCATATCACCTGCAGCAGGGACGCACCATGATGTCACCTGCAGCAGGGATGAACCATGATGTCACCTGCAGCAGGGATGTACCATGATGTCACCTGCAGCAGGGATGAACCATATCACCTGCAGCAGGGACGCACCATGATGTCACCTGCAGCAGGGACGCACCATGATGTCACCTGCAGCAGGGACGCACCATGATGTCACCTGCAGCAGGGACGAACCATGATATCACCTGCAGCAGGGATGAACCATGTCACCTGCAGCAGGGACGAACCATGATGTCACCTGCAGCAGGGATGCACCATGATATCACCTGCAGCAGGGATGCACCATGATATCACCTGCAGCAGGGATGCCCCATGATGTCACCTGCAGCAGGGATGCATCATGATGTCACCTGCAGCAGGGATGTACCATGATGTCACCTGCAGCAGGGATGCACCATGATATCACCTGCAGCAAGGATGCACCATGATGTCACCTGCAGCAGGGATGTACCATGATGTCACCTGCAGCAGGGATGCATCATGATATCACCTGCAGCAGGGATGAACCATGTCACCTGCAGCAGGGACGAACCATGATGTCACCTGCAGCAGGGACGAACCCTGATGTCACCTGCAGCAGGGATGCACCATGATATCACCTGCAGCAGGGCCGAACCATGATATCACCTGCAGCAGGGATGCACCATGATATCACCTGCAGCAGGGACACACCCTGATGTCACCTGCAGCAGGGATGCACCATGATATCACCTGCAGCAGGGATGCACCATGATATCACCTGCAGCAGGGACACACCCTGATGTCACCTGCAGCAGGGACACACCCTGATGTCACCTGCAGCAGGGATGCACCATGATATCACCTGCAGCAGGGACACACCCTGATATCACCTGCAGCAGGGACACACCCTGATATCACCTGCAGCAGGGACGCACCATGATATCACCTGCAGCAGGGACACACCCTGATGTCACCTGCAGCAGGGATGCACCATGATATCACCTGCAGCAGGGATGCACCATGATGTCACCTGCAGCAGGGATGTACAGTTATTTGTGTAAAAAAAAAAGACTGGCAAAGCAGAATTACTGATTCAACTTAATTAGCCTAGTCAAGTAAAAGGAAAAAAGTACACGCTCTGAAATGTACTCAAGTATAAAAGTAAAAGGTTTTCTGTGCAAGGCGAATAGACCCTGACCTCAGCAGAGAGTTGAGGGGTATGAGACAGAAAACCACAGAGAGCTGAAATCTTACTGACATATGAAGTACATTTTCCCAGTGGCTGCTGAGGCTGGGATTGAACCAACAACCTTTGCATATCACACAACATTCACATGTTTATCTGAGTGAGCTATAATCCACTTTCTCTTAAGCTCTTATCAAATTTAGTCAACCTCATCCTGATTTTATTTAGTCAAGTTTTCGTCGACTAAGTGTCTAAGTATTTTCATCTCATCTTAGTCAAAGAAAACCGTAACTATTCATTAGAATTTCCAAACTTATTGTAAAGATATATTCATCTGTTATTCTGGAATTGTTTTAAGGTTTGAATGTGCAATACAGACACAGATGTTTAACTTCTTCTTCTTTTCTGATTGGATCTCTTCCCAATTCGTCCCTCCCTAACATTTAGTCTAGTTTTCACCAGTGAAAATAGGTAGTCGACTAACATTTTTCCTCATACGGTAGTTTTCGTCGACGAAATCAACACTGCTATGGATGCATGTCTCCACCTAGTGGTGCACTCCTCTTCCAAACTCTCACACACTTTTCCACAACTACACCATGTATCTGAAACAATGTTTACTTACTGTCAATCTCATCAAAGTTTCTGAAGACCATGTCCACGTGATCCCACTCCATAAAGCTGCATTTCCCAATGAAGGGCTGGGCAAACACCACATACTGATATATATTTCAATTCAAATACATGTCACTCTTGTGTTAGAATGAGTAAATGGGCATTGACACTGTTTTTATATAACCCTTGATCAATTCTCATTAATCTTTTATCTTTTCTTTTTTATTTGTCTGTAGGCTACATACGTGCACTGCCAAGAGTAGCGGCAGCATTATAAACCAGAGACCAAACTATATCAAAAACATAAACACACAGTGGCGTCTTTCATGCATGCTAGCAAGCAAAACTGCTGTCTGTCTGACCACAGACTGTAGAAAGAGACGCAGGATAGCCAAGCGAATGTGATTGGATGAATGTTTGGCGCTAGGCCAATCACAGGCAGAGAGGGTGCCTCCAGCCTTCGCCATCATCCGAAAAACAATATAGCCTACAGTATGGGGAGCAGCTACAGTGCAGTCGTTCCAGTGGACTCAGTCCTGACTCAGCCATTTCTTTGTCCATAATGTGAACGTGCCAAATGAACTCTGACCCCTCTAAAACAAAGCACCACCCCAGGAGATGGTTAGTGGTTTGTTTGTGCTGGCTTGACTTGACTTCATTAATTCATGCTTGCAGCAAAGTGTCCTGAAAATGATGCAGAATACAAAACCACTAAAATCATACATCATATTCATAAACATAAAGAGAGCACATTTGTACACGTGAAACAAGACAAAGTACAAAAATAAAGCACGTAGCGTGGAGACTCTGGAGAGATGATGCGCCATGGCTGCAGTTATGGAAATCGCCCGCTCCGCAGCCTCCCAAAATTGTGACTGACAGACAGACAGAGAGACAGACACCGCCCACCCACTTAGGCGCCATCATGCAACTGTGCGCCATCGGCTTATACTACATCACAGTTGCTCGAGTGACGTCACTGATGACATCACTGATGACATGATAATCGGGTCTGACACAGACACCGCCACCGTGACCACACCACCAGGGCCGTAACCAGGGTTCTGAAATAGGGGAGGTCCAGCAAGGGGAGGCGGATTCGGTGGCGCCCGCAAGGGCGCCGCCGAAAAAAATTTGAGTTTTCTTTCCCCCCTTTTTTAGCCATATTTAGAGTAATATATCATTTTAAATCAACATTAGGATTATACTGTTGTGATGTCATTATTCAGTATATTCTCTTTCATGTCACCACCTGCTCAGCTCTCCTGTCAACATAATTGTAACTAACAAACACAAACTGTTTTAGCCAAATTCATATCAAAATGACACCTACAGGTACACAACCCAAGCCGTACACAACACACAGTCATCATCGATAATAAAAAAAACATACAGAGGGACATTTATTTATTCCTGATAGGAACGATTGAAAAATAAAATAAAATATATTATGTTGTTTTTAACTTTACACCACCTCTTTTTGTTACTTATTGGGTCATGAAACTGAAACCATGCATATAGCCACCTGCATACCTGACTTCGGGAGCTTGGCAATTGGCATCATGCATGATTAGCCAGTAGCATCCCAACGTGTGGCCCCTGAGAGAGTCTGGCACTGTGGGCGTGGCCCCTGAGAGAGCCTGTCACTGTGGGCGTGGCCCCTGAGAGAGTCTGGCACTGTGGGCGTGGCCCCTGAGAGAGCCTGGCACTGTGGGCGTGGCCCCTGAGAGAGTCTGGCACTGTGGGCGTGGCCCCTGAGAGAGCCTGGCACTGTGGGCGTGGCCTCTGAGAGAGCCTGTCACTGTGGGTGTGGCCTCTGAGAGAGCCTGGCACTGTGGGCGTGGCCTCTGAGAGAGCCTGTCACTGTGGGCGTGGCCCCTGAGAGAGTCTGGCACTGTGGGCGTGGCCCCTGAGAGAGTCTGGCACTGTGGGCGTGGCCCCTGAGAGAGCCTGGCACTGTGGGCGTGGCCCCTGAGAGAGTCTGGCACTGTGGGCGTGGCCCCTGAGAGAGCCTGGCACTGTGGGCGTGGCCCCTGAGAGAGCCTGGCACTGTGGGCGTGGCCCCTGAGAGAGCCTGTCACTGTGGGCGTGGCCTCTGAGTGGCTGAATCTGTCCGAGGTCGGTCTCCTACTATTCAGAACAAGTGGAAGCTGTTCGAAAAATGGTGCCTGAAAGAGGACCACATTCCTTATCTGTGTCAATGGAATGGAAGCCATTGTGGTCGTTTTACAGGACTTCATTTAGAAGAACCGGACGAACAAACCAGTCTCACATGACACCCATTGTACAACACGTGCCAGCCACACATACACACTCATGCTGATGGTGGCCGGTGAAATAGTCTCTGCATTTATCCCATCCAGGTTTGTCTTTCCTCTTGGGGGCAGCGATGAGCAGTGTCCAGCTTTCTAGTGTACAGAAAGGCCCTTTTCACAAGATACCTCACCTGGGCACTATAGGCACTGAGGGCATGCAGTAAGGGGGCATGCCCTGGGGGCCACAGCATCCTAGGTGGGAATCGAACCCAGGTTCCTTCTTGCTCTGAGGCGACAGCACCACCGTGCCCCTAGCGATATTACCGTATTGTGTAATTTCATGTTACAATCATTGAAATGACCTAGTCCTGGATGCCATTTTTGCTGTTTTGCTGTTTGCTGTTGGCTGACTGGCTGCTACAACTTCATTGATGAGCTAAGACTTCCGTGCTTGTTTGATTGTGGTCCGAACATCATTTCAGACAAACACTTTTCACCACCAGAAGAGGAGAGGAGACCTGAGAAGACAAGAACATCCTGGATCTCGGCTTGTCTCACCGCAAAACATTTACAATGAGCTGAACACAGTCGCTCACTTGTAGCCAAAAAAGGCTCCAGTCAATAGCCGCAATTACTAGCCAAGTAGCCAGAGAGCTACAGCCAGGAGCTTTTGGCCCAGCTTTAGGTTTCTCTCTGCCTGTGGCGGCTCGGGCTGATTCAAAAGTTAAATCAACTAGATGGATGTTAAGACGACGATATCAACTGTGTTCAAAGCAGGACTGCTCTCTTCACTTTGCTTGGTTTGACGTGAAAGGCTCTGATTAGGCTCTTTGGCTTTTTGATGCACAAATGTTTGCTCTTTCCGTTTCCCCTCCGTTTGTGCAAATGAATGAATGAAAGGAGACAGAAGAAGTGAAAGGAGTGATCCGTCCCACAGCAGAGGAGGGCCTCTTTGACTCTCTCAGACTAACAGTGCTGCTCCAGGGTCACTTTACATATCACATGACCACAGGAGCTTCACAACACATTCACAGCTGATTGGTTCCAGATGAAGAGTCCGGCTAAACTGAACCATTCTCCCTGCATACATCTGCATCTGGACTGCTGTAACAAGGTCCACACCAAGAGGTGAGAACCTGAGATTCATAAGCCCAGAAGGTCCCACAGAGGACCATGTAAATGACGTAAAATTGAAGTGACAAGGTTTTCACATGACAACAGTGTGACATGTTGTCTCATGTTGTTATGAACATACTGTATATTGTGTTAAAGACAGACCTGCGTCATCCAAAACTGTACACCACCAGACGTGTTGAAATTTCGACAACTACTCACCCCACCAGCCCTCCAAAGATCTCCGTCACGTAGGAGTAGTCTCCTCCAGACTTGGGGATGGTGACGCCCAGCTCGGCGTAGCACATGGACCCCAGGGCGCAGATGCCCCCTCCCAGCACCCACACGATGAGCGACAGCCCCACCGAGCCCGCATGTTCTAGCACCCCTTTGGGAGAGATGAAGATCCCAGAGCCGATGATGTTCCCTGGAGAAGGTAGGGGAGAGAGGGTGTGGAGGTTGTAAAGGTTAGGCGTAGTTTAACACAGAGGATGATCAAAATGTGTGCCTAAAACTTCTCTGACTTTATGTTACACCCAAATCATTGACGTACAGTTCAAGCGATTTCTTGATCCTGAAAAGACATAATATGCTACATCTTGTCCATCAAATTTCAGCCAAATACATGTTCACATTTATTCTTTAATATCCTGCTGAAAGACTAAAGGTAATAAGACAAAACACACAGATTCAAAGGAGCTTCTGAAGGCATCCCAGCTCTTAAAATAAAACCAGGAGGGATTCGCTTTTGTTTCAACTACTGACTGTCCAAAAACCACCTTATCATTACCATCAAGTCGCCTGCCTCAGCTGCTTTTGGGGTGTGTTTTGGTCATCAACCTACAATTACGTGTTATGTTTTAGGCATCTAACTGACAGTCTTAACCATAATGAGGCACCAATAGTAAGATACAGGGCTGACAGCACCCAGACAAGAGAACAGATCTTCCTGTAACCTTAAATGATCATGGATGAGAGAAGTGAAGGGAAGACATAAGAACGGGTCAGAAGTAGCTGCTAAACCATCCGGTCACGTGATCTCACATTGTTTGGTTCTAAGGGACCGTCTGGCCTCCAGCCAGGGGCGGGCCTTTTCAGAAATTACAAAGTGCACAGGCCAATCAGGGACCTGCCTGGTAGTTGAAAACATAACCAGCCAATCAGGGACACCGCTGGCAAAACAGTAATGGCTGCTCCCATGGCTCTGCGGCTCCCAAAGCAACGGGCACAGGCAGTAATGTTAAGGTTGGTAGAGTTTACACGGCCGTAAGTGTAGATATTGCAGAAATAGACGCAAATCCAAAAACAACAATTAAACAAGAACAAGAAAAGACGTTTTCGCCGTTCTTCCGAGTGGATTTGGTTTTGACTGGATCCGACGATGATTGGCTGAAGGACTGGATTTGGCTACGTTGATTGGCTGAAGGAATCCAGACAGATAAAATGACAGAATAGGTCTATTTATTTCCACTGAGCCCAAAATGATATACACATAATGGTGTTGTAATTTAATGAACATATGGCGCTGAAGAATGGGAAAGTATGGATTAATTATTATTACTAATATTCACATAGACAATCTCAAATCAAGTTGCCATTTTCTTGGGTGTTTGTGCTATATCCTTCTGTTCTATGACTGATTGTGCATCATAGTTAGGCTAGTTGTCTGTAAATAAACGTTTAATTTGTCTCACACTTTCCACAGCAGGGCTGACCAGGGCCAGCTCAACAACTGTATCATAATGGGAATACAGCCAGCGATAATACCCCAGAGTGATTATGGTATGTTGGGGATAAAAATAGGCTGTGCCTTTGTACTACTCACAGCAGCACGAGGCGAGTAAACATAATCAGAGATAAGAATGTTGCAAGGAATGGATGATTGCTAACTAGCTCTGTGGTGACCAAAAGAGTTAGCAAAGCAAGCTAATCCATCATTTAACCATGGAGAAACTATCAGTACATGTGAATTTGACCAATCAGATCACATCTATTATCTATATTTGAATCAATAGCCATGGGGGGGAGGAGGGGGCGGGGGAAGGGGTGCAATGTCCAAGCCCTGATCAGCCCAGCTTGGCCCTACAGTGGAAACAGCTCAGCTGGACCAAATCCAAATGGGAATAAACAAACTTAGTGTTGACTCAGTTGGCTAAAGCCCTTATTCACATGGCACTAGTATGGACCCATCTCACAGCAACCGTTTTGAGGTGGTAAAAGCAGGAAGTGTATTGTAACCAATACCATTAATGATGGTTCCATCCCGTTTAGGTGTTCCAGACAGTGCCAGGGGCCCTCCTCGTTAATGTCGTTGGTTACACATGCTTTACTTCCTGCTTTGCCGACTCAAAAGGTTGCTGTGAAAAGAGCCCAGGGACCTCTGCTAGGTCATTTGTAATATTTGCGGAGGTTGTCTGTGATCGTAATCCCGTGCGAATCTGCCGTGTCCGTAATTCAAGTAACAGTTCCACCTCAAATTACCTCCCATACTTCACCAAACATCTCATTTGATCTGCCCCCCCCCCCCCCCAAGAGGTGTTTATGGTAGCATGCAGTAAGGAACATTTTTCATCTTTCAACAGGCTCTACAGTTATTATGTGGTAGTTTACAGTAACCTTAGGACTAGTAGCTAGCAACCAGACACTTTACAATAAGTATTTCTCCAAAATAGTGCACAAACTACAGAGCCCTTAGAAGACATGAGATGCTCAGATCAATTTTTTTTTGCCACCGATCCCGATTGTCTATGAGCCATATCTGCCTGATCGTCATGCTGATTCTTTTTAGCACAAGGTAGGTAGGCTATAGTATTATATTGTATTATTATTGTATTATTAGGCTATAGCGGTATTACCTCCCCCCCCCCAGTTTACATGTGTACAGAAGTCGTTTGGACAAACGGTTTCGGGAGATATGTGAAGGAGAGACACACAGACAGACAGAGGGACAGACAGACATTCTGCCTTTATTTAGATTAGATATATAGATAGATAGATAGATAGATAGATAGATAGATAGATAGATAGATAGATAGATAGATAGATAGATAGATAGATAGATAGATAGATAGATAGATGACCCCACCATGTGCCAAGTTCAAATCCAGCCTTGGACTCCTTCCACAACATCCCTCTCTCTCTCTCTCTCTCTCTCTGTACTCTGGCAAATCCAGCAAACAGCAGCTGTCAAAGCAAAACATGTTTTGCTCCTTTCTGGACCAGAAGAGATGAGAGTCTCCATCAGAAGAGATGAGAGCCTCCATCAGAAGAGACGAGAGAGATGAGAGCCTCCATCAGAAGAGACGAGAGAGATGAGAGCCTCCATCAGAAGAGACGAGAGAGACGAGAGTCTCCATCAGAAGAGACGACAGTCTCCATCAGAAGAGCCATGGCTCAGTGCACTGTAAAGGACTGACCACTGGCTTAGCTGCTGGCCTTCTTCTCAGATTGATGATGGTACTATCACTCACTATACTAGGTTTGCTTCATCGTCCACCTGCTGGAACCTGGACCACCTGCATCACTCAGCCTTGAGAAGTATATCACATATTCTAGCTTGAGGACCCGTCACTGTACCTTACACAGCAGCATGCTAGGATGGTCACCCCTCACTTTGCGTAGGCTACAACCAGGGTTGGGAGGGTTACTTTAAAAATGTAATCCGATACAATTACTAATTACCTGTTAAAAATTGTAATCGGTAATGTAATCCAAGTATCACAATGTAACTGATTACTTTACGCTACTTTTGGATTACTTTTTTTTTTTTTTTTTTTTCCCCCATTAGTGCTCATTTGATTTCTCAATCCTGGTTGCTACTCCATCCTCTGCCGATCTGGGGAGAGCCGAGACTGGCTCCATGCTTCCTCCGAGACATGGGCAGTCAGCCAGCCGCTTCTTTTCACCTGACAGAGGAAGCTTCACCGGTAGGACATAGCACATGGGAGGTTCACACTATTCCAACCAGTTCCCCTCCCTCTGAACAGGCGCCCTTAACGATCAGAGGAGGAACCACATTAGCAACCAGGATATTGCATGTTTTTGTGAAGGGGGTTCCTAGGAAACCCCCGGGAGGCACGGGGAGAACATGCAAACTCCACACAGAAAGGCCATTTTGCCGACCCCACCCGGGCGGTGGGCACTCGAGGACATGCGGACGGGCACGCATTCCTTCAGCGTTCACCTCGTCCCCAGGTGGGAATCGAACCCACGACCTTCGAGCTGTGAGGCGATAGTGCTTACCACTGCACCACCGTACCTCCCTTTTGGATTACTTTTGAACACATTTTCTGCATGCTCCTCAAAATGACATTTCCCCCAAAAAACAGCTCTGCAATACTCATTTCAGACCTTACGTGTATTTTCATTATTATTTTTTCCTCCAGGGTTTTAACAGAGTTTTGGCAAAGCAAGCCTGTTCGACTATGGCCCTTGGTCCTGGAATGACCAGCAGTTCCTGACTTTAAATTATTTTAAGCATATAGGATAATGGAAGTGGTCGCTGTTAGCTGCACTTGCATCAATTAACAAACACACGACTAAATATTGCTTCCTTTTTTATGCACTGTTTCTGATGTATTTGTTGCTGTGTTGTAATTTGATGTTGTTGTCCTGTTATGTGATCTGATGCTGCTATTTGACCCTGCCTCTGCCTCGGCTATAGGTCTCACTTGTAAAAGTCAGAGGTTTTTAATCTCAACGTGACTCCCTAGTTAAATAAAAGTTATTTATATAAACATTTTGACGGATAAAATCCAGTGAAGCACGACGCCCCCCATACCCCCCCCCCCCCACACACACACACACACACACACGCACACACGCACACACACACACACACACACACACACACACACACACACACACACACACACACACACACGCACACACACACACACACACACACGCACACACACACACACACACACACACACACACACACACACACACTCTCTCTAATGATCCAGAGTGAGTGAGGGCCCGCGGCGGTACGTTAGCACTGTCACATGTGATTTAGGAGGCTTACATAACGCCTGTTTATGTTTGTGCCGTCACAAGCTTCGGCATGACAGCTGAATAGCTGGACTGGAGAGTCCTCCTGTCCTGACCTCTCTGCACTAACTAACTAACTAAGGGCTGCACAATTCATCCCATATTAATCATGATTCGTGATCAAGATTTTTGCCTTTCGCATAATCATGAAAACAAGAGAATCATGATCAAATTGAAATACTGTAAAACGTGCCGCATTCCGTTTAGCATCAGCTCTCGTTTTATCTCGTGTTGTAAATCCAGCGCACCCCTTTCCCTCGCAGTGGTGCGCTCCGGTCGGCCCTCTAGAGAAGCATTCTAATACCTAAGGTGCGTTTGAAACAACCTCCTAAAAGCTGAGGGATAGTGTATAAACACATGCAATTTAATTGAAATCCTTATTCTATTTGAATGATTTGTGGTTTATTTGTCATAACAGGTTAGTTTGTGATATTCGAGAGACTATGAGTAATATGTGTCTCTTGTATAAAGACAAATGGTCTGTTGATTTATGGTATAAAACAAAGCTAAGAACCTATCGTCTCATAAAAGACAGTTAGTGTGTAGAGCCTTTATGTGAAGTTTGATTTGGACAGACGAAAAAGTTCCCTGTGTGCACAGTTGTGCTGTCTGTTTGTGTTCTGGAACTCTGCCCTTGGCACTGGAGACTGGTAGGTTTAATGCTACCCCTGAAGAAGATAGACTTTGTTTGCTTTGTGACTTGTCTGAAATTGAGAACGAGATTCATTTTCTGTTCTATTGTACAGCTTATGATGATGCAAGGGAGATACTCTACAGTCAAATGTCCTCTATTTATGTTGAATTTTGTTTTAGTTGGATGATGATGAGAAACTAACCCTAACCCTAATAACTAGAAAATATATCATATCTCAGTAGTAGCCTACTTAACTCATTGAGTGCCAGCCACTTTTGGAGAAGGGACGCTCCCAGTGCCAGAGTTTTCAGAGCGTTTTCAGTGATTTCTCGAGGCCCACAGAATATTGTGTGATATTACTATGTAAACACCGAACATGCAAAAAGAACAAGGAGACTCTATTGTATCATCAGCAAAAAAAAGTTTGCTGATACCATTTTCCGTTCTTTAGTTATGAGCCGGAGAAGATAGGTTGTTTTCAGCGTTTTCAGGCATTTCAAATTATAAGCTGAGATATTCAGCCTTTTGTGAAATGCAGCATTTCAAGCACATTCACTGACTCTAGATAATATTTTCTGATGTAGTGATGTGGTGTAGTTGTGTAGTTGTGTCCTGCCCTGCATGCCCCCCCCCCCCCACCCCTCAGCTGAAAACTCCTCCCCACACTAGTAACACACAGCCTCACGCACAAAGCGGAGTGCTTTTGGTGCGCCGCCTCCCAGGCAGCGCAACATGGAGAAGCCACACGCGGACTGCAGTGAAAGGTTTGGCTTTTGAGTGTCGGCTGCTGCTTTTCTAGCGGCTAATCATGTGGAGAAACTATGCTGACAGACAGACAGAGGCAGAAGGGATCAGTTGTGTGCGCGGATTGACTGTGTTCGCAGCCCCCGTCAGTTGCAGCCAGAACAATCTACATGGCTCTGGACTGCAGCATGAGCGGGTTCTCTTTGATCACGGGCTATTTCAGGCTGTGTATTCCTGACATTTCTGTAATCTGGAGAGCACTGTCGCCACCTAAGGGTTCTGTAAAATAGGTTATAGACCTCCAATAGCTACAATAGTTGTACAGGAAATGCGGAAGGCTTTGATCGACATCCCACCGTCAAAAAACGCATTGGACGTCGAAAGACGTCCGTGGCACTCGACGTCACTATTTAATTGGACGTCGAAAGACGTCCATGGCACTCAATGAGTTAAGACACTACTGAGAAATACTGAGTAAAAAGTACTAATATGTCTTACATTAACCTGTTTGTTTCTTTATGATATAAGCCTCTCTGCTGCCGTTAGTGGTGATGGGAGTAACAGTGCTTTAGGTCTGGACAGTGACAGGGAAATCCAAATATAGAGAATTCCTCGCCAAAAAAGACGTATCTCTTAAGAAAATGTGCAGGGAAAAATAGCCAGTGTTAGCTTTAGCATGCAGGCTCATTATCAAGTCCTGACAAAGAACAATACACATGACCTTGGCTAAAAGATAAGCTACTGAAAATGATAACAAGCATGAAAGTGCCATGGTCAGGTCTTACCACAGTAAAACTGGAGGACCTGTGGTGCCATGGTCAGGTCTTACCACAGTAGAAACTGGAGGACCTGGAGTGCCATGGTCAGGTCTTACCACAGTAGAAACTGGAGGACCTGGAGTGCCATGGTCAGGTCTTACCACAGTAGAAACTGGAGGACCTGGGGTGCCATGGTCAGGTCTTACCACAGTAGAAACTGGAGGACCTGTGGTGCCATGGTCAGGTCTTACCACAGTAGAAACTGGGGACCTGGGGTGCCATGGTCAGGTCTTACCAGAGTAGAAACTGGGGACCTGGGGTGCCATGGTCAGGTCTTACCACAGTAGAAACTGGGGACCTGGGGTGCCATGGTCAGGTCTTACCACAGTAGAAACTGGAGGACCTGTGGTGCCATGGTCAGGTCTTACCACAGTAGAAACTGGAGGACCTGTGGTGCCATGGTCAGGTCTTACCACAGTAGAAACTGGGAGCCTGGGGTGCCATGGTCAGGTCTTACCAGAGTAGAAACTGGGGACCTGGGGTGCCATGGTCAGGTCTTACCACAGTAGAAACTGGGGACCTGGGGTGCCATGGTCAGGTCTTACCACAGTAGAAACTGGGGACCTGGGGTGCCATGGTCAGGTCTTACCACAGTAGAAACTGGAGGACCTGTGGTGCCATGGTCAGGTCTTACCACAGTAGAAACTGGAGGACCTGTGGTGCCATGGTCAGGTCTTACCACAGTAGAAACTGGAGGACCTGGGTGCCATGGTCAGGTCTTACCACAGTAGAAACTGGGGGACCTGGGGTGCCATGGTCAGGTCTTACCACAGTAGAAACTGGGGACCTGGGGTGCCATGGTCAGGTCTTACCACAGTAGAAACTGGAGGACCTGGGGTGCCATGGTCAGGTCTTACCACAGTAGAAACTGGAGGACCTGGGGGACAACAAGGCTTTCTCCACTGCATTTTTTTGTTGTTGTCAAAAGCAAACTTGATGAGGATGGATAATATTTCATGATCATTATCATCATCCATATGTGGGCAGTGGTGGCCTGCCAGCTTGTGACCAGAAGGTCGTCGGTTCAATCCCCTGGTGGGACGGGCAGGATACATCTGGGCGGGGAAAGTGAAAAGGCAGCGCTTGCATCTCCTTCATTACCACCACACACATCACACACACACGCACGCATGCACGCACGCACACACACACACACACACACATGCGCGCACACACACACGCACACACACACACACACACGCCACTATAAAGGACTTTTACTTTGCACTTTAACATTTATAATTTGAGATTATAAAGAGAGATTGTGGAAGGAAGTTAAATTGTATTTGACCAATCACGACACATGTAAACGAAACCGAGGTAGGTGATTGGAGAAATGAGCAGATGTCCCGCCTTAACATCAGTTTTGACCAACTTTCCCCTCCAAGAGGCGGAAAAATTTGGGAGCTAACGCCAGACTAGCGGCCATATCTTACGCCCAAGTGCAAGGGCAAATCTTTGCTAGTTTCTAGCACTCAAAATCGAAATGTTTTCCTTTTAATGACCACTGGGCCACTGAAACAGGTCCTTTGATGTACTGACCCAGTGGTAATTAAAAGAAAAAAGACTGAGTGCTGTTTTTTAAATGAGTCATTTGAGCTAAACCGCTGGTTACTTAGAAAGCCTGGCTGCCTTTCCAACGTTCAACTCAAATACATCAACGTTGGTTATGTTTAGACAAGGGAAAGAACTGGGTTAGGTTTACGCCAGGTGGTCTCAACCTTTTTTGCAACACTGACCGGTTTATTAATAATATTATAATAATATTAATACTGACAATATTGCGGCGGACCGGCGGCGGGGGGAGGGGCTACACATAGTGCATCGTTCATACGTTGGATATTAAAGGCACAGCACGTACATGTGTTTTCCTCTCATGAACATATAAAACACAACACAACAAGTTGGTCACATCCAGAGATAAGATGATGATGATGATGATGATGATGATGATGATGATGATGGAAATAGAAGCAATGTTTTCAGTGCGTTTGTGGCTAAATCAAAATGGCTAAATGATATTCAGCCTTGACTTTCTTCCAGAATGCCAAGATGTTATGTCAAACATACTTTTAAGCGACTTGTCGTATGCCAAGTTCAAAATGTTTCTGTGTTATCATCGTCATTTAATAGGTCAGGTCTCCTTTTACCTGTCTCACCTCTTCTGAAAAAAGTCTCAAGCAACGTTTCTCAAACTCACTCGCTGCAACTCGCCCATCTATTTTGGTCAGCGGGCTGCGAGCGTCTGATGACCGTCTGATGACCTGGCGTGCGTGTTGTGGACCGAGGAGAGGTGACGGCTGGCAGCACCGCACTGGTCCGCACAGACAGGCCATGCCAAGTTCTTCATTGAACACAAATAGTCTTTCTCTCTCTCTCTCTCTCTCTCTCTCTCTCTGTCAGTCTTTCTGTCTCTCTCCCTATTGCCCCCCCCTTCTCCTCGCAGCCCGCATGGCGGTCCATGGCCAGTGGGGGTTGGGAACCACTGGTTTAGGCAACAAAGCAGGTTGGTTGAGGTCAGGGACAGTGTTATGGTTTGGGTTGGGGTTAAAACACAAAATGACTCGCTCAGGACTTGAACTGGCACTCTCTTGCTTGGAAGATGCTACACCACCAGTCCCACCCCCGCTTAGGCCCCAGCCACGTACTCCAACATGAGACAGTCCTGAACGTGAATATGAACGTTATATACGTCCTCATCAGACACACTCTCAAACCACACACACACACACACACACACACACACACACACACACACACACACACACACACACACACACACACACACACACACACACACACACAGTACAAGACCAAGTGCAAAGAGCAGCTACAGCAACACAAAGCACCTGATACTACCCAGAGAGTTATCTCTGAGTTTATTAGTACTGCTTGTTAGTTGGCGGAGGACCGGGGTCAGGGGTCAAACCACAGTGCTCTGGACCTCTCTGCTCAACCTGCTCAGAGCACAAGAAGAGGGGGTGCAAGATGGGTGTGGCTGACTAGAGCTCGCAGTTGGAGCCCTTCTACAGGCGAAGATTAATCTTCGCAGCCCCACTCAGGCGAGGCGTACTAGCCTGGTAAACCGCCCGTCACGTGAACTCACATTTCATTTGGTTCTCCGTGACGGTCTGGACCCGCACAGGCAATTTAAGATGATTGGTCGAGCCATGCCGGGCCGACGAATCAGCGGCGGCCGTAGGCGGGCAGGCTCGTCTGGGCAAGTAGTGGGTACATGGTCTTTGTAGTTCTTTTCACTCGTCAACATGGCGGAAGTGACAGGCAGTCTGAATGAAATTGAATGTAATGTTCCCAATTCTATGTATTAAATTCTAAAAAACGACCCTCAACATTTGGGAAGGCTAAGCCACACAACTAGTTCGTTATAATCTAACTAAATGCTTCGAAGGTGACTTTTACGACCGCGAGGACTCAATCAATGAATACCACGGAGATCATCCACAGGCACCTTCCGCGATCTGATTGGTTGAAGTTAACACCCACCAGCGGTGATAGACAGATGGGTCATCCAATCACCTGCCAAGTAGCTTGGACAAAGTGCCCGCCTCCGTCAGCGGGTCTGGTGACTTCAAACCCAGATCGACTGGTTTAGTGAAACCTATGTGGAGCTATACCGTCCATCTGGCAGCGTCAGGTTAGAGGCGTACAGGCTGGGGGGCGAAACGCTGGTGACCCTGAGATGACGTCGGGGTGCTTTGCTGCGGGTGCGGTCCGCGGGGGCTGCAGTGTGTTGTCCTCGCGGTGGTCCTGCGGTTTCTGCTTGTAGCGGAGCATCGTTTGATGTTTACTGCACCTGTAATATCAAACACCACAGAGACATACAGGAGTTAATGTGTAATATCAAACACCACAGAGACACACAGGAGTTAATGTGTAATATCAAACACCACAGAGACATACAGGAGTTAATGTGTAATATCAAACACCACAGAGACACACAGGAGTTAATGTGTAATATCAAACACTACAGAGACACACATGAGTTAATGTGTAATATCAAACACCACAGAGACACACAGGAGTTAATGTGTAATATCAAACACCACAGAGACACACAGGAGTTAATGTGTAATATCAAACACCACAGAGACACACAGGAGTTAATGTGTAATATCAAACACCACAGAGACATACAGGAGTTAATGTGTAATATCAAACACCACAGATACATACAGGAGTTAATGTGTAATATCAAACACTACAGAGACATACAGGAGTTAATGTGTAATATCAAACACTACAGAGACACACAGGAGTTAATGTGTAATATCAAACACCACAGAGACATACAGGAGTTAATGTGTAATATCAAACACTACAGAGACATACAGGAGTTAATGTGTAATATCAAACACTACAGAGACACACAGGAGTTAATGTGTAATATCAAACACTACAGAGACATACAGGAGTTAATGTGTAATATCAAACACCACAGAGACATACAGGAGTTAATGTGTAATATCAAACACTACAGAGACACACAGGAGTTAATGTGTAATATCAAACACCACAGAGACACACAGGAGTTAATGTGTAATATTCAACACAACACCACAGAAATATCTACTGCTTCCTCATTTGCATGAGGTGCATGCGCTGTGTGCAGTCATAAGTGCAGCCCGTAAAGCCCATAACTGCGCATAAATTGCGCATGATGAGGATATGTTTTCAGGGAAGTGACATTGACAGTCACGTGACACCTCTTTGGAAAGCTTGCAATGTTTACCATACGATTGCATTGAGTTTGGAGTCTGCAATACCACCAAACATCCATTAGATGGGAGCAAAAGACTGTGTATGAAATTGAAGCTCAGCATTATAGTGCGCCAATATATCGTCCAGTGCTGTCTGTTTTGATGGGATACGCGCTTGGATGGACTCAAATGACTATGAAACAGTGAGTAAACCATATTTGTTGTTTTTGATGACAATCACTTGATGGAATGTTGAGACAAAAACACAACATTTGACAGGTTGACTCTGAAGTGTTGAAGTTTGACTGTGTGATTGCAAAGGGGCTTACATGAGCTAGATAGGTCAGAATATCATATGCCGTATATACTGTAGCGTTTCAGGTAATCCAAGTATTACCTGTAATGTGATGTGCAACATAAGTGTCTGGATTGTAGCTAGGAACTAAAGTGTGTGGGGGTGTTCCTAGGGGAAACGGGGTATATATGACCAGCGGCCGCTGTGCCGGAGGTGAGTCTAGCTATGGAGCGAGCTGAGACTGGTTGTTATGTGTGGAGCTAGCGGTGTGAAGCTAGCTGCTAGGAGCTAAAGAAGCCTGTGAATAAAGAACCTGTACCAACTACAACTCTCCGTTCCTTGGCGTATCACCGATACGTTACAATACCAATGAAAAGTGTCGCTTCTCTAATTTCTGATGATATCCAAGATGGCGGGCTAGACTGTTGGGATCCAGGAAGACTGTTGCATTTATTGAATTGTATCCCTTATCTTTACATGGCTCTCATTTTCTAACTAAAATGTTAAAATTATTGACAAACAACCATTGTTTGGACAAAATACACTTGGAGGGTTGAATTGGTGGCATACAGGCCTCTTAAGTGTGAAGCATTTAAACAAAGATAGCTTTTAATGTACTTTTTACATGCAGTGGAGTCGGGTTGAGCAGAGTTGGGGCGGATTAGCCCCGCTATGACTCTTCCGGTTATGACGTCATCGTCTACCCTACAAGAGTCCCGTCTCCGTACATAGACTTGCCTGCGACTTTGGCTCCCAAGCTGTCTAAAACAGCGAGACGCCCGTATTTACAAGTGTCACAGAAACATTTCAAAGCCACCTACTTGAGAAGAAGGGTTCATAGCTTCTGGACGGCGGGGTTTGAAAGCTTGACGCTGCTCATAAATGCCTCTTTTCATCTGAAGTCTGTGCTGGTGATATTATTTTTTCTGGGTTAGAGCCCAGCCGTCACAGCGCTCAACTCCTTTCTGCACTTTCTGCACTCTGGTCGGAAGCTCTGTAAAAAATAATATCACCAGCAGAGACAGGAGAGAGCAGCTGTCATTTTCAATTTGATGCGTCACCAGTGATCACACAGTGTATGAGGATTTTATTGGAATGTATGGATGCACAGTCCATAACGGAGACCATTGAAGACATAATTTGTCGGTGTGGACTTGACATCATGCAGATGCAGGCCAGACATATGATGCTGCCTCTGTGCTTCAGGGGAAGATGACAGGGGAGGCAAAAAGAATAGATAAAAACCCCAAAGCGCTCTCAATACACTGTGTCAACCACAGCCTCAACCTCCTACTGCACGAGGTCACGTCAAAGTGTCCAATGGTGAGGGGGGCCCTCTCTCTTGTGCATGACATCCACCAGATGATTTCCTCCTCCCCAAAAAGGCTGGATAGCAACCGCCAGGGCCGGTTCCAGAACAAGATGACTAGGGATGCATCCTAGATAGGAAGGGGTGCGCATGCACGGGCTGACCGACCCGGGTGGCCGGCCGAAATTTGACTTGTTATTTTACTAAAAATACTGCATTTTACCATAATTTCAAGTAGAATGATACCAGCCAAGCAAGAATATTTCAAGTGTTTCCATTGCTTTACTGAAATATTTGGACCATATAATGATAATACAATTATCTCAACCTTAAAAGGTTACATGTGCCAAAAAGCCATAAATTCGAATCAAAGAACAAAGAAAAACAACAATTATAATTCAAGTTTAAACAGTAAGTGTGCAGCTGCAGCATTAAAAAAAAACAAAAAAAAACACTCTTTTCAACTGAGCATGAAGACAATTAAAATAAGGGTGCAATGCATGCTTTTGCACCCTGTAAAACCGGGCCTGGCAACCCGATCTCCAAAAAAATTGTAAAATAGCAACGTTTGTGGACAAACGTTGCTATTTTGCAATTTCAGCTAAGAAATTGTAAAATGGTAACGTATGTGTCTACAGCGGTGGGCGTGGTTTGGGCGTGGTTTACGGAGATTTTCTGTTTCTAACCCCTCCCCCTACTCTAATCCTAACCTTAAAATCTCAGAACGTTACTATTTTACAATTTTCGAGCCGAAATTGTAAAATAGCAACGTTGGTCCAAAATGTTGGTATTATACAATTTTCTGTGAGACTGTGTTGTGAAACCCCTCTCTCTGCCCAATGCGTTTGTGTGTGTGTGTGTGTGTGTGTGTGTGTGTATGTGTGTGTGTGTGTGTGTGTGTGTGTGTGTGTGTATAATGCATACGTGCATGCATTGGCAGTGCACATTGTGGCAAAAATCTAATCTAAATCTACACTGACTCTGTCAGACTGTTGTAATCCATTCCATTTACTTTGTTAGCCTGTGAAATGTCCTTCCTTCTTTTTTAATCAATAACCATAAAGATAACTCACTGCAGCTCAGCTACTCCAGATGAAGTACTCAGACTTGTCCTGCAGTCACCCTCTCAGATGCTGTCTCCTACTGTGTCTCTAAGACCAGCAGGTGGTGCTGTTTCATAATTTCACAGCACCTGAGTCCACTGAGCTTCTTTCAGCCAGCAGCTTTCAACAGCTCAAGAGAATATAATATAATATAATATAATATAATATAATATAATATAATATAATATAATATAATATAATATAATATAATATAATTAAGCAATATAGCATGAGAGCCAGTGTGTTGTGGCAAATATATCCCGCTGATCAGCTGTTATCCCACGAGGCCGCAGGCCGAGTGGGATAACTGCTGAGCAGCGGGATATATGCCACAACACACGCAGCTCGAGTGCTATATTGCTTTTATAAAACGGTTTCCAAGTATGATAATATAATAGTAATACTATAAGTCTGACTGCCATGGCATTCTGGTAGAGTCAGTTGAAACACTACTGTAAGGCAGGACCGCAAGAACGTGCGGGTGATTTGATTGGATCGTTCTGGAGACTGAAGTTGACATTGGCCAATCCTGGCGCTTGCTGAGAAGCTGAGAGCTTTCTGGAAAGCCCGACACCCAGCTCGAGCGCAGTGCTGCATTCTCAGCGCTTGCTGAGAAGCTGAGAGCTTTCTGGAAAGCCTGACACCAACTAACGTTACGGGGTTAAATGCGGGGTTAAATGCGGGGTTAACAGCCATTTTTTTTGCAAAGAAGACATTAGCCCGCGTCTATTCTTGTACAAAACATAATTTTCTGCGAAGTATTAGTAAAGTTATAAGCGAATATCGATTCATAAGGATCTGACTGCTGTCTCCGCCATTTGTTTTTTCTACATTGTCATTGTAAACAAAGCCTTTTAGTAAGAGAGTTGCGTGGCCATGGGTTATGAGTTGCGTGGCCATGGGTTATTGGAGTGGGTTACGGGATTTATACGATGGCTGTGAACCAATCAGATTGCCTGATTTGAGAGAGCCGTTTTATAATATAATATAATATAATATATAATATAATAGAAGAGAATATAGTATACTAATAGAATAGAACAGAATAGAACAGATTAGAATAGAATAGAATAGAATAGAATAGAATAGAATAGAATAGAATAGAATAGAATAGAAGTTAATCACTTTAACTTTCAGACTGTGGTTCAGCATGGCTCTGCCGTGCAGAGCTGTAAACACACAGACTGACTTCCTCCACTGCAGAAAGGCTGCAGCACATTCAGCAAGACGGACACTTCCTTTTCCTCAAACACATTTTCTCTTTATTCAGATTTCTTTGGGGGGAACAAAGAACAAACATCAAAACAGAGAAAATATAATAGTGCCGCAGGAATGAGTCCAGAAGACCTGCATGTTAACACTTCAGGTTTCTACAGTATGTGTAAAAGTCAATGGGGTTTTTCTATGGGGATTTTGGTTAAATGTTTGAAATAAGGTCTGTGGTAACAACATTTTATGAAACAGAGAACTTTGTGTTGTGCAACGATACTTTTCACAAATGAGGACCACTTTTATGATTTTAGAAGCGTAAATGCATTTTTCCCCTCAAGAAAATGCTTCAAAAGTCATAAAAGTGGTTCTCATTTGTGAAGATGATATCTTGCTGAATACAAAGTTCGCTGTTTCGCAAACCTTTGTTAACCACAGACCTTATTTCATGCATTTAATCAAATTTCACAATACTTTTACACATAGGAACCAGGAAGTGCAGGGACTTCTGGGTAAGCCTACAAAGATCCGTCATCCCTGTGGTACTATGAGAAATAGAAAGTTTGAAGTCTGAGCTCTGAGATGATTTTCTTGGGCTGAGGCTCGTTGACAGCAGACCATGCAAACTTTTCATTCAAGCTAAATCTTCAAAAACAGCATAGGCCAGCATGGCCACGCACAGATGCATTCTCTTTCGAACATGTTGTGATCCAAACTGGAGCGGGACTGAGCGGTACCTGAGTGGGTGATCGGTACCGCTCTGGTCCCCGCTCCCCGCTCAAGCCAAAATCCCCCCGCTCCGCTCCGCTCACATGCTCTGATAGGGACCTCCAGCAGCAGCTGGTCAGCTGACCTTAAGGCTCTGGATGGTGTATGGTGGTGCAGGAGCTCGGTGAGGTACGGTGGAGCCAGCCCGTTTAGTGCTTTAAAAACAGTCAGCAGGCATTTAAAATCAATGTGGAAGTGGACGGGGAGCCAGTGGAGTGAGGCCAAGATTGGTGTGATGTGGTCGCGCTTCTTGGTGCCAGTGAGGAGTCGGGCAGCTGCATTTTGAACCAGTTGTAAGTGACAGAGCAGCGACTGATCCATGCCAACATACAGCCAATTACAGTAATCTAGCCAAGTTGTTCTGAAGGCATGGATCACCCTCTCCAGGTCCCTCTGGGGAAGATAGGCCTTGGTCTTCTTAGCTAGGAGTCTAAGCTGGAAAACGCAGTTTTTTACCACAGAGCTGAGCTGTTTAGAGAATTTAAAAGGGTATTATGGTCATGCTTAAAGGAGAAAATCGGAAATTGTGGGTTAAGAAGAGCTTGTGGTGGAGGGGTTTGGCCTTTGCCTGCAGTGCAGGAGAATGAAGGTTGATTCCATTTAAATTGTTAAGAATATTTTTCTTATTGGTTAATGTTATTCTTAATGTTATTCATAAATGCTGAATTACAAAAGGTTGGTTGTTACAGTTAAAGGAACAATTCCACATTTTGGGAGATTCTCCTAGCTACCATGGCAACAGCACCTGGGGGTGGGAGTGGGGGGGGGGCTACGATACTCAAGCACTGTTCAGATTTGATAAGGCCTATCTCCTGAGCTCTTCTGCAGAATAGTCTTAGCTCAATGTGTACTTTCACTTATCTGAGGTTTGAATTCTGCTACTTTCTTTCTGGCAAATATTTCTGACAGTGTAGCAGAGGCTGTACTGTTCCTCCTGGCCCACAGTAGTCACATCTCTGCTTGTATTAGAATGATGTTTGTCACATGATGTATGGCTGATTTCATGTGGCCAGTAGGTGGTGCTATGCCTACAACTGAATATTGGCAGGTGGGCCTCTTCTGGCTGGGATGCTCATCAAAATATGACATTTGGAGCAGCTGTGACCCTGTACAGTCAAGTTACACACCACTGTTGTTGTTGCCAGTAGGTGGCGCTGTGACTATAACTGGATATTAGCATGTAAATAAAGACGGACACAATTCTGTCGCTTTCAGTGCGTTTAATTCCATTACTTTGCTCTGAAACAGTAATCACACAATGCACCAGCAAGAAAATGAGCAGCAAACTTTACAACAAAAAATATATTTTTTTCCGCCAACATGGACGATTTTGTCTTTTCTTTTCCTTTTTTTACATTTCTTTTTTTCCAGCACTACAATTTCTACTACATGGACTCTATAACATTGTATCCCTCTGTTAATATAATTCATCATTTCAGACATTACAGTACAGTGCATCTTATACATACATTCAATAGAAGAACACAATGCAAAATGATATTTTAGGGACTGCCTCCTAGACACCTCATGCGTCCGACACCTCAATAGGCTGAATAATGAAGCATTGGACAGATGTCTCATTAGTCCAACAGCTCGTTATCACAGAAATCAAAAGCTCATTGTTCTGACATCTCGTTGGTCCGAAATGACCCTGTCCCTGTCCTGCAGTCAGAGATGGGAAGTAACTAAGTACAAATACTTTGTTACTGTACTTACAGTAAGTAAGATCAGGTATCTGTACTTTACTGAGTATTTATTTTTCTGACTACTTTTTTACATTTACTCCCTACATTTTAACCCAACTATCTGTACCTTACATTTTCAAAACAGAGTTACTTTAGTTTTAACGCACAACAGACAAACATGATGTACTGTAACTGTTGTTTGTCTCTCTCTTCTCGCAGCCTCCCAGTTGTCACGCATTATGTGCACCTTTTTGGTGGAAAAATCAGATCACACAAACTATTAAACAAGTATCTTTATACACCTTAAAACATGTTTTGGAGGGGATCTTTCAAGTTTAATAGTATTTGAATGATAGTAATACAGTATGTATGACGTGAGTTTCAGTTAGCTTTGCACAGAAACAGCCGGTGGAAATACTTATACTTTATTAGCCTACATTTCAGAGGCTGTATATATTTTTTTACTTTGACTTGAGTAAACAAGTTGAATCAGTACTTCTACTTTGACCAGTCTTTTCTTTACACAAGTAACTGTACTTGTACTTAAGTAAAGAGTGTGTACTTTTCCCATCTCTGCCTCCAGCGTAAGATTCATGGCTCTCAATCAGTCAGCCCTGCCTCCTAATGAGAGCAATAATGTAGTTCTGCATGATAATGATTTAATTTCATTGATTTATATCAGGACAGATACACAACGTATAACATGTGTCAACATGTGATGACATGTAGCATAGCATTTATAGGCTAGGCTCATTTGCAGTGCCCGTCCCTATATGTTATTAAACACACCTGTTAGAAGCAAAGTACATTAAAAGGCAGTAAAATATACAGTAAACATAAACAAGGATATCATAAAATCATAATATCAGTCCATCATGGAGCAACACAAATAATCATATACAAAGGATATAAACATTATATAGGTCATAACCCACACACCCACAAACAGTCAATTGTGGGACCATTGGTAGTTATTCTTCAGTAACTCCTTTATATTGGTTTTAAAATTCTCCTAGCTATGATGCTGTTTAATGTGTGTGGGCAGACTTCCACATTTGGACCCCCTGTACAGTGAGGGCTGTTTGTCCTATAGGGAGGTTTTCCAGAGCGGCACTTTGCAGTTCCCTGCAACAGCACCTCTGGTGGCTGTGCCCGAAGCCCCCCGAGGTTTGACCATATCACAGAAAACATGAGCATGAACTTCTGTCTGTTTCAGAAACCATCATTCCACATACAGTAATAATGTGTTTGTTTGAGAAACTATGACAAATAAATTTGCCTCAGATTCATTTCCTTCTCATTATTTGGAATGTTAGTTATTATAGTAGTTATTATAGTATTACTAAACTGTTCCCTTGTTGCACATAATAATGATCAGATTTTCATTTGATTCGTTTTGATATGTCCTTATTCATTTACTCTTTCTGCTAATCACCAGCACACTCAAGTGGAGAGCAGTCTAATCAAGTCAAGTTGATTTTTGTAACAGCGTTGTGTTGATGGTAGTTGCAGCAACTCATGTTAAGAGGGCTTGCCCAGGGGTGGATTCGAACTGTCGACCTCCTGCTTCCAAAGCGCACACGCTAACCACTACAACAAGAGAGCTAGCTCCCTTGGCGGCGCTGATTAACAGGCCTTTATACTGGGGGAGTGAGTTTAACCAATTTCCTCGCTACCACTCAGGGCTCACATTCATTCGGTTACATTTGTATAGCTAATTCACAAGCATGTCTCAGAGAGCTTTACAGAGAATATGTCTAGCTAAGTCTTGCACTATCAATAAACATAATTAAACAATCTTATATGTGAGAGGGAGAGGGGGGGAGGGGGGGGGGGGAGAAGGGAGAGAGAGTGTGGAGAGAGGAGAGCGAGAGAAGGGATAGAGAGAGAGCAGAACAAACAGGGTATACTGGGCCTGGGCGATACGGTTAAAATCAATGTCATGATAATCTCAGGGGTCAGTTTGGAAACAATGTATATCACAATATGGTTCATGCAAGCAAAGTCATGTTTAGTAATCCAATAATCATATATTATAATTACCTGGCAATTGTCATATCATCACGATATGCCACTTAAAGACAAAAAATGATAGTACTGAAGTATCGCCCAGCCCTATAGGGAATACATACAGCTGTTACTCATTCTGACCGGCCACTCCACCGCAGCACCAGTGCCACACCGCCACCGAGGCAGCAGCGGCACACCGGAATCGGCAGCAGAGCAGCCAAACCAAACGAGCAACAACTGCAGACATTGTGACTATACAGTCTGACAACACCAGCCTTCCCTCTGGTGCACACACAGTGTTGGGCATATGGCACTGAACCACTTCCATTTACAGCCTTCAAAATAAAAGCATACAGTGCTTTGTACGGCGTAGCGTAATATTATTATTATTAATAATAATAATAAACAATAATAATAATACTGACTTCAAAAGTTCCCCGCTGTGAAATAAGTTTGATTTTGAAACAGTACTGTGTTGGTGTTATTTAGCCTTTTCATTGGCTATTGCATGGTTAAATCAATTCATTTAAACCTACCACCAGACTGATTTTAGGTGGTGACCTGGCAATCTGCCCCAAATATTCCTAGTTCATATCAGGGTAGAATGGGTGAAATAATCAGGGGGGGTCATGTGGGCGTGACCTCCAGTATATTTCAATATACTGTAGCGATCCGGGGTTTTACGTGTAATGTGGTGATTCGGGGGTGTAGCTAGGAACTGATGTGTGGGGGTGTTCCTGGGGGGAACGGTGTGTAAGTGGCACTTCCTGTCTTGTGTGTGATGCCAGTCAAGCTATGTGAGGAGCTGGAGTAGACGTGTGTATAGCTAGGAGCGCAGCTACCGCTAGGAGCCATGAGTGTGAGCCATGAATAAAAGCCTGTACCAACTATAAGTCTCCAGTTCCTGGAGGAATACCTGAATCGTCACAATACTATATATCTACAGTTGAACCAATGACTCAAATGGGTAGCTTGATTTTAAATGTCAGAAGTGTAGGCTACCTTTTGAGTTTATTGAGTTGCCTCCTATCTGGCTCTGAGTGATTTAAGATTATTTTGGTAAGAATTTACGCAGCACAGAACAGTGTATGTTTTTATTTTGAAGGCTGTAAATGGTTGTGTTCAGTGCCGTTTGTGTGCCCCTGCTGGGGAAGGGGGGGATCTGGCCTCTTTTGTTTCTAAGTTGAAGCAGAGTCCGTCCGTCAGTGATCCACTGCCTATTCAAGATGGCTGCATCTGTATCTTCAGTAGCTCCTGCAGTTTCTGCTTGTATCAAAGCATCTGTGATGTTTACTTCACCTGTTTGACAGTAGAGTATGCCTGGTCCTGATCCATGGTGGCTGGATTGAGGCTCTGGTAGGTGGAGTCTGGATTGGATTTGGAGGCTGGAGCAGACTTCTTCTTGGTGGGAATCTGCAACAAACAAGGTGAAGTTTTGCAAGGTGACAAGACAGGACAGCACACCTCAAATACAGTGGGAGCCATGGAAACTGTTCTACATCTTGCATGTACCCTACATCTGTTCTGCATTAACACGACACACTCTAAACACACATGGGCATCTAAATCCGGCCCTTAACGTCCTCAAAAGAAAATAAAACAACCCCCCAAAAATCAATAAAAGGCAGCATTATGTTAATACATCTGCAGGTGAATGTCTACAATGAGCCTGTACTGCTGTTTAACTCCATTCCAACAGAGGCCGCTGTCTAGATTGGACTAAAGGCCTCAAGTTGACTCTTGCTCAACTTCTCTCAAGAGAGCCTGGTACCCATTACTACAGACAGGAAGACCTGCCCGGTGTTCTGGTGCTCTTTCCGCTTTGTCCTCCATAGAAGGATGGTTTTATATGATGCTAGTTCATTTTATTTGTGTAGCTACATAGCTAGATAACGCGCATCACATTTATTTACGTTACTATGATGCCCTGTTTTCAGAGCAGAATTACTTTTTTTGGGCCGTTCCCCGCATTTCCGCCGGAATACCAAGTGTGTTTGCACCGGATGACGTGGTGCTACGCTTTTGGCACCAGACTATGCTCAACTCAAGTGGCAGGTTAGTAACGTTGTAGACACAAATTCTTAAATGTTACAATACAGAGAGATGCAAGGGCTTTCATCAATGGGCGATGGGCTCAATCACCATTGTGTTAAATCACTTGAGGATATATAGTGACTTTACAGATATTTATTTGCATTAAAATCTTCGTATTCTCACTTTAAGTTAAATTTCTGTGTTATCTTTGTTTAATCTGCCAAGGACCTGTCAGGGATCCACCACCAATTCAAGGTGGCTGCATCTGTATCTTCAGTAGCTCCTGCAGTTTCTGCTTGTATCAAAGCATCTCTGATGTTGACTTCACCTGTTTGACAGTAGAGTATGACTGGTCCTGATGATCCATGGTGGCTGGATTGAGGCTCTGGTAGGTGGAGTCTGGATTGGATTTAGAGGCTGGAGCAGACTTCTTCTTGGTGGGAATCTGCAACAAACAAGGTGAAGTTTAGCAAGGTGACAAGACAGGACAGCACACCTCAAATACAGTGGGAGCCATAGAAACAGTTCTACATCTTGCATGTACCCTACATCTGTTCTGTTTTAACACGACACACTCTAAACCAGGGATACTCAACTTGCTTTGCCAGGGGGCCACTTTCGTGAAATGATAGAAGGCCAGTTAACACATTGACTGCCAGCCGTTTTTTTTTGCTGTAGGTAGCTTCTGCCAAGCCGTTTTTTGAGGATTCTGGCTCATTTTACAAGAGCCGAGGATTCGTTTCAGCTTGGACTTTGTGAACATACAATATCTCAAAAGTACTAATAGAATGTGTACTTTCTCTGTCTAAAAGAGTTAGTTTGTAGAGTTAGTAGTTATGTAAGCATTAGCAGTTGAATACAGCATGGTTTTAGCGTCAGAAAAAATATTCAGAGATAAACGGCTTTTTGTGAAATTGGATAGAACAGTCACTTTAACCATTCATTTTTGGCTCTCTCTCTCTCTCTCCCTCCCCCTCTCGCTCTCTCTCTCTCTCTCCCTCCCTCTCGCTCTCCCTCCCTCTCTCTCTCTCTCTCTCTCTCTCTCTCTCCCTCCCTCTCGCTCTCCCTCCCTCTCTCTCTCTCTCCCTCCCTCTCTCTCTCCCTCCCTCTCGGGAGGGAGACGCACTAGGTTTAATCCTAGTGAGAGGGGGAGAGGGAGAGAGAGAGAGAGAGAGAGGGAGGGAGGGAGAGAGAGAGAGCGAGAGAGAGAGAGAGAGAGAGGGAGAGAGCGAGAGGGAGAGTTGCTTCAACTCCTCCCTCCGTGGGCGTTCTTCTTGGCTGCAGCGCCGTGTAACAAGCACTTTCCTACCTGTGCAAATTCACTTTCTCATACTCTCGACCTCTCAAATAAATTTCTGAATAGAAATTAAATTACTCTAAATTAGAGCGAAAAAGAAACAAAAAAGAATGGGTTGAAAATCCCATTCTAAAAGCCTTTTATGGCTGTTTCCAATTTGGTGCTATTTTGCAAGGCAAAATGGCCTGCTGCTTGTCACCAGCCTCACTGCCCCGCTGCCGCTGTGCCTGGCTGTGCCTGTCTGCGTGGCCGCTCCCCGAGGAAGCCCGGCTGGACTCGCCCGCCTCCCGGAGCCCTGGCCGAGAGCTCCGATGAAGCCCCTGCGACTCTGGTCATATTTACGCTGCGTGCCTCAAAGTGTGCTCCATCCGCAATCCACGATGCAAGTTTGCAATCCCGCACCGCCAGCAATCAACGCGAAAACGAAAGCGCCTCCGCCAATCCATTTTCATGAGAATGGAAATGGATCACACTGCTTTTTGCTTGCCTTCCTACTTCCTTGTCGCCACTTAGTGGGTCGGTGGAATGGGTTGTACACGTTGTACACGTCCAATACTTATATAAGATATGTAAAAGGGTTAGATGCACAACCCACCGTCAAAAAAAAAAAAACGATGCCAAGGACGTGTTTACACGTTGTTGGCAGTCAACAGCTGGATTCTGAAAACGTGTTTACACGTTGTTGGCAGTGAATGTGTTAATAAACAATCAATATAAATTTTTCTGTAGCAGATTGTAGGTTTTTGGGGTGTCCGCCGGAGTTTAGTCTGACAATGTTGTGCACACCGGATAGTTAGTTAGGTTAAGTTAGTACATACATAAGTGCCTGGGTAGCGAGCAGACGGCGGTATTTGACGATTTAGCAGCTAAATCATAGATTATTGAAAGATATTCCATATTCCAGATTGAAATGCTATAACAGAAGTGAAGTATTGGCCAGAATCACATGAACATTTGGACACTTATTCACTTTTTTTTTTTTGCAATTCCATCGCGGGCCACACAGGGGCCGCCCGCGGGCCGCCAGTTGAGTATCACTGCTCTAAACCACACATGAGCAAGATTCAGCCCCAGGGCCGGACCCCGGCCACTGGATCATCTATCATCTCAATCTGGCCCTCAACGTTCTCAAAGGAAAACAAAACAACCCCCAAAAAATCAATAAAAGGCAGCATCATGTTAATGGTGGCTTGTGACCCTGAGATACCTGCTGAAGATGCAGAAGGGTTCTCAACAATGTGGATGCTCTGACCATCCTTCACCAAGGAAGACCACCATCAGGAGGAACCAACTGGCAACACCATGCAGTGGCAGCCATCTTGAATTGGTGCTCCCAGCTGGATCCCAGCCAGCTGCCAGGCGGCTGCCATGTAAGGAACTGAACTTTGTTACACCATAAGGGAGTCAAGGGACCCTGCTTTGTAGTAACTAAGAATATCTGTCTTGTTTATTAAGAGGTCAAATTGGTTAAAGTTATAAGTTGAGTCGAGTTAAGTTAAGTATATTCAGTTAAGTTCCTGTGTTATCTTTGTTGAATCTGCCAAGGACCTGTCAGGGATCCACCACCAATTCAAGGTGGCTGCATCTGTATCTTCAGTAGCTCCTGCAGTTTCTGCTTGTATCAAAGCATCTCTGATGTTGACTTCACCTGTTTGACAGTAGAGTATGACTGGTCCTGATGATCCATGGTGGCTGGATTGAGGCTCTGGTAGGTGGAGTCTGGATTGGATTTAGAGGCTGGAGCAGACTTCTTCTTGGTGGGAATCTGCAACAAACAAGGTGAAGTTTAGCAAGGTGACAAGACAGGACAGCACACCTCAAATACAGTGGGAGCCATGTATCTGTTCTGCATCAACACGACACACTCTAAACTAAACATGAGCAAGATACGGCCCCAGGGCTGGACCCCGGCCACTGGACCATCTATCATCTCAATCTGGCCCTCAACGTTCTCAAAGGAAAACAAAACATCCCCCCACAAAATCAATAAAAGGCAGCATCATGTTAGTAGTGGCTTGTGACCCTGAGATACCTGCTGAAGATGCAGAAGGGTTCCCAACAATGTGGATGCTCTGACCACCCTTCACCAAGGAAGACCACCATCAGGAGGAACCAACTGGCAACACCATACAGTGGCAGCCATCTTGAATTGGCACAGCTGGATCCCAGCCAGCTGCCAGCCTTGCAAGGAACTGAACTTTGTTACACCATAAGGGACCCTGCTTTGGAGTACCTAAGAATATCTGTCTTGTTTATTAAGAGGTCAAATTGGTTAAAGTTATAAGTTGAGTTGAGTTAAGTTAAGTATATTCAGTTAAATTTCTGTGTTATCTTTGTTTAATCTGCCAAGGACCTGTCAGGGAGGCGCTGCCAATTCATGGCTGCATCTGTATCTTCAGTAGCTCCTGCAGTTTCTGCTTGTATCAAAGCATCTGTGATGTTGACTTCACCTGTTTGACAGTAGAGTATGTCTGGTCCTGATCCATGGTGGCTGGATTGAGGCTCTGGTAGGTGGAGTCTGGATTGGATTTAGAGGCTGGAGCAGACTTCTTCTTGGTGGGAATCTGCAACAAACAAGGTGTAGTTTAGCAAGGTGACAAGACAAGACAGCACACCTCAAATACAGTGGGAGCCGTGGAAACAGTCCTACATCTTGCATGTACCCTACATCTGCATTAACACGAAACACTCTAAAGTTTAAACCACTCATGAGCAAGATACGGCTCCAGGGCCGGACCCCGGCCACTGGACCATCTATCATCTCAATCTGGCCCTCAACGTTCTCAAAGGAAAACAAAACGACCCCCAAAAAATCAATAAAAGGCAGCATTATGTTAATACATCTGGAGGTGAATGTCTACAATGAGTCTGTACTGCTGTTTAACTCTCTTCCAACAGAGGCCGCTGTCTACAGTTAGACTGGACTAAAGGACTCAAGTTGACTCTTGCTCAACTCAAGTGGCAGGTTAGTAACGTTAGCGGTTGCGATGACAGAAACAGAGTTAAGATGAATTATTCAAAAAAGAGAAATGTTGCCTCTGAATGTCGAGTTTCTAACTAAGAGAGGACATCTAGATATTTTGGAGCCTGAAAAGGTGTGTTTTTAGTCTTTGCCGAAAGATCGGCCGTGATTCGGCCGTCCTGACCGAAGGTGGGAGCTCGTTCCATCATTGAGGTGCCAGGGACGAGAAGAGTCGCGATCTGGATGAGCGACTTTTGAGCCCCCGTAGCAGAGGAGGGGCGAGGCGTCCTGCACTCGTGGAGGAGCGGACCTGCTTACATAAGGTCGGCTTGGAACCCAAAGAAGTGAAGGAAGCCACTGGGGAGATAGAGCCATGCTTACGGCTTCGGAGCCGATAAGTTTCCACTCTAATCAACGTGTCAACTTCCACCAACTCCGCTGCGTTGTGTGTCTACTCCGTCCCAGCTCCAACAATCCAGAGCTCTCCGAAGCAGATACGCAAGGCTTCTATTTGTACCGGATGTCGGAGCAAAGCCGCAGCAAGTTCGCACAGATCAGGGTAGAGTGGGACAGGAAGTACGACAGAAACAAAATAAAACATCTGGTGGTTTTCAGAATAAAACACTTTGTA
This sequence comes from Poromitra crassiceps, assembly GCF_964638095.1. NCBI lineage: Eukaryota > Metazoa > Chordata > Actinopteri > Beryciformes > Melamphaidae > Poromitra > Poromitra crassiceps. The sequence continues at coordinate 35,480,452 of NC_139645.1, forward strand.
TTGACCCCAGATCGTATTTCACATAATCACATCAACATAACGTCACAATGGGCGGAGCCAGGCCTGGAGTCAACAGGTCAGAGGTGCTTACAGCATTCAAGATCAAGCCAGAGGACAAACATGGATGAGCAAAAGTTCATCATTGAAGTGGAAAACCACAAAATAATATGTGACACGACACATCCTTTTTACAAGGACAACACCAAGCAAGTCCACCCCTCCTACAATGATCAACAATGATCTTCTGCCTGTTTGTTGTTGTATTTATCCCACATACAAATTGTCTCGCGTGAATGCACGCGATTTCACCGCAAGAACTTGTCGGTCTCGTCACTCCAGCTGTCTGGCGGAGCCGAGCCGTGACGTGCTCTGCACGCAGCCGTTTAGTGTTGGCGGAGCACGGAGCAAAACCGGAGCACAGCAGCAACTCAATGCAAATGCACTCAGTGGAATCCCGGCATCAGGGACAAAACGCTTGTGAACCTGAGATAACTGCTGAAGATGCAGAAGGGTTCCCAAATATATGAATGCTTTGACCACCCTTCACCAGGGAAGACCACCATGAGGAGGAACTGGCAACACCATACAGTGGCAGCCATCTTGAATTGATGCTCCCAGCTGGATCCCAGGCAGCTGCCAGGTGGCTGCCACCCAAAGAACAGACGTTTGTTACACCATAAGGGACCTTGGTTTGGAGTAACTAAGAATATACATATTGTTTATTAAGAGGTTGAATTGGTTAAACTTAGGATAAGTTGAGTTGAGTCAAGTCATGTATATTAAGTTAAGTTTCTGTGTTGTTGATATTTTTGTTTAATCTGCCAAGGACCTGTCAGGGAGCCGCCATCAATTCAAGGTGGCTGCATCTGTATCTTCAGTCGCTCCTGCAGTTTCTGCTTGTATCAAAGCATCTCTGCATGATGTTTACTTCACCTGTTTGACAGTAGAGTATGACTGATCCTGATGATCCATGGTGGCTGGATTGAGGCTCTGGTAGGTGGAGTCTGGATTGGATTTAGAGGCTGGAGCAGACTTCTTCTTGGTGGGAATCTGCAACAAACAAGGTGAAGTTTAGCAAGGTGACAAGACAGGACAGCACACCTCAAATACAGTGGGAGCGATGGAAACAGTCCTACACCTGTTCTGCATTAACACGAAATACTCTAAAGTTTAAACCACACATGACTCATGAGCAAGATACGGCCTCAGGGCCAGACACCGGCCACTGGACCATCTATCATCTCAATCTGGCCCTCAACGTTCTCAAAGGAAAACAAAACGAACCCCAAAAAATCAATAAAAGGCAGCATCATGTTAACTCATTGAGTGCCAAGGACGAGTATGTTCGTCATTTCGTTTAGTAACGTAGAGTGCCAAGGACGAGTATGTTCGTCAATTGCGTTTTTTGACGGTGGGACGTGGATCAAAGCCTCAGGCATCTCCTATAAAAATATGGGAGCTATTGAATGTGTATAACCTATTTTACGGACTCATTAGGTGGCGACAGTGCTCTCCAGATTAGAGAAAGGTCCGGAAAACAGCAGGAAAAAGCTCTGTGATCAAAGAGAAACTGCTCATGCTGCAGCCAGAGCCATATAGATTGCTCTGTCTGCAGCTGACGTTGGCTGCGAACAGCAGTCAATCCGCGCCCACAACTGCCTCTGTCTGTCTGTCTGTATAGTTTCTCCACACGATTAGCCGCCAGAAAGGCAGCACCCGACGCCGAAGGGCCAAACCTTTCCCTGCAGTCCGGTTTGGCATTTCCGTGTCGCGCTGGGAGCCGGCGCACAAAAACTGAGCGCTCCGAAAATAGACTGGGTGCGTGTTAGGATGTGTGTTAGTGTGGGGAGGAGTTTGCAGCTGAGGGGGGGAGAGGGGTGTGGGGCACGCAGGGCATCACACAACTACACCACGTCACTACATCAGAAAATATTAGCTTCAGACTCAGTGAATGTGCTTGAAATGCTGCATTTCACAAAAGGCGGAATAACTCAGCTTCTAATTTGAAACGTGTCTTTTTGCTCAAAACAACCTATCTTCTCCGGCTCATTACTAAAGAACGGAAAATGGTATCAATAAACTTTTTTTTGCAGATGATAGAAGAGAGCCTCATCGTTCTTTGTGCATGTTCGGTGTTTACATAGTAATATCACACAATATTCTGTGGGCCTCGATAAATCACTGAAAACGCTCTGAAACTCTGGCACTGGGAGCGTCCGTTCTCCAAAAGTGGCTGGCACTCAATGAGTTAATACATCTGGAGGTGAATGTCTACAATGAGTCTGTACTGCTGTTTAACTCTATTCCAACAGAGGCCACTGTCTACAGTAGTTAGATTGGACTGGCTCTTGTCAAAGGAAGGCACAGCACGCAACCTTATTCCCCACTGAAGTCAGCTGCTGTGGTTTCCCAGCAACATCAGTGTGATATTTCTTACAGAAGGTCGGCTTGGAACCCAAACAACTGAAGGAAGCCACTGGGAAGATGGAGCCATGGCATCTGAGACCATCTCAAGATGGTTGTGTTGATGAGAGCCCGCAGTTGGAAACCTTCTGCAAGCGAAGGCTAATTTGCTCTTTGTTGCCCCCCTCAGGCGAGGTGTAGCCTACAGGCTAAGGGACAAAACGCTTGTGAACCTACCTGCTGAAGATGCAGAAGTGTTCCCAAAAATGTGAATCCTCTGACCACCCTTAACCAAGGAAGACCATCACGAGGAGGAACTGGCAACACCATACAGTGGCAGCCATCTTGAATTGGCGCTCACAGCCAGATCCCAGCCAGCTGCCAGGCGGCTGCCATGCAAAGAACTGAACTTTGTTACGCCATAAGGGACCCTGCTTTGGAGTAACTAAGAATATATGTATTGTTTATTAAGAGGTTGAATTGGTTAAACTTAGGATAAATTGAGTTGAGTCAAGTTAAGTATTAAGTTAAGTTTCTGTGTTATCTTTGTTTAATCTGCCAAGGACCTGTCAGGGAGCCGCTGCCAAATCAAGGTGGCTGCATCTGTATCTTCAGTAGCTCCTGCAGTTTCTGCTTGTAGCAAAGCATCTCTGATGTTGACTTCACCTGTCTGGCACTAGAGGATGACTGGTGCTGATCCATGGTGGCTGGATTGAGGCTCTGGTAGGTGGGGTCTGGATTGGATTTGGAGGCTGGAGCAGAGTTCTTAAAGGTGACACTCTGCAAGTCAACAAACAATGTGAAGTTTAGCAAGGTGACAAGACAGGACAGCACACCTCAAATACATTGCGAGCCATGGAAACAGACCTACATCTTGCATGTATCCTACATCTGTTCTGTATTAACACACACTTAACACTTTAGATCCTGCTCAGGTGTAAATAGGCCACCGTTCTCATAATTATATATATATACATATATATATATATATATAGCCCTGGTAAAACATATATGTAGACATCAGGATGTAAATAGTTAAAGTAAAAAATAAAGTTAAAAATGCATAAATACAGTTTAAATATGTATGCATGGATAAAATAAATAAATAAATATAAAACTGTACATGGATGATAAAATGTATAAAATAAAATAGAAGTCATGCTGTTTACAGCTTTAAGAGTCAAAGTTTGGAGTTCATGCAAATGACCATATAGTTTGTTTGTTCATTCAAGGATTAAACTTGTGTAGTCAGACGATCAGCCTAACTTGCTTTGTAGCCTAATCTGTCCATCATTGGTTTTCTTTAATGTAATTGGAAGTCGTAAATCAAACAGCCAACCCAAGTCCAGTCTCAGGGTTAGGGGCGCGTCTTAGTGGTGAGCTGAGCATCTATCGGAGTTGGGGAATGACAGAAGCAATTTGTTGCCATTCAGAGAACAAGAGATATTTTACTGAGAGCATTTCGTTCATAACTCAAGGGTTTGACGACCAGTTATCCTGTGGTTTTGGACGTTGTGTTATCTACAAGAGGTAAATACGAGTCTGTGTGTTGTTTTATATGCTGTAAGTGAATGTTAGAAGTGTAAAAACGATGTTTTGTTGCTAATAGCGTTTAGCCGTTAGCTTAGCTAAATCGTCATTAGCATTGCAGTCGAACTGTTAGCTTTGCATTTGAAGCAACTGGTTAAGACAAGCTACTGCTAAATCGCCATGAAATAGTGTTTGGACTTGTTGCTTAGCTGATATATTTGATTCAGGAGACGGACAGTGGTCACTGAGAGAGAGCGGACCAGGAAAGCTCTGTTTGGACCATGTGGAGAAGTTCCCCCTCGGTCCTGTGGGTGTGCTGCTGCTGTTGGACTGTCTGCTGTTTCTTCTGACATTCTTCCGCTCATCCATTCCCCTCGTTTGCCATTCATCTGCCCCATCCATCATCTGCCCCATCCATCATCTGCCCCTACTTCCATGAACTACCTCCCTCTGATTAGTCCCTGGTGTCCGTGAGTACTGACTGCACGTGCCGTTTGTTTACCTGCTTGTGTGAACAAGTGAAGCAACCATTTCAGTTTTCAGGCCTCCACGCTCCCAAGCTACACTCAGGCCTGCAACATTTGTTTCTGGGTTTGAGTGAGTGGTGTGTGAGTGTGGGCCCACAGTATATTTTTGAGGTGTATTGTTTTCAAAGAGGTTATACATAATAGTAATTGGACATATAATTTAGAGGTAACGGATAAATCAATAACAAAGAATTTAAATATAAATAGATACATTAATAATAATTGTTGTTTGTCAATTGTCCATATTATTTTATTTGCATTTGTTTTATATGTGATCCGAAGCACTTTTTTCTACATTTTGTTACCTATAGTAATAAATCCCCACGTTTTGGGTTTATTGCAGTTAAAGCATACTTGTTGTGTAATTCATAAGTAATTCATATTTGGGTCAATCATATTTGTTTAAAAAGGTAGATTAAAAAGACACAATATACAACAACAGGGATATATATATATTTTATATTTCCTGAACTTTATTGGAGGCACCACCAGTTATTTTAGTTTTATAAGTAAGAGTGAATATTTAATGAACAGGTATAGCGTCATTAAATTTGAAACCATGACCCAGGCCCCGCCCCATAGTACTATCACACTAATGGCCCATTTCCACCGCTGGTATCAGCGCGGCCCCGCCCAGCTCGTCTCGCTTTTTTGTCTCATTCCACCGATCAAAAACGTGGACAGCCCGGGTTGAGTCGGGGTTGAGTCATGCTAGTTTTGGTCCCTGCTTTGTTGAGGTTCCAGCGCTGTGGACCCGGTACCATACCGTGACGTGAAAACACTGCAGACGACTGATTGGTCAGGCAGAATCGTGTTTACTGTCTACTGTCAATGCTGGATACCAGTTTAGTGGGGCTTACCCTCTCTTCTGTCCATCAGTCTTTTGTGTTGCTGCCTTCGGCTCTGGTGAAATAAAATCGATCTCCTTGCTCAGCTTTAACATGACGGTGGTTTTCAATTGTTTTGAGAGAGAAAAAGTCCGGATCATCGTAATTCATTATCTGTTCGAATTAAAATTGTGCCGTTTTAATAATAAAAGAGGCCAAGTCCACTTACCGTGACGCACGGGGGACGTGCCGGCGGCATTAAACAAGCGCACCCAGTTCCCTTCAGGGAAGACCCCCCCCCCTCCACTCCACTCCTTCTCTGAACAGGGGGCGGTTGTTTAATGTCGCCGGGGCATCCCCCGCGCGTGTCGCCTGTGTT
>NC_139645.1:35488617-35511117 GCF_964638095.1 Poromitra crassiceps
GTTACGTCTAGCTTGACACAACACAGCCCGTCTAATGTACCCGTCTGTAAACGGTGCAGCTGAGCTGATAAATGCCGACTTGTTCAACGAGCAACAGGTTAGCGGATGTGATAAATAACATTATTAGGCTACATTCCCAAAACGAGTGTTATTTTGTGACGCGCAAACTTTTAACGTCGGAGTTCGACAAGGAAATGCGATGCGAGGAGGCACATGTCAAGCCAGCGTAAACACAGCTGCTCACGTTCTAGACCGGATATTGCTCCCAGAATTATTTTACAGCGGGAGCCTCACAAAAATAAGGTGGATAGGTTCAAAAATCTCACTGGCAAAGGTACCTTTTCTTACATTGGAGCCTCCGAGTGGAACAGCCTAGACTTGCACATCAAATCTGTTCGCATCCTGCATAGTTTAACGGTTAAACTATGCAGGATGCGAACAGATTATGGGTTAAACTTTAACCCATTGATACCTGATGCAGCATTTGCGTGTATATCCCTCATTTGTGTGTGTATCCATTTAACCCTAGAACACTAACGTGATTTAAAGTCACACCATCACTAACGTCGGGTGTATTTCATACATGGCAAATTGTTTTTTTTTGTTTTTAAATGTGAAATATCACAAAAAACACAAAAAAGTTTATTATGGGGGACACTATAAAAAATCTGTAAAATTCGGGAAAAATTAGGTAATCGTTCCAACCCCCCCCCCCCCCCTCCAAAAAAAAAAGGAGCTCCCAACTTCTCCTTCGGTCCACCCATTCATGGGACTTGTGTGGTGAAAATCACCACACAAGTCACCACAATACCATTAACCCTAACCCAAAGATATTTTACGCTCTATCACTAATATAACGTCGGGTGAAAATCACCCGAACACGTAGCCGGTAGAAAAAACCATGAATGGGAGCAGGGAAACAAACCTACATTCAATGACGTCAGTGAGCATCGTGAAGGTACCTAAGAACCCGCCCACCTCAGACAGCAGCAAGACAATGAAAATCACGTGAATTAAATTGTCCGGGTGAAAATCACTCGACGTTAGGGTTCTAGGGTTAAGACCTTTAAGTCTTAAAGGGATACACACACAAATGCTGCATCAGGTCAATGGGTTAAAAACCTTAACTAGAGCATGGCTGTTGGATAAGGTGCCTCTGTAGTGTCTCCCTGTTTTATATCCCATTTTGTTATCTTGTATTGCTTTTTAATTGACTTTTATCTGTCTATTTTCTATCTAATTCTTACCATTGTTTGATTTCTATTGCTCCCTTAATGTTGTATGTTTTCGTATGTCTCGTTTTTTTGGCATACATTATTAAATAGGTGCACTGAATACCCAGGTATTTGAACTAAAAGAAAAGAAAAGTCATTTTTGGGTTCAGCTCCACTTTAAACTTTATTTGGTCATTTATCATACATTTTTGTTCTTCTACCCATGGATGGAATACTGGATGGACCAACTGGTCCAGAGGCCCAAGAGCTCAGAGGGCCTTTACCCAGAGCTCATCAGACAATCCCCCCCCCAGCCCCCCACCCCCGCTTCTATGAAACAACATTTCTCTGATCTGTGACAGAGGCAGATGTGACAATGCCTCTTCTTCTACCTAACCTCATCCTGTTTAACAGAGCTCTCTGTTTCTCAGTATTGCTCAAGGTTTCCTGCCTGTCAGTCTCTCTCTCACACACTCACATGCAAACATCACCTGACTCAAGCTGTTTTTTCTCTCCAGAAGCTGTTGTCTCAGGCTGGACTAGATCCAGAATGCTGCTGCATATCTTCTGATAAGAATTAGGAAATATATCATATTTCTCCATACTGGCATCTCTGCACTGGCTCTGTGTAAAATACATAATATAATTTAAAATCCTTCTCCTCACCTACAAGGCCCTTAATGGTCAGGCACCATCATATCGGAGCTCATAGTACTACTACTACTCGTGGTTCATAGAGTGCTGAGAAGTAGAATGGGAGGCAGAGCCTACCAGAACTATCTTCCAGTCTCGGTCCCGGAGGCAGACATCCTCAGTCTCCACATTTCAGAGTAGACTTAAAACTTTCCTCTTTGATGAAGCTTATATTTAGGGCCCCTAGTTATTCTGCTATAGGCTTAGACTGCCTTCTCTTCCAATTAAAGGTGAGTTTTCTTCCCGTTAAAGGGGAGTGTTTTCCATGACACAATGGCCCCTATTCTCCCGCAGGCCTTTGGCGCAAAAACTGGCCTTACACGCAAAAAAACGTGCCTTGCGCCTGCCTCGGGAAGATATCAACATGGCTTTAGGCCCCCAAATGCGCTTTAGGCAAACTGGGCATGGCGCAGTCCCAGAATGGGCGAGAATGGGCGTTTCGGCCTTAAATACCGGCCTAATGATATCTTCCTACCTGGCGTTAATTTAGCGCTTTGCGCTTTTGAAAACCAGGCCTATTCAGTGCGCTGGTTGCGTGGAGCGCTCCTCTGCCCTTTCCTCTGTCCCTTCTCTCTGTGTCACTCCCTCTCTCTTGCTCATCAGTCTGACACAATATGACTGCTTGAAAAAAACTTCGCCGGTTCTCTCTCTCTCTCTCTCAGAAAAAATAAGTTGTTCTACCGTACATAGTATAACAACATGACAGTTTTTTCTAACATGACAGTTTTGAGCCTAAGAGACTAAGCCTCAGAGACTCAGGTCTCAGAGACTAGCCTAAGCCTAGAGAAAACGAGATCATTCTGGGCAAACATTCACTGCCTGGCTTCCTGGCAACAGCCAGACATGTGAAATCTCCCAGCATGCATTGGGCTAATTAATTTCAATAATAAATCACATCGAAATTAGCCTAAATAGATAGAAAGGTACATCGAAATAGATCTAAATAATTTGTAATGTTCCCACAACATGCTATTGTAGAACATTTCAATATTGGACAAAATAAAATCGCGAAATCCAAACACAACCCTATGTGAAACATATGTCATCCTGGGCCTATATATTGTATATCCCTCGTCGATTTAACGTGATTTAGATAAGTGACAGCGTAACGCGGTTCTACTGTCATGTGCTATACTGTGATGTCTGCTCCAATAAATTGGCCCTACTTCACACATTTAGTTTTACAATAAAAACTCATTTCTGCAATGACTTTACATAATGTAGGCTATATTTCTGTGCATCATCCTACCTGTGCAGCAGGGGAGAGAAAACGATATCATTCTGGACAAACTTTCACCAATCTAATTAATCTCATCATAGGGATAGGCTATATTTTTCTAGCTGATGCGTTTAGAACATTCTTTTCACTTTGATCTTGCTATAGTGTAGCGTATTTACATGCTTGCAGTATTTAAACTGCAGTTAGATTGGTTTGAGAATAATATGGAATAATAGCCTATATATGGAGACAGACAGGGGATAAAAGGGAGGGGGGGAGATCAGAGCCCTCGGCTTTTCTGAAGCCGGACTGGATCGCTCAGTGGAATTGGAGCTGAAAAGTGAAGCATGTGATTTGTTTACTGGACTTATCCAATGAGCAGATTTTACGCTTAAAAGGCGTGGTTGTAATGCTTTAGGCTGCGTGTAGCGCCAACACCAAGATATCGAGTGGGCTGGTCCACGCCCACTGATCTGCGCTGCGCTGGGCGCTCAGGGCAGTTTATAGGCTGATGCAACGATAGGGGCCACTGAGCCCTATCTGCTCTCTCTCTTTGTCTCTCTCAAGCCAACCAGTCAAGGCAGATGGAAGCCCACCTAGGGCCAGCTGCTGAAGGCTTCTTCCCGTTAAAGTGGTCTTTCCTAGGCTGATATGTTATGTTCTGGCTCACCTTCAACTTCACAGGCTGATATGTTGTGTTCTGGCTCACCTTCACAGGCTGATAGTGTCTTGCTTGCAGTGGCGTTGCTAACGTGATTGTTGACCAAGCAGACGAGCTCTCCTGACAGGCCTGGTTTCAGAGTGATGCTGTTCTTCTCATGATCTCCAGAGAGGCGCTCGGTGTTTCTCACTGTGTGTCCATCCAGAGTCCAGCTGTACTGAAGACCGTCCCCCTCACAGGAGCAGGACACCCTCATCCCCCCCTGGGACAGACACTCAGAGAGCAGCAGGGGGGAGGACACACGGGCTGAGGGAATAGACTCACATCAGTTTGCACTTTGACAGAATCAGCAATGCAATCAGTAGGGCCATATGATTTCTGCAATTCAGAAAAAACAGACAGAATCATGGAATTTGGTAATAATCTATCTTCTTCAGGGGTAGCATTAAACCTGCCAGTCTCTAGTGCCAAGGGAAGAGTTCCAGAGCGAATTTTCCGTCTGTCCAAATCAAACTTCACATAGGGTTCTACACAGTAACTGTCTTTTATGAGACAAAAGGGTTCTTAGCTTTGGTTTAGACCAGATCTTATCTTATCTTTATACAGAAGAAAGATATTACTCATAGAGGGAGTGCGCTTAGGGGTACCTGACAGAGTTCAGCGCTGAATTTCATGCTCTTCGGCATAGCGCCACCTACCAATACCTTACACACACAACACAATCTTGGGCCGGAGTCCGAAACTAGACTTGAAGGCCGCATAGCGGCCTGATAATCTAGTATTATAAATTATATTAATCACACATATTATTCTCAGTTAAATGACTGATATTGAGTATTCTCATGAATCCAAATTGAGACAGCATGCCCTCTATAGTCGGGTGGGTGGGGGATACATTGGGTGTATGGAGGGAGTGTGTCCCCATGAACCCCCTGTAATCCTCAAGGTGTCCACATGTTAACATCAAAATTAGTTTTTTGATGTTAACTCAAAATATTGTCGCAAGGGTCTGTTTGGTGGCAATCTTTGCAGCCATCTTGGATTTCCAATGAAAATGGATCATCATCATAACTTTTGAACTATACATAGGCCTACAGAGACAAATGACTAAGAGTTTCTGTGTCATTTTGGCATGAGTTATTGATTGAGAGGGTTATTTTAACTTTTAGCAAGTTTGGTATAGTAAAAATGGCAAAATATGAAATAAGTCGATGTCATTTACACACTTAATATTGCAAAATATTTGCCTACATATCAGTCGGTGAGCCAGTAGGTTTGGGATTAGTGCTCATAGTGATTTTTGGCAATGTATACGCATCTCTAGAGTTAGAAAATATGTGATAGCATTGCACCAGTGCTAACTAAATGTCTGTTATCACTCGATTTACATCCCCATGCAAAACACACTTTTCAAACATGGAGTTTTAACGTAGGTTCAGACAGGACGATCTTGATCCTCACCGGTTCCACAGTCACTGCACTTCTCCTGCTTGCTCACCTGTTAACCTGTCAGCTTCCTGGTGATAATTGAATAATCAGTGGTTGCCTCCTAGTTTCCCATAAGCCAATAGCATAGCAGCACATCACCTCATACACCTTTGCTCACCTGCACTGCTAGCCTATCACATTGTGGCACTCCCCTTAGGCAGCCTATCACATGGTTGCTGTGTGCATAACCACTACTTTGTGCTGCAAATTGACAAGTGGCTATCATACTGGAATATGTGGCTCATCATTATTACCAATTTCTCCAACCGTTCATAAGAGTAATTATTTACCTTGAATGGACAGTTGTAGATTTTGATCTGCGAATGTACCTCCATTTTGATGATAGATGTGAAGGGTATATTGAGCACTGTCAGTCGGGTTGATGTTACTTATCCTAAAAGTTCCATTACTGGGACTAAAGGAGAATCTGTTTTCTAACATGTTAGCCGTAACCATATTATTTCTCATAAAGAAAACTGTGTGAGCTTTGTTTTTCATCCATTTATAATTATATGATTCAGAGAACTGAGTGACCAGTTGGAGAACGACAGTTCCTCCCAGAGCTCCAAAACATTGAGTTCCATTCTGTCTGCCATCACAGTAGGTTTCTACACCTAAAGACATTCAGAAAAATAAGACACAAAAAATAAATGTCACAATCAATATCCATATCCATAATTTGAGTTGTGGGAAAATATTAATGTATTGAATAGATTATGAAACAGTGTATATGGGTATCTAGTGTCTTTCTGCTCTCCCTGTGAGCCAACTAAGCAGCTGCTTAGAGCCCCACAGCCACCAGGGGGCCCCTGGGTGAAGAAGAATATATGACACAGTGCAGTCCATGTTTGAGGACTGGAGCTCTTGTGCGCTCAAGCTACAGTGAAGATTCTGGAAACTAGACATCCAGACGAAAACGTAGGAACTGACAGTATGCTAGCTCGCTGGCAAGCAGGCAAAAAATAGCTCAACATTTTGTGTTTTTGAGGTAAATGGACTTGACTATTTTCAAACGGGTCCCTTGACCTCTCACATCAAGATATGAATGAATGAATGAAATTGGACTAATTAGAATCAACCACACAAGTCACATGAGTCAGCCATTTCTGACATTATGTCAGCGATATAGGGTTTAAGAGCTCCATGGTCATTAAACACTTCTGCATCCAGTGGAGAAAAAAATCTCTGAATATAATATTCTGGAATTGCAAGTGTTAACTGATAACTGCATATGGTAGCTGGTTCTATGAATACTTCACCGCGTATCTACTGTGAGGCAGGACCCCCAAATTTATCTTGCTTAGGACCCCCAGATGTAGAGGGCCGGCCATGCCCACACGCCCCACTTTCACTACCACCTAGTGTTAGTTAAATTATTGCCACCTTTGATGCAAACCTGTATCATACAGCCAAAATTGTATCCATATAATTTATATTATTTGCTATTTAGATTATTGTTTAAAAAATCTTTCTGGTTTCTTTGCTAATTTTTCACTTTGTTTAGAGAAAATCAGGTAAACATTTTGTGTGAACTCAATGGGCCCTATCGTTGCAATCGGCGTAGAAACTGCGTTTAAGGCCTAGCGCTAGGCCGCCTAGCGCAGTTAGTGGGTGTGGACCAGCGCACTCGCTATCTTGGTATCGGCGCTACACGCAGCCTCAACCATTATAACCACGCCTTTTAAGCGTAAAATTATGCATAGTCCGCTCATTGGAGAATTGCGGTAAAGAGTCACACGCTTGCCTTTTAAGCTCCAATTCCTGGACAAATCCGGTAAAACCAGACAAAGCCAAGCGCTCTGCCCCCCCCACCCCTCCCTTCATCCAGTCTATCTGTCTCCATATATAGGCTATTATTCCATATTATTATGCTTCTCAAACCAATATAACTGCAGTTTAAATACTGCAAGCATGTAAATACCCTACACTATAGCAAGATCAAAGTGAAAAGAATGTTCTAAATGCATCAGCTAGAAAAATATAGCCTATTAGATTGGTGAAAGTTTGTCCAGAAAGATATCATTTTCTCTCGCCTGCTGCAGGAAGGATGATGCACATAAATATACCCTACATTATGTAAAGTCATTGCATAAATGTGTTTTTATTGTAAAACTAAATGTGAAGTAGGGCCAAGTTATTGGAGCGAACATCACAGTATAGCAGATGACAGTAGAAGCGCGTTCCGCTGTCACTTATCTAAATCACGTTAAATCGACAAGGGATATATATAGGCCCAGGAGGACATATATGTTTCACATAGGGTGGTGTTTTCATTTAGATGTTTTATTTGGTCCAATATTGAAATGTTCTACAATTGCAGGTTGTGTTACCATTACACATTATTTAGATCTACCTTTATATAGGTTTTCGGCTCATTTGGTTGCTATTTAGTAGCGAAATGGAGTACCACAATGCATGGTGGGACATGCCAGGCAGTGAACTTACAACTTATTTTTCCTATGGGAAGTGTGTTGTGTCTGTCTGAGCGAGGGAGTCAGAGAGAGAGAGTCGTATTGTGCCTGTCAGACTGAGGAGAGAGAGGGAGAGAGTGACACAGAGAAGGGTGACAGAGGGGAGCCAGAGGGGAGCGCTCCACGCAACCAGCGCACTGAATAGGCCTGGTTTTCAAAAGCGCAAAGCGCTAAATTTACGCCAGGTGGGAAGATATCATTAGGCCAATATTTAACGCCGAAACGCCCATTTTCGCCCATTCAGGGAGTGCGCCACGCCCATTCGGCCTAAAGCGCATTTGGCAGCGTAAAGCCATATTGATATCTTCCCGAGGCAGGCGCAAGGCACGTTTTTTTGCGCCGAAGGCTTGTTTTAGCGCCGAAGGCCTGTGGGAGAATAGGGGCCATTGTATGTGTCCTGCTCTGTCTGAAACCTTGGATATTGAACATTGTGGTAAGGCATGAAGAGGTTCCTTGACCATTAGGCCTGACAGGACGACCTCCCATTTTTGGCCTGGCCTGGTCACATTTATATTGATTCAACACAAAACAGCTTAATATACACGCAATATACAATCATCAATGTATTGACGATGTATGTGACAAATAGTGAAACAGCTCACCATGAGAGACTCCAAGTAGCACCATCAACAGTCCAATCATAGCTTCCATGTCTCTGTTCACCCTCAGCTGAGCCAGTCGCTGCTTTCAGACTGCCAAAATGTACCATAAAAAAGGTCAAAATGTCAAACGGTACCCTCAAAATGTCAAACGGTACCCTAAAAAAGGTCAAAATGTCAAACTGTACCCTACAAAAGTCAAAATGTCAAACTGTGTCAAACTGTGTCAAACAGTCAAACTGTGTCCCAGGTCACGTGACCTGGGACACCCCCCCCCCACACACACACACACACACACACACACACACACACACACACACACACACACACAGATATATATGTGTCTGTGTGTGTGTGTGTGTGTGTGTGTGTGTGTGTGTGTGTGTGTGTGTGTGTGCACATGTGTGCGTGCGTGCATGCGTGTGTGTGTGTGTGTGTGTGTGTGGCGGCGTGCAAAACCCTTCACATGACACTGCTGCACATTGTTGGTAATGAGCCAAAGGACGAAAATTAGTTTTTCATGTATTTTGAGATTTTGAGTGATTTGGTTACTTTCATCTCCGTAGTACATCATGGTGAATAATTATTTTCATAAAACAAAAGGAAAATTATTTATTTGTATGGTTTTGGTGGACTGCCACTGTAGAAAATACAACCTTGTGGAATGTTTAAAGCCATTTTTCTCACGCTTTACTTTTAGACACATAACACATTAAATACTTATAACTGTTGATCTGAGAGAGCTGCCTTGATCATTCAAAAAGTTATGAATAGCCAGGGGAGAGTTTCTAATTCATGGAAATGTCAAAAAATGAAAATGTCAAATTCCCACCATGTGAAGGGTTTTTGCAGACCGCGCGTGTGTGTGTGTGTGTGTGTGTGTGTGTGTGTGTGTGTGTGTGTGTGTGTGTGTGTGTGCGTGCGTGCGTGCGTGCGTGCATGCGTGTGCGCGTGTGCGTGCGTGTGTCTCCCGGTAGGTCACATGACTTATTGACGTGTCTTGGGACACAACTTCCACAACAAGCATACTGTATAGAGACGTGTAGTCGATTAGAATGAAAGTAGAATGAATGAATTAGAATGAATTAGTATTTTATGTTGAATGTGTCTCGCTGTTTATATGAAGGAAGTTTATTTAAAAAAATACCGAGGAAAAAAATCAATCAATTTGATATGTCCCATTTACATGTACCTGCAGAACTCTAAGATGGACACCAGAGGCTCCATTACAATCACATTAGATTTGAACACAGCTCTATAGAAAACATGTTTGTTTTGTCGCCATAGGGAACTTCAATGAAATCCAATTTCTGTATTTGTTGAGAAAAATAGGACCAATAAAACATATCATGAAATGGCACAAAGGTGGATGCTCTTCAGAATCACTTACAAACCCTGTATCAGCCTCACTCGTCCCTCAGGCCCTTGGTTTAGTGTGGGGGAGTCCCTTCCCCTTCAGCTCGCTAACCCAACCTTAGCTCACATAGGCTGTAGAAGCTGGATATCCCAAGAGGGCTAGTAGTTTTACTTAAATTTTGACTTCTTGTATCTAGACTTTATTTTAGCCATCCGATTTTAAAGTACAGGTCACCCTGCTGAGAGCAAACTATCACCCCTGAAAAAGTATCAGTATAGGCTTACCTTCTGTTGTCGCAGGCTCAGAGAAAAGGAAACAAAAAACAAAAGAACGGTGCAGTGTTGGCTTTGTTTCTCTGAGTTTTTAGTAAAGCTATAAATCCACTACACAACAGTAGACCTACACAACAGTAGACCTACACAACAGTAGACCTACACAACAGTAGCCTACCTGTCAGATGGAGGCTGTCTGACTGAAGTACAGGAAATGGTCTCTGTCTTTCTGCAAGGGAAGAAGCAACACTTCAGAAAAGAAAAAAAAGGTGTGAATTCACAATAGCTGCACCAACTTTAGCCCCCTATAGAGAGGCAAAGTGACCGCCTACTTCCTGCTTCAGCACTGTACCAGAGATTTTCATCCACCATTTATTTTCCCATACACATTTAGTAAAATACTTGTAAAAAATAGTTTTACTGGTTCAAACCAAATGGTTCAGATATGTTTAGAAACAGGAGAGTCCGCATAACATTTCACTATGACCAAAACGTTTAAAAAAAATCATGGATTTAAAGAAAATATTTTTTCTGTGTTTTTTTAGTTTTGGTCAGAGTGAAATGTTCTATGGTCTCTCCCGATTATAAATACAGCTGAACCGTTTGGTTTGACGAAGTAAAACTATTTTTATAAGCATTTTACGAAATGTCTATGGGAAAATAAATGGTGGATGAAAATCTCTGGTACAGTGCTAAAGCAGGAAGTAGGCGGTCACTTTGCCTCTCTATATGTGTGAAAACTGTGGCTGCCAGAGGGCGGAGACATATTTGTGACATATTTATACCGTCCAACCCACTGCCAGAGTGAGCTGTAAAGCTGCTGGTTGCAGGTATTCATGTCTGAGAAGTCTCGCCCCTCATATATAAAACAGTTGAAAAATAAATAAAATAGAGAGATGTACGGTGTGTGTGTGTGTGTGTGTGTGTGTGTGTGTGTGTGTGTGTGTGTGTGTGTGTGTGTGTGTGTGTGTGAGAGAGAGAGAGAGAAAGAGAGAGAGTGTGAGTGTGTGGGGGAGGGGGGGACGGAAAGAGGGAACCTGCAGTATTCATCTGATCACGTCCTGCTCATGACGTGTTTACATCTTGCATCTCGTTTTTTACTGGGGGGGAGGGGCCATATGGATAGGAAGGTGCTAGATAGTTGGGATTCGAGGGGTGGCAGGATTAGTGGTTAGGGGGATATGGGTGGTGTTTGGTGGTGAGGGAGGGGGGTGCCATACCAAAGATACCCACTAAAGTACATAGCATAAATAATAACAATAAGGGTATCTTTGTTGGCAATGTTTATTGACAAAAGCATTAAAACAAGCAAATAATATTCTCCGGCCACTGGCAGATACGTACGAATGGTTCAAAGCAAATCTCTCAAAGTCTCAAATTTGTCAGCATTTGGCTTGTGTTATTGCAATATCCTATGTTGAAACAACTGATCATCAGCACTATTGACCTGCAGAGTAACAGCTAGCATTAATAATGAGCCATGCACATGAGAATTACCATTAACATTACAACATTTAATAGGCGGGGCCAGGGCCGCGGGAAGTAGGGGTGCTGCAGCACCCCCTAGATTTTTTCAATTTTTTTTCCTTTTTCCTTTTTTTTTTTTTACAAATGTAATTTAAAATATTTTGCAGTGCACTCACTATGTTCCTTTCTTGTTTAAGAATGTTTCGGGAAATGATTGCATTATTGATATACTGAAAATGTAGCCTATTTAAATAGAATTATCAACAATTACATGCTTGTAGGCTAGAGAAGAAGAAGAAGCGCGCATGCACGCACATGTTGTGTTGAACCAACCAACAACCAATACGAATTGTTTAATCTGGCAATAAATAAATGTAAACTTGACATGCTATTTTAAAGGCCTATACTCAAAAATGCACCTCCCACTACAGCAAAGAGAGGATAGGAGTCAATGTTTCTTGATATATGCCATTCAGATCAGAATAATTAGTCTAGTCATTAAGTTTGCTGATAATATTTCTATCATGTTAAGTCTGTGTCATGTTAACTGGTGTATTCAGAGCAAATAGGGAGATATAGAGCATTATCATCATGCTATATATCTCCCTCTTTGCTCTGAATGAGTGAGAAAAGGAGAAAATACTGAATAATTACATATCAGTATCCTAATGTTAATTTAAAATGAGATATTCCTCTAAATATGGCAAAAAAAATGTAAAAAACAAACGTAAAAAAAATATTCAGCTTGCGGCCCCACCGAGTCCCTTCCTCCCAGCACCCCCTGCTTAAAGTGACTTCCAGCGGCCCTGGGCGGGGCCTCCCCGCGCAGAGGTGAGCCAGCTCGCCCAGCCCCCTGCTGGGCCGGCCTCGGTGCCACACCCACTCAGGCTGCAACAGCAGCGCCAGCACTGACGGCAGCAGCAGCTGCGTGCCCCGCGCTGGCAGTCACGGGGGAGTTGAGCCCACCTTCATCTGGTCCCAAGAGGACGCTGCCTTTGAAGTGCCCCTTGCGAGCGAAAGCTGCTCGGTGCACTCACTGTGCCGCTGTGCCCCTTGACTGCGAACGCCTCTCGGGCCACAGAGCGAGCCAGCATTGTCTCACATCTTTCTCCCCATGGCGAGCCTGTTCACACACCACTGCCCCCAGGGGCCTAGTCTGTCATGCAAGTGTACCACCGTCTTCCGGTGCGAGACCATCATTGTTGAGCAGACTCCCTGTTCGTTTCGGAAGAAATATGCAAATTAGGGGTCGATACACATCTTCCCTAGTAAAGATAAACATTCCAACACCTTTCTAATGGTAAAAAAGCAAACATAAGATAGACACCAAGGGCCCTATCTTTGTCCAGGCGCTATCTGTCCCTGCAGGGACGAGAGCAGTCCGCCTTGCGCAAGTGTCCAGGTGTCATGCCGAGTTTTGCACCCCTGCCGCTAAATGCATCCCCACCTAACGGTTGCATATTGTAATGATTTATACGGGAACTTAACTGTTTACAAATGATATGTAATGATGTATGATGTATCTTGCTAATAGTAAGTATCATTTTTTGTCATGTATCTTGATTGTTTAGACATTAGGATTTTCCTTTAATTGCTGTATTTGATATGTACTGTGTGCGCACAGGACTCTGTGTGCCCAGGGACTACAGATGCAAATTAGCTTTTAGCTATCTCTGGTGCAATATTGTGTGCTGTCCCTGCTTCAATAAACAATAAAGATAAAGAAAGATAAAGATATGGGTAGACGTGATCTCCAGGCCAGGGGGTCTGTCCTGGCTCATGGAGACTGACTTTGATGCATAAAATCCGCATCGAGGTAATTTCCTTACTTGGGACTCTCTTCTGGCTCATGGAGGGTAAGGTCGCGCCTAGATCTTACTTGGTGGATGTTGACGGCTCCCTCTATCGACGCAACAGGGTTGACCTCAGGGTGGCAGAGCCAACTTCTACTCGGGCCTGTGTGGAAAAGGAGCCTGAGCCGACATGTGTTCCAGAGAATAGTGTGACGGAGGCTTCCCGGATCGTGACAGACTCGTGCCCCGTCGGGCTTACACCGATGGCCTCTCACAGTTCGGTTGGAGCCATGCCCTCAGAAGGACACAGATGCACTAGGGCTGGACGGCTGTCTAGGCTTCCTGAGAGACTCAACTTGTAACATGGACTGTGTTTTGGGCTGTGTTTGGGCCATTGTGAAAAAAAATTGTCAGTGAGACTCGGACTTTGGGGGGGTTGACAGTAATTATCGGGGGGAAAAGAGGAGTTGTACTTGGCGTGCGTGTGTCAGTGGCGTATCTACAGTACGGGTGTGACTGGGTGTGCCAGTGGCACCCACACAGGCAGCTGGCACACCCCCCAAAAAAGGGGGGGGGGGGATAAAGTGTTTTGTTTGTCTGCAAAACACATCAGCTGTCATGTACAGCCTGTCATGCGTAAGTGTCCGACTGTCCGCTATGCCTCTGTGCCCCAGAGCATCATGGGAAACTAGCTACGCTGTCTAGTAAAGTAAACAAATGCAGCCGCACCACCGCCAAATCAAGAAGACATGAAACAGAGCTCGCTTTTAAGCTTTTTCCACAAAGGCAAGAAACGTCGCATTGACGAGGAAGATGACTCGTCGCCCTCCCCCTCAACAAGTGAGGCTTGCAGTGCACCCGTTCCCGCACCTGTATTGGTGGTGGACAGTGGAGAGACAGACGATGATGAAGATCAACAGCAGGGGGACGCAGCCAAAAACACACCGGTGGTTTGTGCAGCAGCAGAGTCAGAGGACACTGAGAACGCTACAGATCTCTGCAGTAGACGAACCTGCATGCCAACCAAACTTGCGTTCTTTCCCGACCCGGCGTGAGTCCATTATCCTCCGGACCGTGTACACCGGACCACCATCAACCCAACGAGGAGGAGGAGGGGGTGGGATAGGGAGGGACAAGGGACTAGACACCACAGGCTTTAGTAGGGACACATGGAAAACAGGGTGAATTTTCATTGACGCAGGCAGCACTAACCTGTACGAAACCGGCCCAACCTGTGCTTCAACCTCGAACGGACCCACGAAGCGTGGTGCTAGTTTCCTGCTTTCCACCCGCAGTGGAAGATCCTTGGCAGACAGCCATACCTTGTCTCCTGGCCGAAACGGTATCGATGGTCGCCGCCGTTTGTTTGCCTGCAGAGAATGTCTGCTCCTCGCTCGCAACAGAGCCGCCCGAGCCTCCCTCCATGTGTGTGCGCAGCGCCGCACAAAATCCGCCGCCGCCGGGACCCCTACCTCCGGCTCCTGGTCCGGCTGATAGCCCAGCTGACATTGGAAAGGAGACATGCCTGTAGAAGAGGACTGCAGAGTGTTATGAGCATACTCCGCCCACAGGAGTTGTGAACTCCAGGCCGAGGGGTTAGAAGCGACCAGACAGCGCAGCGTGGTTTCCAAGTCTTGATTGACTCTCTCCGTCTGTCCATTGGATTGAGGATGGTAACCAGAGGAGAGACTGGCAGTGGCTCCGAGAAGAGAACAGAACGCCTTCTAAAACTGGGAGGTGAACTGGGGACCTCGGTCCGACACAATATCCTGTGGAAGTCCATACACTCGGAAAACATTATTCATTATAAGTACAGCAGTCTCTCGTGCAGAAGGGAGCTTAGTTAAGGCAATAAATCGTGCCGCCTTGGAGAAACGGTCCACCACCACCAAGATGGCCGTCTTTCCGCCAGAACGGGGCAGGCCAGTGATAAAGTCTAATGAAATGTGGGACCAGGGCCGACGTGGGACCAGGGCCGACGTGGGACAGGCAGCGGACACAGCAAACCTGCAGGACGCTGACGCAGCGTTTTATTCTGGGAGCAGGTGACACAGGCGGCCACAAAGGTAGCCACATCCGGCCGGATTGTTGGCCACCAGAGCAATAAACTCTAATGTCCATTTCTCCCCTGGATGACCCACCAACCGTGACGCATGTCCCCACTCCAACACCCCGGCCCGTTTCTCAGGAGGCACATATAGCCGGTTGTGTGGGCAGTTCTCCGGACCTGGATCAGCCTGCTGCGCTGCTCTCACCTCGGTTTCGATTCCCCACAGAACCGGGGCGATGATTCGGGCTGGAACCAGGATGGGCTCAGGCTCTGCACCTTTATCTGTTGGATCAAACTGGCGAGAGACTGCATCTGCCTTTGTATTTTTGCTTCCTGGTCGATACGACAATATAAATTCAAAACGATTGAAAAAGAGAGCCCACCTGGCTTGACGTGAGTTCAGCCGCCTTGCACTGCGGATGTAGGCCAGGTTTTTGTGATCCGTCCAGACCACAAACGGCTTCTCGGCCCCCTCAAGCCAGTGCCTCCACTGATCCAGTGCCTCCTTTACGGCCAACAGCTCACGATTGCCCACGTCATAGTTGCGCTCCGCTGGACTCAGTCTCCTCGAGAAGAAAGCACATGGATGGAGCTTGTTGTCTGTGGGAGAGCGTTGGGACAGGATGGCCCCTACTCCCACCTCTGATGCATCTACCTCAACCACAAAAGGCAATGCTCGATCCGGGTGGGTGAGGACTGGACCTGTGGTAAACAACAGTTTTAATTTGGAGAATGCCTCTGCTGCCTGAGGGGTCCAGCGGAACCGGCCGGAGGCCTTCTTGGTGAGCGCATTCATGGGTGCTGCGATGTTGCTGAAACCTCTGATGAACCTGCGGTAGAAGTTGGCAAAACCCATAAAATGTTGGACATGTTTTATTGATGCAGGCTGAGGCCACTCCATTACAGCACCTACCTTTTCTAGATCCATCGTTGTTCCGGAGGGAGAGAGAATGTAGCCTAGGAAAGGGACTGTGGCAACATGAAAGTCACATTTCTCCGGCTTCACATATAGGTTGTTCTGTAATAGTCTTTTTAACACCCGGCGCACATGCTGAACGTGTTCCTGAGGAGACTGGGAAAAAATCAAAATATCGTCCAAATAAACAAAAACAAACCTGTTCAGCATGTCTCGTAGAACGTCGTTAATGAGAGCCTGGAAGACTGCTGGTGCGTTGGAAAGGCCGAATGACATCACTAAATACTCGTAGTGCGCTGTGGGGGTTATGAAACCAGTTTTCCACTCGTCCCCCTCCCGGATCCGAATTAAGTTGTAAGCACTACGCAGGTCAATCTTGGTGAAGATGGTAGCCCCCCGAAGCTGTTCGAAAGCAGAGCCTAGCAGAGGCAGAGGATAACCGTTTTTTACAGTTACATCATTCAGTCGTCTATAGTCTATACAGGGCCGAAGCGAGCCATCCTTTTTTCCCACAAAGAAAAACCCCGCTGAAGCAGGCGAGGTTGAAGCTCGGATAAACCCCATCTCCAGGGCTTCCTTTATGTAGCTTTCCATAGCTAACGTCTCTGGGGCAGAAAGGGAATATAAATGTCCCTTAGGTGGACTAGCTCCATCTACCAGTTTGATCTCACAATCGTAGGGTCTATGAGGTGGCAACACTGTGGCTCGGCCTTTACTAAAAACCTCCTGGAGGTCCAAGTATTCAGACGGAACATTGTCCGTATTAACAGGTTTATTTTTCTTTTCCACTATACACCGGGATGCTTCCTCAGGAGTCTTTAAACAATAAAATTGACATAAAGGGCCCCATTCCTCCACTTGACCTATGACCCAATCTAAACGGGGATTGTGTCTTACTAACCAGGGGTAGCCTAATACCAACGGAAAAGCCGGTGAGTCGGTAATATGGAAACTAATCTCCTCCCGGTGTTTCCCCTCTAGAATCAACGTAACAGGACTAGTAGCGTATCTGATCTTACCCGCGCCCAGGGGACCTCCGTCTAAGGCTGTAATGTCCATTGCCTCCTCCAGCTGGCGTGTGGGAACCCCCCACTGCCTAGCCCATTCTCTGTCCAGAAAGTTTCCCGCTGCTCCCGAGTCAACAAAAGCTTCTACCTGATGAGTATGAGAACCCCAGGAAATGGTGGCAGGCAAAATGATGCGGGCTTGAGGCGAGGAAGACACAGAGACACAACCCGTCAGTAGCTTCCTTTTGACTGACGGGCCCCGTCTTTTACTGCCCGCTTTGGACAGTGGGCGATGAAATGACCAGTCTCCCCACAGTATAGGCAGCAGCCCTCCTTCATGCGACGGGCTCGCTCCTCCTGGGACAGCCTGGCTGCGCCGATCTGCATGGGCTCCTCCGTGGCGAGGACCGGCGTGGATGGGTTGAACCGAGCACTCTGTGGGCCCAGAAACGCTCCCCGGCTCCTCTTCTCCTGTCGTCGTTCCCGAATCCGATTGTCCACACGAATAGCTATTTTAATAAGCTCCTCCAAGTCGTCTTGTTGCTCCCGTGCCGCTAACTCGTCCTTGATCTCCTCAGAGAGTCCCTGCTGAAAAGCAGTCAGGAGGGAGGCCACATTCCATCCGCTCTCGACAGCAAGCGTACGAAACTTTACCGTGTACTCTGCCACAGTCCCGCCTCCCTGACGTAGAGCATAAAGTATTTTAGCTGCTTCCTGGCCTGTAACTGGGTGATCAAAAACCCGGCGTAATTCAGCCTTAAAAGTCTGGAAGTTCTGACAGGCTGAATTATGCTGTTCCCATAAGGCCGTGGCCCAGGCTAATGGGGGTCCAGTTAACAGTTGAGAAACAAACGCTATTTTTTCCAATTAATTTGAAAATTTCACTGGCTGTGCCTCTATGGCTAATTCACACTGAAGCAAAAAGGACCGGCATGTCTCTGGATTGCCTGAGTATTTCTCAGGGGGGGGCAGATTCGGCTCAGAGAAGCAAACTGGAGCGGACGGAGTGCTGGAGACAGGAGCGGAGGGACTCGGAGCTGGAGCGGCCATGGCTTGCAGATTGGCAGTGAGAGTGGTAAGTGCTCCTCTCATCTCCTGCTGGTGGATTCCGATCTGCTGGATCTGTCGGAGAGCAGGAGCAATCCCCTCCATGGATTGCGAGAGTACCCGGATCTTTGTCTCTAGTGATCCAATGTGGGCTTGTTGCTCACCCAAAGTTTGTGTCTGCATGGCAAATGCAGCGCGCCACTGTTCCGCCTCTGCTGGGTCCATTTTCTGGCTGATCGTTCTGTTATGCTGTGTATAATGGTTTGGACCCAGGAGCAGAGACGACAGAGTCAGGAGTCAACATACTTGTCTTTTACTTGAGACTTTGAACACAGGAACAAAATAAACAATAACAGCAATTAATCCTAAAGCTTATTCTAGCCTATACAATAGTCGAAGAACGACGAATAAACTAATATCTTGAGACAGATGAATTAGGAGCTCAGTCCAGCATAAAGTTCAATGAGGTCCATCCAGAGAGTCTCGAACCGGAGTAGCCAGAACACAGCAGCAGCTTGGCAACGATCAGCACTGGAGTCTGCAAGCAGAAGAGGTTATAAAGGCTGCCAACCAGGTGCAAACTATCACAGTAATTAAGCGAGTGATGTCATGGCCTTTCCCTATAGGCTAGTTTCTCCCGCCGCTGTTATGAGCGCGGGACCTCTGTTCAGCACCCTGGACAGCAACGGCCCGGCGCGTCCTGGTTGCCAGCGCTCCGGCTGCTTCAGCACCCCGGATAGCCCCTTGACCACTGCTTGATGCCTCCTCCCTGAGTCGCGCTCCCAAGGGTGTGTCACACTCTCTCTCTGTCTCTCTCTCTGCAAACACACTCTCCCTCCCCCCTCTATCTCACTCTCTCTGTCTCTCTCTCTCTGCAAACACACTCTCCCTCCCCCCTCTATCTCACTCTCTCTCTCTCTCTCTGGCTCTCTCTCTCTCTCTGCAAACACACTCTCCTTCCCCCCCTATCTCACTCTCTCTCTGTCTCTCTCTCTCTGCAACACACTCTCCCTCCCCCCTCTATCTCACTCTCTCTCTGTCTCTCTCTCTGCAAACACACTCTCCCTCCCCCCTCTATCTCACTCTCTCTGTCTCTCTCTCTCTCTGCAAACACACTCTCCCTCCCCCATCTCACTCTCTCTCTCTCTGTCTCTCTCTCTCTCTGCAAACACAGTCTCCCTCCCCCATGTACCTCTCTCTCTCTCTCTCTCTCTGTCTCTCTCTCATGCCTGCCCGTCACTCTCTCTCTTCCTCTGCTCCTCCCTCTCTCTTTGGATCATCATCGGAGTCACCAATCTTTTTCTCAGCTGAAGGTATTGTAACATCTTTTTCCAGACAGTTTCCAGTCTATTTTACTTTCCTGACTCTGTCAGCAGATCTAGTTCAACATTAGTGATGTTGTGTGGAAACTTTATTTTCATGTCTTATATTGACTTATTTAGCCAGACGGTTTTCACTGATTTCCTGTTTCAAGGCAGAGCATAGGCAGGCAGAAGTTATGAGGAAATGGCTGCACCCTCAGAAAATGTCAGTCTGAACTGAGGCTTGTCTTCTCTGTCTCTGTGTCTCCTCTCCAGATTAAGACAGAAGGTCTCTGTGACTTGATGCTGTGAACTCACAAGGCAAACATCTTCCAAGGTACAGGTACTGTTCTCTACTGGTACAGGTAGCTGTACTGGTACATGTACTGTAACATGACTGTTGGATGGATGGCTTTGATGTGTATATATATAGTCCACTGTTGGAAGACCAGCTGCTAAAGTCTTTCAAATCACCTGCTGTTAGCAGATGGCCTTCATAGTGCCATCATCCAACCTCTTTGTGACCATAAACAACATTCTCTGCTGTTCTGCTATCGTCTGTTTAGTTCACTGTATGATGTGGTTAATGTCTCCATCTAGTGGACAAGGTAGAATCAGAATCAGAATCGCTTTTATTGCCACAGTATGCAAGTTACATACGAGGAATTTGTCTTAGTGTCTGTATGCAGCGTAGCGGTCACATCAATATACAGAGATAAGAAGTAGGAAGATAACTATGAAGACAATCACAAAGTTGCAAGTGCAATCAAATCGAGTAAATATATACAATATGCACATGAGTGGAGGAGTGTTCCGTGGATGATAAATATTAATTTACGTTGGATTTACATGAGATTTACAGACTGAGTTAAATAGACGTTAAATAGGCAGTGGATTTACATGAATTTACAGTCGGAGTTAAATAAGAGTTTGCATTGAATGTACATGAAATTTACAGGCTAAGTTAAATAGGCATTAAATGTGCAGGGAATTTACATGAATTTACAGTCCCAGTTAGACAGGCATTAAATTAGATATGAGTTACAGTTTTATGGGGGAGTTCAGTTGAGTTTAGGAGGAACTACATCAGCTGACCTGTGGTGTGTCTTCCTCAGACGAGGCAAGGTCCATATTCACACAAAGCATTTTATCTTAACTAAATTGCACAAAAGGTTCCTAGCTCAGAGTTTTCTCTTAAAACCTGTTCAAAGCTGCTGAGCCTGAGACCTTTGATTAAGGAATGGGGAGAACTCTTAAGCTAAGAGATGTATGTGAAAAACTAGGCTTTAGAAAAAACTAACTGAAATGATATTGTGTGGTTACAAAACCAACTAAAAAAACATATACAGAAAATGTCGTTAGTTTGAGTCTTTATCAATTTGGTCAAATCGGTAAACACAACAAGCATGAGGAGGCATTATGTGTTTATTGAAACTGGCACAGGGAGGCAGAAGTTATGAGGAAATGGCCGCACCCTCAGAAAATGTCAGTCTGAACTGAGGCTTGTCTTCTCTGTCTCTGTGTCTCCTCTCCAGATTAAGACAGAAGGTCTCTGTGACTTGATGCTGTGAACTCACAAGGCAAACATCTTCCAAGGTACAGCAGGTACTGTCCTGTACTGTACTGAGGTACTGTACTGTATTGGTACTGTACTGGTACTGTACTGGTACTGTACTGGTACAGGTACTGTAACATGATGACTGTTTGATGGATGGCTTTGATGTGTATATATATAGTCCACTGTTGGAAGACCAGCTTCTAAAGTCTTTCATAACACCTGCTGTTAGCAGATGGCCTTCATAGTGCCATCATATCCAACCTGGGTTCTCTTTGTGACCATAAACAACATTCTCTGCTGTTCTCCTATCGTCTGTTTAGTTTACTGTATGATGTGGTTAATGTCTCCATCTAGTGGACAAGGTAGAACTACATCAGCTGACTTGTGCTGTCTCTTCCTTAGACGAGGGCCCATATTCACACAAAGCATTTGATCTTAAAGTCCCTGGAAACCAAAATCCACAAAAACGTTCTAACTATGTTATTTAGTATGTTATGTTAGTAATTGTGTGCCTCCGAAATTATTATACATTACTTTCAACCCAAAGCCTTAAAATCTACACTTTTCTACAAGATTCTACAAAGTACTTCCTCATTGAAGACAGCAGTGCGCGAGGTGCTAAAACGCAGGAGCTTATGACGTCATAAGCTCTATATAACCTTTGTACACGCGCGTTCTTTGCCCCCACAGCGCTGTCGGTCTGTCTCCCTCCCACTCTGTGTGCTGTGTTCGTTCGTTCGTTCTCTCTCTCTCTATCTCTCTCTCTCTCTCTCTGGACTAGTGAGAGAGAGAGAGAGAGAGAGAGAGAGAGAGAGAGAGAGAGAGAGAGAGAGAGAGAGAACGAACGAACGAACGAACACAGCACACGGTGGGAGGGAGACAGAAGCGCTGTGCACTCTAAGTGGCAGAGCAGAGATTAGTCTGTGTGTGCGCGCGTGCAGACAGATAGACAGATAGACAGATAGACAGATGACCGTCAGTACCAGTGTGCGAACTATACTGTGACTTTCGGGGGAGCCGACTTTTTCACCGGGGAAGGAGGGGGGGGGTGCAACCGGACGTGCGCGCGACCCAGTGCGGACAGCTGCTTGCGCGTGCCTCAGAAAGGACTGCCTCCCTTCAACGTTCACAGTCTCTCCAAGAGAGAAAAGCACGCTGCGCACACAGAGAGGGAGGGAGGGTGAGAGAGCACAGAAAAACGAAACGGGCGTACTACTCTCCATACACACTGCATCCGCAAGAACATGATATCTCTGCCCAACACTTTTATCCACTCCATAACGCACATGTCCCACTCACTGTGAAGTTCCTGACGCATTCCATCTCACAAACAGTCCTCCATATGCGGGAGGACTCGGAGGTATTCCAGCTTCACGTCGTCGTCACT